>NC_092151.1:76349694-76682194 GCF_045791955.1 Oncorhynchus clarkii lewisi | reverse complement strand
GGAACTTGGAGCTCTCAACCTGCTCCACTACAGCCCCGTCGATTAGAATGGGGGCGTGCTCAGTCCTCCTTTTCCTGTAGTCCACAATCATCTCCTTTGTCTTGATCACATTGAGGGAGAGATTGTTCACCTGACACCACACGGCCAGGTCTCTGACCTCCTCCCTATAGGCTGTCTCGTTGTTGTCGGTGATCAGACCTATCACTGTTGTCATTGGCAAACTTAATGATGGTGTTGGAGTCGTGCTTGGCCGTGCAGTCATGAGTGAACAGGGAGTACGGGAGGGGACTGAGCACGCACCCCTGAGGGGCCCCTGTGTTGAGGATCAGTGTGGCGGATGTGTTATTACCTAACCTTACCACTTGGGGGTGGCCCGTCAGGAAGTCCAGGATCCAGTTTTAGAGGGAGGTGTTTAGTCCCAGGATCCTTAGCTTATTGGTGAGCTTTGAGGGCACAATGGTGTTGAACGCTGAGCTGTAGTCAATGAATAGCATTCTCACATAGGTGTTCCTTTTGTTCAGGTGGGAAAGGGCAGTGTGGAGTGCAATAGAGATTGCATCAACTGTTTATCTGCTAGGGTGGTATGCAAATTGGAGTGGGTCTATGGTTTCTGGGATGATGGTGTTGATGTGAGCCATGACCAGCCTTTCAAATCACTTCATGGCTACAGACGTGAGTGCTACGGGTCTGTAGTCATTTAGGCAGGTTGCCTTAGTGTTCTTGGGCACAGGGACTATGGTGTTCTGCTTGAAACATTTTGGTATTACAGACTCGGACATGGAGAGGTTGAAATTTTCAGTGAAGACACTTGCCAGCTGATCAGAGTGTGCTCGCAGTACACATCCTGGTAATCCGTCTGGCCTTGCGGCCTTGTGAATGTTGACCTGTTTAAAGGTCTTACTCACATCGGCTGCGGAGAGCGTGATCACACAGTCTTCCGGAACAGCTGATGCTCTCATGCATGTTTCAGTGTTATTTGCAGTAGTTTAGCTCATCTGTTAGGCTCGTGTCACTGGGCAACTCTCGGCTGTGCTTCTCTTTGTAGTCTGTAATGGTTTGCAAGCCCTGCCACATCTGACGAGTGCTAGAGCCGGTGTAGTACGATTTGATCTTAGTCCTGTATTGATGCTCTGCCTGCTTGATGGTTCATCGGAGGGCATAGAGGGATTTCTTAGAAGCGTCCGGGTTAGATTCCTTCTCCTTGAAAGCGGCAGCTCTAGCCTTTAGCTCAGTGTGGATGTTGCCTGTAATCCATGGCTCCTGGTTGGGGTATGTAAGTACGGTCACTGTGGGGACGACGTTATCGATGCACTTATTGATGAAGCCAATGACTGATGTGGTGTACTCCTCAATGCCATTGGAGGAATCCCAGAACATATTCCTGTCTGTGGTAGCAAAACATTCCTGTAGCTTATCATTTGCTTCATCTGACCCCTTTTTTATTGACCGAGTCACTGATGCTTCCTACTTTAATTTTTGTTTGAAAGCAGGAATCAGGAGGATAGAATTATGGTCAGATTTGCCAAATGGAGGGCGGGGGAGAGCTTTGTATGCATCTCTGTGTGTGGAGTAGAAGTGGTCCAGAGTTTTTTTCCCCCTCTGGCTGCACATTTAACATGCTGATAGAAATTTGGGAAGACCATTTAAGTTTCCCTGCATTAAAGTCCCGGCTACTAGGAGCGCCACCGCTGGGTGAGCGTTTTCCTATTTGCTTATGGCGTAATACAGCTCATTCACTGTGGTCTTAGTGCCAGCATCAGTCTGTGGTGGTATGTAGACAGCTACGAAAAATACAGATGAAAAATCTCTAGGTAGATAGTGTGCTCTACAGCGTATCATGAGATACTCTACCTCAGGCAAGCAAAACCTCAAGACTTCCTTAGATATTGTGTACCAGCTGTTATTTACAAAAATACATAGTCCTCCGCCCCTTGTCTTACCAGAAGTCGCTGTTCTCTCCTGCTGATACAGCGTATAACCAGCCAGCTGTATGTTGATAATGTCGTCGTTCAGCCAGGAATCCGTGAAGCATAAGATATTACAGTTCTGAATGTCCCGTTGGTAGTTTAATCTTCCGCGTAGTTCATCGATTTTATTTTCCAAAGATTTGCTAACAGAACGGAAGGATGTGGAGGTTTATTCGATCGCCTACGAATTCTCAGAAGGCAGCTCGTCCTCTGGACCCTTTTTCCTCGCCTTCTCTTCACGCAGAGGATGGGATCCGGGCCTGTTCCCCGGGAATCAGTATATCGTTTACGTCGGGCTCGTTGGACTCGTTAAAGGATAACATGGTTTCTGCCAGTCCATGGTGAGTAATCGCTGTTCTGACGCCCAGAAGCTATTTTCAGTCATAAGAGATGGTAGCAGCAACATTATGTACAAAATTAGTTACAAACAACGCAAAAGAATGAACAATAAAACAATTGGTTAGGAATATGTAAAACATCAGCCTTGTTCTCCGGCGCCATCTTAATTATCAATATCTCAGTAGGGTACTAGCATCATTAGGAAATATTAAACATGGTGCAAATATAGTAAAATAATATATGTATGAATAACTTAAATAACTGTGCCACACAAACCCAGTCCCTGGGTTGCAATATTTTTGAATAAACATTTTGCTGGACATGTCCCTTATAGTTATTATTTCCAAAAGGGAGCATAAAAAACTGCATTCCAATGTAGTTTCTATTCCTCCATTAAAATTAATTGGAAGTTAACATTCAAATGTTATTTAATTTATAGCTATTTATTTACTTGAAATGCTCCAAAAGTTATATTGGTGAAAATGATCGAAAGAGCCCAATGTAGAAGAAGTGACATTTGGCATAATCTCCACAGGCAGAAGGGAACCTGGAAACCAAGCAACACTGGAACATACAGTGCCTTCGCAAAGTATTCAGACCCCTTGAATTTTCCACATTTCATTATGTTACAGCCTTACTCTGAAATGGATGAAGTTGTTTTGTCCCTCTTCAATCTACACACAATACCCCATAATGACAAAGAACAAAATGTTTTTTTTTAAATGTTTGCTCATTTATATAAAAAAAAAATTGAAACATGACATTTGCAAGAGTATTCAGACCCTTTACTCAGTACTTTGTTGAAGTTCTTTTGGCAGCAATTACAGCCTTGAGTCTTCTTGTGTATGACGCTACAAGCTTGAAACAACTGTATTTGGGGAGATGCTATCATTCTTTTCTGCAGATCCTCTCAAGCTCTGTCAGCTTGTATGGGAAGCGTTGCTGCACAGTTATTGTCAGGTCTCTCCAGAGATGTTCGATCGGGTTCAAGTCCGGGCTCTGGCTGGGCCACTCAAGGATATTCAGAGACTCGTCCCGAAGCCTTCCCTGCTTTGTCTTGGCTGCGTGCTTAGGGCTGTTGGAAGGTGAACCTTCGCCCCAGTCTGAGGTCCTGAGAGCTCTAGAGCAGGTTTTCATCAAGGATCTTTCTGTACTTTTCTCCGTTCATCTTTGCCTCGATCCTGACTCATCTCCCAGTCCCTGCTGCTTTAAAACATCTCCATGGCCTGATGTAGGGACGATGCCAGGTTTCCTCCAAACGTGACACTTGGCATTCAGGCCATAGAGTTTAATCTTGGTTTCATCAGACCAGAGAATCTTGTTTCTCATGGTCTGAGAGTCTTTGGGTGCCTTTTGGCAAACTCCAAGCAAGCTGGCATGTGCCTTTTACTGAAGAGTGGCTTCCGTCTGGCCACTCTACCATAAAAGCCTGATTGGTGGAATGCTGCAGAGATGGTTGTCCTTCTGGAACGTACTCCCATCTCCACAGAGGAACTCTAGAGCTCTGTCAGAGTGACCATCACGTTCTTAGTCACCTCCCTGACCAAGGCCCATCTTCCCTGATTACTACGTTTGGCCTGGCGGCCAGCTCTAGGAGAGTCTTTGTAGTTCCAAACTTCTTCCATTTAAGAATGATGGAGGCCACGGTGTTCTTGGGGACTTTCAATGTCAATAACTTGCTTGTAAGAGATTACATTCATATTCTGATTATCTCTGAAACTCACTTAGATAATACCTTTGATAGAGTGGTAGTAATACATGGTTATAACATCTACCAAAAAGACAGGAATGCCAACGGAGGCGGTATTGCTGTCTATATTCACAACCACATTCCTGTAAAGCTTAGAGACGATCTAATGTTAAATACTGTTGAAGTAATATGGCTACAGGTTCATCTGCCTCACCTAAAGCCCATTCCTGTGGGAAGCTGCTATAGACCACCAAGTGCTAACAGTCAGTATCTGGATAATATGTGTGAAATGCTTGATAATGTTTGTGACATCAACAGAGAAGTATATTTTTGGGGTGATTTAAATATTGACTGGTTATCATCAAGCTACCCACTCAGGAATTTTTTTTAAACTGTAACCAGTGCCTGCAACCTGGATCAGGTTGTCAGTCAACCTACCAGGGTAGTTACAAACAGCACAGGAATTAAATCATTAACATGTATTGATCACATTTTTACTATCGCTGCAGATATTTGCTTTAAAGCAGTATCCAAATCCATAGGACGTAGTAATCACAATATAATAGCCATATCTAGGAAAAACAAAGTTCCAAAGGCTGGGCCTAATAAGGTGTATAAGAAGTCATACAATACGTTTTGTAGTGATTCATGTGTTAATGATGTAAAGAATATTTGCTGGTATGCGGTGTGTAATGAGGAGCAACCAGATGCTACACTTGACGCATTTATGAAACTACTTATTCCAGTTACTAATAAGCATGCACCCATTAAGAAAATTACTGTAAAAACTGTTAAATCCCTTTGGATTGATGAGGAATTGAAAAATTGTATGGTTGAGAGGGATGAGGCAAAATGTATGGCAATTAAATCTGACAGCCCAACTGGCTGGCTAATATACTGCAAATTAAGAAATCATGTGACTAAACTAAACTAAATAAAAATACAAATAAACTACACTATTAAACAAAGATAAATTATATAAAGAATGATAGTAAAAACCTTTGGGGCACCTTTAATGACATTTTGGGGAAAAAGGCCAACTTGGCTCATTCATTTATTGAATCAGATGGCTCATTCATCACAAAGCCCACTGATACTGCAAACTACTTTGATGACTTTTCCATTGGCAAGATAAGCAAACTTAAGGATGACATGCCAGCAACAAACGCTGACACCACATCCAAGTATATCGGACCAAATTAAGAAAGACAAGAATTGTACTTTTGAATTCCGTAAAGTCAGTGTGGAAGAGGTGAAAAAATGATTGTTGTCTATCAACAATGACAAGCCACCAGGGTCTGACAATCTAGACGGAAAATGACTGAGGATAATAGCAGATGATATTGCCACTCCTATTTACCACATCTTCAATTTAAGCCTGCTAGAGAGCGTGTGCCCTCAGGCTTGGAGGGAAGCTAAAGTCATTTACTCACTGCCACAGTCATACTCTGGACCTAGTTTTATCCCGTGGAATAAATGTTGTGGATCTTAATGTTTCTCCTCATAATCCTGGACTATCCTGGACCACCATTTTATTACGTTTGCAATTGCATCAAATAATCTGCTCAGACCCCAACCAAGGATCATCAAAAGTTGTGCTATAAATTCTCGGACAACCCAAAGATTCCTAGATGCCCTTCCAGACTCCCTCCGCCTACCCAAGGACATCAGAGTACAAAAATCAGTTAATCACCTAACTTAGGAAGTCAATTTAACCTTGCACAATACCCTAAATGCAGTCGGACCCCTAAAAACAAAACAAAATTGTCCCTGGTATACAGAAAATCCCAGAACTCTGAAGCAAGCTTCCAGAAAATTGGAACGGAAATGGCGCCACACCGAACTGGAAGTCTTCTGACTAGCTGGGAAAGACAGTACTGTGCAGTATTGAAGAGCCCTCACTGCTGCTCGATTATCCTATGTTTCCAACTTAATTGAGGAAAATAAGAACAAACCAAAATGTATTTTTGATATTGTCGCAAAGCTAACTAAAAAGCAGCGTTCCCCAAGAGAAGATGGCTTTCACTTCAGCAGTGATAAATTCATTATCTTCTTTGAGGAAAAGATCATGATCATTAGAAAGCAAATTACGGACTCCTCTTTAAATCTCTGCATCTGTCCTCATACTCCTAGACCTTAGTGCTGCTTTTGATACCATCGATCACCACATTCTTTTGGAGAGATTGGAAACCCAAATTGGTCTACACGGACAAGTTCTGGCCTGGTTTAGATCTTATTTGTCAGAAATATATCAGTTTGTCTCTGTGGATGGTTTTTCCTCTGACAAATCAACTGTAAATTTTGGTGTTCCTCAAGGTTCCATTTTAGGACAACTATTGTTTTTGCTATATATTTTACCTCCTGGTGGTGTCACTCGGAAACGTAATGTTAACTTTCACTGCTATGCGGATGACACACAACTGTACATTTCGATGAAACATGGTGAAGCCCCAAAATTGCCCTCCCTGGAAGCCTGTTTCAGACATAAGGAAGTGGATGGCTGCAAATGTTCTGTTTTTACATTCAGACATAATAGAGATGCTTGTTCTAGGTCCCAAGAAACAAAGAGATCTTCTGTTGAATCTGACAATTAATCTTGATGGTTATACAGTCGTCTCAAATAAAACTGTGAAGGACCTCGGTGTTACTCTGGACCCTGATCTCTCTTTTGATGAACATATCAAGACTGTTTCAAGGACAGCTTTTTTCCATCTATGTAACATTGCAAAAATCAGAAACTTTCTGTCCAGAAATTATGCAAAAAAATTAACCCATGCTTTTGTCACTTCTAGGTTAGTAAACTACTGCAATGCTCTACTTTCCGGCTACCTGGATAAAGCACTAAATAAACTTCAGTTAGTGCTAAACACGGCTGCTAGAATCGTTACTAGAACCCAAAAAATTCATCATATTACTCCAGTGCTAGCCTCTCTACAATGGCTTCCTACAAAGCATTACATGGACTTGCTCCTACCTACAGTATCTTTCCGATTTGGTCCTGCCTAACATACCTACACGTACACTACGGTTACAAGACGCAGGCCTACTTACTGTCCCTATAATTTCTAAGCAAACAGCTGGAGGCAGGGCTTTCTCCTATAGAGCTCAATTTTTATGGAATGGTCTGTCTACCCATGTGAGAGACGCAGACTCGATCTCAACATTTAAGTCTTTATTGAAGACTCATCTCTTCAATAGGTCCTATGATTGAGTGTAGTCTGGCCCAGGAGTGTGAAGGTGAACGTGAAGGCACTGGAGCACCATTGCTGTCTCTAGCTGGCCGGTTCCCCTTTCTCCATTGGGATTCTCTGCATCTAACCCTATTACAGGGGCTGAGTCACTGGCTTACTGGTGCTCTTCTATGCCGTCCCTAGGAGGGTTGCGCCACTTGAGTGGGTTGAGTCACTGAAGTGATCTTCCTGTCGTAGTTGGCACCCCCCCCTACCCCTTGGGCTGTGCCGTGGCAGAGATCTTTGTGGGCTATACTCGGCCTTGTCTCAGGATGGTAAGTTGGTGGTTGAAGATATCACTCTAGTGGTGTGGGGGCTGTGCTTTGGGAAAGTGGGTGGTTTTTTTTACGTCCTGTTTGGCCCTGTCCAGGGTATCGTCGGATGGGGCCACAGTGTCTAATTTATGTGTCGGGGGCTAGGGTCAGTCTGTTATATCTGGAGTATTTCTCCTGTCTTATCCCGTGTCCTGTGTGAATTTAAGTATGCTCTCTCTAATTCTCTCTCTCTTTCTCTTTTTCTCTCTTTCTTTCTCTCTTTCTCTTTCTTTCTTTCTTTCTTTCTCTCTCTCTCGGAGGACCTGAGCCCTAGGACCACGCCTCAGGACTACCTGGCCTGATGACTCCTTGCTGTCCCCAGTCCACCTGGCCGTGCTGCTGCTCCAGTTTCAACTGTTCTGCCTGTGGCTAATGAACCCTGACATGTTCACCGGACGTGCTACCTGTCCCAGACCTGCTGTTTTCAACTCTCTAGAGACAGCAGGAGTGGTAGATATACTCTGAGTGATTGGCTATGAAAAGACAACTGACATTTACTCCTGAGGTGCTGACCTGTTGCACCCTCGACAACTACTGTGATTATTATTATTTGACCCTGCTGGTCATCTATGAACATTTGAACATCTTGGCCATGTTCTGTTATAATCTCCACCTGGCACAGCCAGAAGAGCACTGGCCACCCCTCATAGCCGGGTTCCTCTCTAGGTTTCTTCCTAGGTTCTGGCCTTTCTAGGGAGTTTTTCCTAGCCACCGTGCTTCTACACCTGCATTGCTTGCTATTTGGGGTTTTAGGCTGGGTTTCTGTACAGCACTTTGTGATATCAGCTGATGTAAGAAGGGCTTTATAAATACAATTTGAATAAAAATTTGATTTGATTCTACTAACCAAGAATCGTAATGCCCCCTTTACTGGATCAAATATCTGACCAATCAGCCTGTTACCAACCCATAGTAAAGTTCTGGAAAAAAATGTGTTTGACCAGATACAATGCTTTTTTACAGTAAACAAATTGACATGCATAATTTCAGCATGCTTATAGGGAAGGACATTCAACAAGCACAGCACTTACACAAATGAGTGATGATTGGCTGAGATAAATTGATGATACAATTATTGTAGGTGCTGTCTTGTTAGACTTCAGTGCAGTTTTAGAAATGATCGATCACAGTCTACTGCTGGAAAACATATGTGTTATGGCTTTACACCCCCTGCTATAATGTGGATAAATAGTTACTTGTCTAACAGAACACAGAGGGTGTTCTTTAATGGAAGCCTATCAAATACAATCCAGTTAGAATCAGGAATTCCCCAGGGTAGCTTTTTAGGCCCCTTGCTTTTTTCAATTTTTACTAATGACATGCCACTGACTTTGAGTAAAGGCAGAGTTTCTATGTATGCGGATGACTCAACACTATACACGTCAGCTACTACAGCAACTGAAATTACTGCAACCCTCAAGATCTGCAGTTAGTTTCAGAGTGGGTGGCAAGGAATAAGTTAACCCTAAATCTTTCTAAAACTAAAAGCATTGCATTTGGAACAAAACACTTACTAAACCCTAAACCTCAACTAAATCGTATAATAAATAATGTGGAAATTGAGCAAGTTGAGATGACTAAACTGCTTGGAGTAACACTAGATTGTAAACTGTCATGGTCAAAACATATTGATGCAGTAGTAGCTAAGATGGTGAGAAGTCTGTCTATAATAAACAACACTATCAACAAGGCAGGTCCTACAGGCCCTATTTTTGTCACACCTGGACTACTGTTCAGTCCTGTGGTCAGGTGCCACAAAAAAAGACTTAGGGAAATTGCAATTGGCTCAGAAAAGGGCAGCACGGCTGGCCCTTGGATGTGCACAGAGAGCTAATATTAATAATATGCATGTCAATCTCTCCTGGCTGAAAGTGGAGGAGAGATTGACTTCATCACTACTTGTATTTGTGAGAGGTATTGACATGTTGAATGCACCGAGCTGTCTGTCTAAACTACTGGCACACAGCTCGGACAACCATGCATACCCCACAAGACATGCAACAAGAGGTCTCTTCACAGTCCCCAAGTCCAGAACAGACTATGGGAGGCACACTGTACTACATAGAGCCATGACTACATGGAACTCTGTTCCACATCAAGTAACAGACGCAAACAGTAAAATTAGATTTTTTTTAAAGATTGAAAAACACCTTATTGAACAGTGGGGACTGTGAAGCAACATTGGCACACACACACACACACACACAATAACAATAACATACGCACTTTACATACACATGGATTTAGTCATGGATTAGTAGTGGTGGATTAGGGGTCTGAGGGCACACAGCGTGTTGTGAAATCTGTGAATGTATTGTAATGTTTTAAAATGGTATAAACTGACTTAATTTTGCTGGACCCCAGGAAGAGTAGCTGCTGCTTTGGCAGCAGCTAATGGGGATCCATAATAAATACAAATACAAATGCTGCAGAAATGTTTTGGTCTGTGCCTCAATACAATCCTTTCTCTGAGTTTTACAGACAATTCCTTTGACCTCATGGCTTGGTTTTCGCTCTGACAACTGTGGGACCTTATATAAATCAATTGAATTTACCACTAGTGGACCCCCATCAAGTTGTAGAAACATCTCAAGGATGATCAATGGAAACAGGATGCACGTGAGCTTAATTTGGAGTCTCATATCAAAGTGTCTGAATGCTTATGAAAATAAGAATTTTTCTGTTTTTTAAAAACCTGTTTTCAATTTGTCATTATGGGGTATTGTGTGTAGTTTACTGAGGATGTTTTATTTATTTGATCCATTTTAGAATAAGGCTGTAACGTAACAACACGTAAAAAAAAGTCAAGCGGTCTGAATACTTTCCGAAGCCACTGTATAAGGGCAGTTTTTTACAGTGAGCTCTGCCATCTCCATAGACTGCCTACTATTTACAAAATTCTGTATTTTCACGCAAAAAGTGTTGTATCTGTCACAATTTGATCTCTCTGAGTCTGCCTCAATACTGTATAATACCTTGTTAAAGCCACTCGGGTGTGAAATAGTGTTTGGAAATAAATGAAACCGACCAGGAAAGCGAGGAGAGGGGGAATATCGCCATGTCAAACTGACAGACAAGCGGTGAAAAATGTAACAAGAGCTATCATATTAAGGAAAATCGTATTAAATAAGGACTTACGACCATCGGTGCATCTCCGGCCCTGGTATTGACAAGTCGCTGGTGGTGGCCATTTTTCATTGTCTTACCAAGACCATGCATTATGGGAGATCAATCTCTCTTCTCTCATCTCTATCCCTGCATCAGATAGGCACCTGGTCGCATGTCGGTGTAGAGTGGCTGGGTGATGCTGCTTTTATTATGCCTGGTGGAGATTCAGTCAAAGTTTAAGACATTGTGGAGTGGATGAATGGTACCTGGCTATCTCAGTTGTGGTTTCCTTGGGGTGAGTGCCTGTAGTGTATGTTGATCCTCAGGGACTCTGTCCAAGCCGAGACCAGTCCAGTTGATCTCCTGCAATGTTGTTCCATGGATCTACAGTATCCTAAATTAGTACAAGCATACTCAGAAGCAGATAATATCAACAGATGAGATTTAAAATTTGCATTACTAGTCAATTGTCTATTTTAATATAACAAATCATTGCCAGTGCCAAGCAATCTGATAAGAGTTAAGAAATTAAGAAAATAAAGACCAAAATCAAGATTCAGGCTTAGCCATGTGTTGGCCTCTTCCTTTCTGAACCGTGAGAAAATAAACCAACCACAGCACACTCCTAACCAGTCTGCCCCTTCTCTCTATGCTGACATAACCAGCACAACATACCCCGTTACACAACCCTACCAAAACAAAAGTCTTCATTTGTCTTTTGGTCTGTGGGAGTAAGAGGATAGAAGCAGCTCGGCTAAAAATAATTACAACATAAATTCATATATCATAGGTGTTACATTGAGAACGTGTATTTCTTTATATGCTCTTAAAATGATTACCCCATTTGTTTCAATTTTTGCCTAAAATGAATGTATTCGAAAATAACAAAATAGATTTGCACCATCATCTTTGAAATGCAAGAGAAAGGCCATAATGTATTATTCCAGCCCAGGTGCAATTTAGATTTGGGCCACTAAATGACATCAGTGTATGTGCAAAGTTTTAGACTGATCCAATGAACCATTGCATATCTGTTAAAAAAAATTATATCGAGACTGTCCAAATGTGCCTAATTTGTTAACAACTTTTCATGTTCAAAATTGTGCACTCTCCTCAAACAATAGACTGGTATTCTTTCACTGTAATAGCTACTGTAAATTGGACAGTGCAGTTAGATTAACAATAATGTAAGCTTTCTGCCAATATCAGATATGTCTATGTCCTGGGAAATGTTCTTGTTACTTACAACCTCATGCTAATCGCATAAGCCTACGTTACCTCAACGTCCCGTGGAAGTCCACAGCTAACCTGGAGTGAGGATGAGTGATAAAGGGACGGATAGAGGAATGAAGGAGGGAAGGCAGGCCGACTTATAACAAACGTATGCAGGCAATGTGGCCTGAGGGAAGAAGAGAGAGAAATAAAGAGCGAGAGAGAAAGATGGGTAGACCAAATGGTGTGGGGCACAGCCAGGATACGTGGCTGTGCTAAGTGCCAGTGTTTCCTCATTGATACCTTTATCTGTTGAGCTTGTGTGAATTATATAATTCAGAAATACCACAAGTAACTGTATTTACCAAAACAAACTGAGAATTGAATGTACACTACCGATCAAAAGTTTGGGGTCACTTAGAAATGTCCTTGTTTTTGAAAGAAAAGCACATTTTTTGTCCATTAAAATAACATCAAATTGATCAGAAATACAGTGTGGACATTGTTAATGTTGTAAATGACGATTGCAGCTGGAAAGTCTCTACGTCAACAGTGAAGAGGCGACTCCGGGATGCTGGCCTTCTAGGCAGAGTTCCTCTGTCCTGTGTCTGTGTTCTTTGCCCATCTTAATATTTTCTTTGTATTGGCTTTTAATGTGCAACTCTGCCTAGAAGGCCAGCATCCCGGAGTCGCCGCTTCACTGTTGACGTTGAGACTGGTGTTTTGCGGGTACTATTTAATGAAGCTGCCAGTTGAGGACTTGTGAGGTGTCTGTTTCTCAAGCTAGACACTCTAATGTACTTGTCCTCTTGCTCAGTTGTGCACCGAGGCCTCCCATTCCTCTTTACATTCTGATTAGGGCTAGTTTGTGCTGTTCTGTTACGGGAGTAGTACACAGCGTTGTACGAAATCTTCAGTTTCTTGGTCAATTCTCGCATAGAATATCCTTCATTTCTCAGAACAAGAATAGACTGACAAGTTTCAGAAGGAAGTGCTTTGTTTCTGGCCATTTTGAGGCTGTAATCAAAACCACAAATGCTGATGCTCCAGATACTCAACTAGTCTAAAGAAGGACAGTTTTATTGCTTCTTTAATCAGGACAACAGTTTTCAGCTTTGCTAACATAATTGCAAAAGGGTTTTCAAATTTAAATGATAAACTTGGAATAGCTAACACAACGTGCCATTGGAATACAGGAGTGAATGTTGCTGATAATGAACCTCTGTGCGCCTATGTAGATATTCCATTTCAAATCTGCCGTTTCCAGCTACAATAGTAATTTACAACATCAACAATGTCTACACTGTATTTCTGATCAATTTGATGTTATTTTAATGGACAAAGAATGTGCTTTTCTTTCAATAACAAGGACATTTCTACGTGACCCCAAACTTTTGAACTGTAGTGTATATCTTCATCCCTTTTTGTTTTCTCATCCAGAGTTAGTTGTTAAGGTCTTGCTTTTGGCCCTGTTGCTCCACTATAACTTATAGGAGGGTACTATAATTACATTATTATAACCTGTTTCCACAGACAATGATAGTTTAAAAAAATCGCATTGCAATACCAGCTCCCCTCCATGCAAATGTGAACACAACAAGCTTCTTGGTTCCATCTGAAACATAAACAAACTACTACCCTCATCCGTCTACACCAGTGAGCTCCACAACCCAGCTATTCTCCAGAGGGCCTGCCCTGAATGTGTCCAAATAGCAGCATATTCACTATATACTGCATTACTTTTGACCAGGGCTCTGGTACAAAGTAGTGCACTATATAGTGAATAAGGAGCCATTTGGGAAGCAGCCCCCGACTGCACTACAGACCCCAGTGGTATAAACCTTATAGCCCCACAGGGAGTTAGCCATGGGGCTTTGGCTTGGCCTGTTGATTGCACTTTGGCCGATCATTTCCTTGAACCACTCCAGAATGTCACATTCAAGGAGGTTTCTGTTCGTCTCGCCAGAGCATACAACGGCAGCTTTCACTCAACGCTTTATTAAGAAGCCCAAGTCAAAGCACGATCAAAGAGGAACGATCATGTCACTCTCCCTCACTTCACGGTTATAATGTCATCATTAATCTTTGTATCGTTGTAGAGGACAAAACTACATCATTTCCCCGTTGTGTTTAGGCTGCACTGCCCGCCCAGCCTACCATATGTAACTAATAAAGACTAAAACATATAGCCTCTCTAAAGCAATTACCTATTCATCTGGCATACACTATACTTAAGCAGTAAGGCCTAGGAGGTGTGGTATATGGCCAATATAGCAAGGTTAAGGGCTGTTCTTCGCATGACGCAACGCACAGTGCCTTCAGAAAGTATTCATACCCCTTGACTTATTTCATATACCACAAACCCCCGAGGTGCCTTATTGCTATTATAAACTTGTGACCAACGTAATTAGAAGGGAAAAAAAGTAACGTTTGGTCATACCCCTGGTACAACAGTCTGAAATGAACAGCAATGTTTTTATGCATTAACCAAAGCCAATCCAGAGACAACCTCTACCATATCTCTAGACTAGCTACATGTGATCTATTACACTTTGCAAAGAAAGCATTATATTTTTATTGATGAACATCATCTTCCATCATTCTTTGAAAAACCTTATCTTGTAAAACAGCAAAACCATGAAGAGTTTTGTTCACCATAATAGCTGACAATAAATGCAACCCCAGCCTGCCCTTACTGAGCCTCATCTGAGTTGGTTGGTTTGTAAGGATTAAGATGTTTGACAAGCTAGCCTGCCCTGCCCTGACCGACGAGGCGAGGGAGGCGGTTTCTGTCAACAAATAAACATCAGTCTGGACGGTGGTGTCCCAGTGCTCCGGCCTGCACACAGTCAACTACAGGAGCGAATCAATCACAGCTGGGCTGAACTGGGTCTGGGGCCTAGAGCTGGGGGCTGGGGGGGGGAGCTGAGGCTGGGGGCTGAGGCTGGGGCTGGAGTTAGGGCTGGAGGGGGGGTTGAGGCTAGGGTCTGAGGGCTGAGGCTGGGGCTGGAGGTGGGGCTGGAAGTTGGGCTTTGGCTGGGGCTAGTGGTTGAGCTGGGGGCTGGAGAGGGGCTGAGTCTGGGAGCTGGGGGCTGGAGGTGAGGCTGGGGCCTGGAGGTGGGCTGGAGGTGGGGCTGGGAGCTGGGAGCTGGGGTCTGGAGGTGAGGCTGGGGCTTGGGGCTGGAACTAGGGCTGGAGCTGGCGTCTGGAGGTTTGGCTGGCGTCTGGAGGTGAGGCTGGGGGCTGAAGGTAGAGCTGGGGGCTGGAGGTGGGGCTGGGGGCTGGATGTGGGGCTACGCATTAACTCACACACACACACACACACACAAAAACAGATACACACATGTGGCCAGGCTTAATAATACCCTTTCTACTTCCTGAACTGATAGATACCCTGTCCCCGACAGAGAGAGAGAGAGAGAAAGAGAGAAAGAAAAGAGAGAGGGAGAGGAGAGAGGGATAGAAATTAGAGAGGAAGCAAGGGGGAGAGGGAGAGGGATGGAAATGAGAGAGGAAGAGAGGGAGAGAGAGAGGGATAGAGAGAAAGAAAAGGGAGAGCGAAAGAGAGAGAGTGGAGTGAGGGATAGAAAATAGAGAGGAAGAGGGATAGAGATAAGAGAGGCAGAGAGAGAGAGCAAAAGAAGGAAATGAAAGAGATGGAACTAAAATAAAGGAATGGAGAAGGAGAAGGAGAGAGTGAGAGGGGTGATATAAAAGAGAGAGGGAAAGGAGCTTCATATGAAGTCAATAGTTTAGACTAAACTAGTCATTAGCGGAAGACTGTATCTGTGGGTTTTCTGTTGCCTATTTTGCTTTCAGTCACCTGCTCACCATCCATTAATTTGTGATCATAATGTCAATGAATTCAGTCAACTCACATCTGATATTGTGGCCTAAATATTTAACAAAAATACCTTTCCATATGTAAACTATTGTAATTCTGTGAACTTTTTAGGGTTCACAGAATTACAATAGGCTACACGGGGAAATGGATTTATGATCATAATATTGTACCTAAATATTGAACAAAATCCCTTATAAATCTGTGAAGGTTTTTCTACCACCTCGCTGAGAAATAATACAGTGCCAGTGTGTGAGATTATACAGTGCTTTCAGAAGTATTCATACCCCTTGACTTATTCCACATTTTGTTAACAGCCTCAATTTAAAATGGAATAAATATATTTTTTCTCCCCTGTATACACACCATACCCCATAATGACAAAGTGAAAACATGCTTTTTGAAATTTCTTGAGTATTCACACCCCTGAAGTCAATACGTTAGAATCAACTTTGGCAGTGATTACAGCTGTGAGTCTTTCTGTGCACATCTGGATTGTACAATATTTGCACATTATTCTTTACCTTACACTTTTAAAAAATTATTCAAGCTCTGTCAACTTGTTTGTTTATCATTGCTAGACAGACATTTTCAAGTATTGCCATAGATTTTCAAGTCGATTTATGTCACAACTATAACTAGGCCACTCAGGAATATTAAATGCTGTCTTTGTAAGCAACTAACAGTGTATAGTTGGACTTGTGTCATAGATTATTGTCCTGCTGAAAGGTACATTTGTCTCCCAGTGTCTGTTGGAAAGCAGACTAAACCAGGTTTTTTTCTAGGATTTTGCCTGTGCTTAGCTCTATTCCATTTATTTTTATCCTAAAAAAAATCCCTAGTCCTTGGCAATGACAAGCATACCCATAACATGATGCAGACATCACCATGCTTGGAAATATGAAGAGTGCTACTCACTGATACGTTGTGTTGGATTTGCCCCAAACACAACACTTTGCATTTATGATATGAAGTTAATTTCTTTGCCGCATTTTTTGCAATTTTACTTTAGTGCCTTATTGCAAACAGGATGCATGTTTTGGAATATGTTTTATTCTGTACAGGCTTCCTTCTTTTCACTCTGTCATTTAGAGTAACTACAATGTTGTTGATTCACCCTCTGTTTTCTCCTATTACAGCCAATAAGCTCTGTAAAGGTTTCCTTCCTCTCTGGCAACTGTGTTAGGAAGGACGCCTGTCTCTAAGTAACTTTTTACTGCTGAATTTATTTAGGCTTGCCGTAGCAAAGGGGTTCAATACTTACTGACTCAAGACATTTCAGCTTTTCACTTTCAATGAATTTGTAAACAAGTTCTAAAAACATAATTCCACTTTCACATTATGGGGTATTTTGTGTAGTCCAGTGACACAAAATCTCAATTTAATCCAATTATAAATTCAGGCTGTAACGCAACAAAATGTGGAAAGAGTCAAGGGGTGTGAATACTTACTGAAGGCACTCTAATGTACCCTGAACTCAGGGTTGTGAGAGAACAATTCTACTTTGATCAGCTTGATATGATGAAAAGTATACTCGCATACCTCATCCATTGTTAATTAAAATGATTAAATTAATTCATACAGGAAAATGGAAATATGAATCCACTGTGTTTTCGGTAGCCTACTATGAGTCCTTTTCATTATTAAGTACTAATAAGTCATGCTTATTCATGAATGCATACATTTGGTCATATTCAGTGACTTAGTCATTGTTTTCAAATGCTATATCTAATTTGTATTTGATTCTGAATTTATCACTCCTCCCTCCCTCCAGATGTTGAACTTGATTTGAAAAGAAAAGGAGGGATGGGGGGGATTGGTGGAGTGTGTGAATGTGTGTATTATTATGTGTATTTGTGCGTGTGTTTGTGTGTGTAGCGGCAGCAACTGTAGAAGACGAAGGGGACATCAAAAACTGAACAAATGAAAGGTATTGTGTTATTTCAATCTGTAATCATATATTGGACAGTTAATAGCAAATGTGAAATTACATCATGATGTATTTCCAAATTATGGAAATGTATTTTGCCCCTAAATTCTTAAGTTCTTTATTTGTTCAAATAGAATTATGCGAAAGTAAACACTCACCAAAAGAAAATAAATAATTCCTGATGTGCAACCTTGAGAGCTTTCAAAGAATGTTAACCTGTTGTTACTGTATTTGCCGTTTTGAGATAATGTAAAAGCTATTGAGGGTTGTGGTGAAAGACATTGTCACCTGAAGATCTTGGCCTGATGTTCTTCTGTTGTTCCCTGTACTTGGTGTGGAGGAAAGATCAACTGATCACCTATCTGGGTTATACTGCCCCCTGGCAGACAGACTGTGCAAATGGCCACTGACAATAGATTACATTACTATTGCATTAAAAGTCTAAAGAAAAACGCCATTTAAAGTAATATAGAATAAAATATATTGCTAATACAATGCTAATGTATGACCTATTATCAAGATTTGAAACAACAGACCTTCAGTTTATGTATCGTGAGTATTCTGGTCATTGATCTCTCTCTGGGACTTCATGTTAGCAGTTGCAGCTGAGGAAAATGTTTAATAACGCAATCAAATTAATCTGTGCAATCTGCACAAACAGCAAAGCTCTATCAAATAGCTAAATAACGCAGTGTGAGCAAATTAAAGAGCTGATCTCAGCTACTGCTGCACTGAATTGAAATCTGACATGTTTGTAAGGGAAGTCTTCCTTCAGTCTGTCTGGGTAGGACTACTTACAGTTGTGACAAAGAGATATCAATCAATCAATGACAGATTGATTTATATCTCTTTGTCACAACTGTAAGTAGTCCTAACCAGACAGACTGAGGGAAGACTTCCCTTACAAACATGAGACCATTTCGCTACACTCGCATTAACATCTGCTAACCATGTGTATGTGACAAATAAACATTTGATTTGATTGATTTGATTTGGATGATTTGACGCACCATATAAAATAAAGACCGCCTTTATGGTAACAAAAAAAAAGTTTGGTTTATTTTCATGAATGCACTAGATTTTGCATATTTTTCTAAAAGTAAAACATGTCATATTTCATATGAAATAGTTATTATGTTATGGATAATTATTACCATGAAGTAAATGTTTTCTATAACCAAATAAATAAGTAAAATGACACACAATCCATATCCCTATGTTTTCTTTATACATTAAGCTACGGTCTCGTGAGTAATGACCTACAAATGCTTTTTACTGATTAGAGTTCTAAAATTGAAACTGCTTATAAGGACACATAATTAGTAACGGATTCTTCCCTCCAATCTTCCCTAGTATTAACATCGGCCATACAAACCACTTCATGTAATTGATATTGTGAAAGAATATCATAAAATCTACCTAAATCAAATAAAAATTGTTAATTGGCAGAGTTATTACATTCCGGAGTCTATCATTAAGAATTATACTCAATGACACCTCCCTTTCTCATCATTCCTTTCTGAGGCCGGTAATTGAATTTGTAATAGAAAACATCGTTTTTGAAATGACCTTTTTCCAATAATGGTTCTTTAATTGAAAATTTAAAAAAATATATATATATATCATTGGATATCATTTAATTAAACTAAGCAATATAGGACAGTCCGACTTTGAAGCTACAGTATATGCAAAACTTAATTCTTACAATCAGATCTTTTCAGAGAAAATATCATCTCAACACCATTGACACTAGACATTTTCAGTTATATTATGTGACACTGACAACCTTGACAATAAAAAATTATATGTTAGGCTATACATTAGCATGATTAGTGATAATAATCATTATGACAATCATAATAATGTTTAAAATTACAAGAGGAGAAATAACTTAGTCCATACTTAGACAAATTCACAAACTGTCAGGTGCCAGTGTGCAGAGGTGAGGACGGAGTCAAGCGCAGGACACAGAACTGAGTAAAATAACATACTTTACTCGAAAAATAAACAAACATAAATTCCACGCAGGGAAAACACACCATAATACAGAAGACTAACACTAAACAAGAAACAATCACGCACAAAACATAATGGGAACCAGAGGGTTAAATAGGGAAAATAATTATGACATAATGGTAACCAGGTGTGTACAATCAAGACAAAACAAATGGAAAAAGAAACGTAGATCGGTGGCAGCTAGAAAGCCGGTGACGACGACCGCCGAATGCCACCCGAACAAGGAGAGGCACCAACTTCGGCGGAACAACCCGGAGGACGAGGTGCAGGGCGATCTGGGTGGACACAGTGAAATTCCTGCAGTAAGGAAGGGTCCAGGATGTCCTCCACCGGCACCCAGCATCTCTCCCCCGGACCTTACCCCTCCCACTCTACGAGGTACTGAAGGCCCCTCGCCCAACGTCTTGAGTCCATGATGGCTCGCACAGTATATGCCTTGGCCCCCTCGATGTCCAGAGGGGGCGGAAGAACCTCCCGCACCTCAGACTGCTGGAGCGGACCAGCCACCACCGGCCTGAGGAGAGACACATGGAACGAGGGGTTAATACAATAATTAGGGGGAAGCTGTAACCTATAAAATACCTTGTTCAGTCTCCTCAGGACTTTAAATGGCCCCACAAACCGCGGACCCAGCTTCAAGCAGGGTTTGCGAAGGGGCAGGTTTCGGGTCGAGAGCCAGACCTGGTCTCCCGAGAATAATAAGACAAGAGGGTCCCTGTCATGAGGGTCTCATCAACCACAACAAGATCAGACAAACACTTTTTAAATTTAATGAATTGGTTGTTGCAGCCTCAGCCCCAGATTTAGACCTATCTATCTCACCATTTGGTATCATGGTAACACAATAATTCCTGATGTCCGCTTCCTCTTCTACAGGTGCTGTTGCTGCCGCTTCACACACACAAACACACATGCACAAATACACATAACTATACACACACACACTCCACCAATCTCCCCGATCCCTTCTTTTCTTTTCAAATCAAGTTCAACATCTGGAGGGAGGGAGGAGAGATAAGTTCCCCGGCCCAACGCTCTCTTTTGTTCTCCCCATCTTAATTAGCCAAGGATGTGTCCCAAATATACCCTGATCCCGATATAGTGCACTACTTTTGACCAGGACCCATGAGTACTGTATAGGGGATATGTGTCATTCGAGACACATGCCATGACTGGAGGCAGTTGAGTCTTTACAGGAGCCATCATTTAGCCCTAATATAGTGGATGAGTTTCAGGAGTGGTCAATTGAGGGACACTGACTTTTACAGCTGCCTTCCCTCTCTAGAATCAGTGTTTTATACTGTACTGCCTCTGGTACTACTTCTGGACCTTTCACTTTCACTTGAAGACCCAGGGCCAGTTTCCCAGACGCAGGTTAAACCCTAGTCCGGATCTCAAAAGCACGTTCATCTCCTGGGGACAGGCTACAGAATCATCATTTAGAATTTCCCAGGTCAGTTCAGACATTAGACATTATAACACTACATGTATTTAATTCTGTACTGGAACAAGCTCTTACTCATTTTACTAGCTTATTCTGGTCACACTCTTGGGACATAAAAGGGAAACATTTAATGTGACGTTTGACTGCACAAAGCGTCATTTAGCAGATGCACTTATCCAGATTGATATAAAGTAGTGAGTGCATAAATGATTTGCACTGGTCCCTCATGGGAATCAAACGCACAACCCCGGGGTTGCAAGGGCCATGCTCTACCAATTGAGACACGCGGGACTTATAGTCCCACATCATCCAGTAGCGTATTCACACTGTAATGAAATCAGCTTAATAAAGGGGGCCAACTTTGGTCCCCGAGCTCAACTCTAAGAGGTATAGATATGTGACAGTACTAACAGGGACTAATAACTAGAGGAAATACACTCTGGATTACAGATCCCAGATCCGAGGCGAGAGTTGTTTATTTCGGGAATAGGCATTGTATATACTATACTGTATCATCCCTCTAAACATGGGATGTATTTACATGCAATCTGACAAGACTTGTTCTATTCTTACCTTCTGCACCTGTGGCTGTAGGGGGTAGGTGAGGGAGGAGGGAGGATGCTGGTGGTTGATCGCCTGCCTGAAGAAGTAGCATCTGACATGGCCTTCCTCTCCTTTCCTCACTCCTTACTCTCATCCTCCTCTCTTCCTCCATCTCCTCCTCCTCGACGAGGAAACACGCAGCCATCTGCCTGAGCTCTGCCACTACCCCTTCCTCCCTCCTTCATTTCCTAACACACTGACAACAGGGCAACAAGCTAAGTAGGAGATGTACTGTGCTTACCACATATGCAAGACAAGTGTTGAGACTGGAGCTGGACAGAGATTTCTATTTGGGGGATCTGGCTCAGTGGCTCTGTCTTATGATGTCATTTACCCTGCAATTAAAAGCAAATGTAGCATTTACAAACGGTACAGTTTTTTCCCTTCCTGTCTCAGCGTGACATTCACTAAGGCCGGCACCTGACAGACTGACTGAGGGATGTAAGGAGAACATACATCCACTGACCCCTGGTCTTCACAGCCTCTGGCTGGAACCTAAAGTGAGATACTAGTTCACCAGAATGAATGGGGATGGATGCCAGACAATCCATAGACCCTAATGTTCAGATGGTAACACAAGGCCTCAACATGCACCGTGACTATTTACAGCCTTGTAACTCTAGTACACAATACACAATTAAGACATTTCTATGATCTGTGTCAAATCAAATCAAATGTTATTTGTCACATGCTTCATAAACAACAGGTGTGGATTAACAGTGAAATGTTTACTTATGGACCCTTCCCGACAATGAAGAGAAAGAAAATAGAGAAATAATAGAAAGTAAAATGTAATGAGTAACGATAACGTGGCTTCATAAAAGGGGTACCAGTACCAAGATGATGTGCAGGGGTACGAGGTCATTGAGGTAGATATGCACATATAACTAGGAATACGTGACAGACAAAAAACAGTAGCAGCAGAGTATGTAATGAGTCAAAAAACAGTCGCAGCAGAGTATGTAATGAGTCAAAAAACAGTAGCAGCAGAGTATGTAATGAGTCAAAAAACAGTAGCAGCAGAGTATGTAATGAGTCAAAAAACAGTAGCAGCAGAGTATGTAATGAGTCAAAAAACAGTAGCAGCAGAGTATGTAATGAGTCAAAAAACAGTAGCAGCAGAGTATGTAATGAGTCAAAAAACAGTAGCAGCAGAGTATGTAATGAGTCAAAAAACAGTAGCAGCAGAGTATGTAATGAGTCAAAAAAGTTAGTGAAAAAAGGGTCAATGCATGTCGTCGGCATAGCTATTTACCAGTCTTATGGCTTGGGGGTGGAAGCTGTTCAGGGTCCTGTTGGTTCCAGACTTGGTGCATAGCTATTTACCAGTCATATGGCTTGGGGGTGGAAGCTGTTCAGGGTCCTGTTGGTTCCAGACTTGGTGCATAGCTATTTACCAGTCTTATGGCTTGGGGGTGGAAGCTGTTCAGGGTCCTGTTGGTTCCAGACTTGGTGCATAGCTATTTACCAGTCTTATGGCTTGGGGGTGGAAGCTGTTCAGGGTCCTGTTGGTTCCAGACTTGGTGCATTGGTACCGCTTGCAGTGCGGTAGCTGAGAGAGCAGTCTATGATTTGGGTGTCTGGAGTCTTCACAATTTTCTAATCTAATCAAATAAAACTTTATTTGTCACGTGCCAAAAACAGCAAGTGTAGTTCTTACCGGAAAATGCTTACTTACAAGCCCAAACCAACAGTGCAGTTCAAGAAGAGTTAAGAAAATATTTACCAAATAAAATAAAATGTAAAAAAAAAAAAAAGTAACACAATAAAGAGTCTACATACATGGGGTACTGGTACCGAGTCAGTGTGCAGGGGTACAGGTTAGTTGAGGTAATTTGCACATGTAGGTAGCGGTGAAGTGACTATGCATAGATAATAAACAGCGAGCAGCAGCATTGTGCAAAACAAATGTAATAGTCTGGTGGCCATTTGATTAATTGTTCAGCAGTCTATTGTTTTGGGGGTTGAAGCTGTTAAGGAGCCTTTTGGTCCTTGACTTGGCGCTCTGTTACCGCTTGCCGTGCGGTAGCAGAGAAAACAGTCTATGACTTGGGTGACTGGAGTCTCTGACAATTGTATGGGCTTTCCTCTGACACTGGCTATTATATAGGTCCTGGATTGCAGGAAGCTTGGACCCACTTATGTACTGGCCCATACAAACTACCCTCTGTAGCGCCTTACGGTCAAATGCCGAACAGTTGCCATACCAGGCGGTGATGCAACCGGTCAGGATACTCTCGATGGTGCAGCTGTGATCTGGGGAACCATGCCAAGTCTTTTCAGTCTCCTGAGAGGGAAAATGTTTTGTCGTGCCCTCTTCACGACTGTCTTGGTGTTTTTATACCATGATAGATCGTTGGTGATGTGGACACCAAGGAACTTGAAACTCTCGACCCTCTCCACTACAGCCCCGTTGATGTTAATGGGGGCCTGTTCGGCCCGCCTTTTCATGTAGTCCACAATCAGCTCCTTTGTCTTTCTCACATTGAGGGAGAGGTTGAGGTCCTGGCACCACACTGCCAGTTCTCTGACCTCCTCCCTATAGGCTGTCTCATCGTTGTCGGTGATCAGGCCTACCACTGTTGTGTTGTCAGCAAACTTAATGATGGTGTTGGAGTCGTGTTTGGCCATGCAGACGTGGGTGAACAGGGAGTACAGGAGGGAACTAAGTACACACCCCTGAGGGGCCCAAGTGTTGAGGATCAGCGTGGCAGATGTGTTGTTTCCTACTCTTACCACTTGGGGGCGGCCCGTTAGGAAGTCCAGGATCCTGTTGCAGAGGGAGGTGTGTAGTCCCAGGGTCCTTAGCTTAGTGATGAGTTTCGTGGGCACTATGGTGTTAAACGCTGAGCTGTAGTCAATGAACAGCATTCTCACATAGGTGTTTCTTTTGTCCAGGTGGGAAAGGGCAGTGTTGAGTGTGATTGAGATTACGTCATCTGTAGATCTGTTTGGATGGTATACGAATGGCAGTGGGTCTAGGGTATCCGGGAGGATGCTGTTTATGTGAGTCATGACCAGCCTTTCAAAGCACTTCATGGCTAATGACGTAAGTGCTACGGGGCGGCAATCATTTAGGCAGGTTACCATCGCTTCCTTGGGCACAGGGACAATGGTGGTCTGCTTGAAACGTGTAGGTATTACAGACACAGTCAGGGAGAGTTGGAAAATGTCAGTGAAGACACTTGCCAGGTGATCCGCGCATGCTTTGAGTACACGTCCTGGTAATCCATCTGGCCCGCAGCTTTGGGAATGTTGACCTGTTTTAAGGTCTTGCGCACATCAGCTACCAAGAGCGTTATCACACAGTCATTCAGAACAGCTGGTGCCCTTGTGCATCCTTCAGTGTTGTTTGCCTCGAAGCGAGCATAAAAGGCATGTAACTCGTCTGGTAGGCTCGCGTCACAGGGCAGCTCACGTCTGGTTTGCTTGTTTGATGGTTCGTCTGAGGGCATAGCGGGATTTCTTATAAGCGTCCAGATTAGAGTCCTGCTCCTTGAAAGCGGCACTAGGCTTTAGCTCGATGCAGATATTGCCTGTAATCCATGGCTTCTGGTTGGGATATGTACATACGGTCACTGTGGGGACGACGTCATCAATACACTTATTGATGAAGCCGATGACTAAAGTGGTATACAGGACTGTTTTGCTAGCACAGACTGGAATATGTTCCAGGATTCATCCAATAGCATTGAGATGAATCCTGGAACATATCCTAGTCTGTGCTAGCAAAACACTCCTGTAGCATAGCATCCGCGTCATCTGACCACTTTCGTATTGAGCGAGTCACTGGTACTTCCTGCTTTAGTTTTTGCTTGTAAACTGGATTCAGGAGGTTAGAATTATGGTTAGATTTGAGAAATGGAGGATCGGGGAGAGCTTTGTATACATCTCTGTGTGTGGAGTAAAGGTGGTTTAGAGTTTTTTTTCCCCGCTGGTTGCACATTTTGTACAACTGATTTATGTTTGCCTGCATTAAAGTCCCCTTCCACTAGGAGCACGCTTCTGGGTGAGCATTTTCTTGTTTGCTTATGGCCTTATAGAGTTGGTTGAGTGAGTGTTGGTGAGTGTGGAACATAATGGATCCTTAGTGATGCGGACACCGAGGAACGTGAAGCTCTTGACACACTTCACTACAGCCACGTCGATGTGAATGGGGGTATGCTCGGCTTTCTGTTTCCTGTAGTCCACGATCAGCTCCTTTGTCTTGCTGACGTTGAGGGAGAGGTTGCTGTCCTGGCACCACACTACCAGGTCTCTGACCTCCTCCCTATAGGCTGTCTTATCGTCGTCAGTGATCAGGCCTACCACCATCGTGTTGTCGGAAAACTTAATGATGGTGCTGGAGTAGGGAGTACAGGAGGGGACTAAGCATGCACCCCTGAGGGGCCCCCATGTTGAGGGTCAGCATGGCAGATGTGTTGTTGCCTACCCTTACTACCTGGGGGCGGTCCATCAGGAAGTCCAGGATTAAGTTGCAGAGGTAGGTGTTCAGTCCCAGGATCCTTAGCTTAGTGATGAGCTTGGAGGGTACTATGGTGTTGAATGCTAAACTATAGTCAATGAACAACATTCTCAAGTAGGTGTTCCTCCTGTCCCGGTGGGAAAGGACAGTGTGGCGTGCAAAAGAGATTCCATCATCTGTGGATCTGTTGGGGCGGTATGCAAATTGGAGTGGATCCAGGGTGTCTGGGATGATGGTGTTGATGTGCCATAACCAGCCTTTCAAAGGATTTCATGGCTACAGATATGGGTGGTATGCCTCCTGCATACCACACATCCTGGTGTGTTAAATTAAGCATATGACTGTGTCTGAAAAAAGACAAACATTTTTCTCACTCAATCTAATCAGATAATAGCTGAATACGACATAATGAGTTAAACAGGTACTGCTCAGTATCTTGGTCCTGTACATGTCACCACCACCACCGCCATGTAACAGGGTCAAGTAGGCCGACACTGGGGCAAGGGCTATACCAGCAGCCCCTGCTACTATGTAACCATTCTGCAGGGGCCACATCACCCTCGTTACTGGTAGTACTAAAGACAATAACAGCCACACATCCTGGTAGTGCTGGAGAGTGGGACCAGAGACAATAGCCGCATCCCAAATAGCACCCTATTCCCAATGTAGTACACTACTTTTGACCAGCCCCATAGGGCTCTGGTCAAAAGTAGTGCATTATAGGGAATAGGGTGCCATTTGGGACAGACTAAAATAAGGTCTGGATACACCGCAGGGTCTATAAATATTAATGAACGCCTCCTCACACAGGGAATTCTATGACAGTCTCCCCCTTTTCCTTTTTCCTCTTTTTATGGTCGTTTGTTTAATTAAAGGTGTGTTTTAGGGAAATTAGATGTTTGATGTCTAAAGCCTCTGGCAGGTCCCTCTCTCTTTCTCACTCACCAAGACCACAAACTGGAGACTGCTGACATTTAGCTGAGAAGATGAGAGTAAAGAAGTGGGGGTTGCATGGCAGACTGACTGGATTGAGGCAAGAGCTCGCAAATGAAACACTCAGTGAGTGTAGAGATCTTTATAGAAATATTCTGTGGCGTGTACTCATTCTGAACATATCAATATTATTAGGGTATAAGTACACATTTCTAAATACTATAATAGTAATGTTAACCTTTGATGACTTAAAATTCACAGTTATGCACACTACTGGCACTCATGAATTCCAAATGTAAATACGTGTATTTAACAGAATACCACATCTGGTAACGTTTCATTTTAAGGGGTCCTTATTAAAGATGTTGTAATTAATTGTAATAATACATAGTTACACTTTAATAACAACATGTAACTGGTGGTAATTGCAGTCTGTAATTACAGTGGCGTAACAACGAATGCTTGTAACCATGCTTGTTACAAATATTAAAGTTTCCGATTGCATCCCAACCATATTTCAGCCTAAACAAACCATGTGATAAGTGTTAGCCAATTTAAAACTGACCACCTCATTGACACAAATCTGCAAAAAGGTTTAGATTGTAGATTCTTCGAAGTAGCCACCCTTTGCCTTCATGACAGTTTTGCACACTCTTGGCATTCTCTCAACCAGCTTCCCCTGGAATGATTTTCCAACAGTATTGAAGGAGTTATGCTGAGAACGTTTTGGCTGCATTTCCTTCACTCTGTGGTCCGACTCCTCCCAAACCATCTCCATTTGGCCTTTCTAGGGAGTTTTTCCTAGCCACCGTGCTTCTACACCTGCATTGCTTGCTGTTTGGGGTTTTAGGCTGGGTTTCTGTACAGCACTTTGAGATATCAGCTGATGTACGAAGGGCTATATAAATACATTTGATTTGATCTCAATTTGGTTGAGGTCGGGGGATTGTGGAGGTCAGGTCATCTGATGCAGCACTCCATCACTCTCCTTCTTGGTAAAATAGCCCTTACACAGCCTGGAGGTGTGTTGGGTTATTGTCCTGATGAAAAAAAATGATAATCCCACTAAGCCCAAACCAGATGGGATGGCGTATCGCTGCAGAATTCTGTGGTAGCCATGCTGCTAAATTGTGCATTGAATTCTAAATCAATCACAGACTGAGAATCCAGCAAAGCACCCACACACCATCACATCTCCTCCTCCATGCTTTACAGTGAGAAATACACATGCGAGATCATCCGTTCACACACACACCGCGTCTCACAAAGACACGGCAGTTGGAACTAAAAAAACTTGGGCTGCAGACCATTGGACAAATTTCCACTGGTCTAATGTACATTGCTCGTGTTTCTTGGCCCAAGCAAGTCTCTTCTTCTTATTTGTGTCCTTTAGTAGTGGTTTCTTTGCAGTAATTCGACCATGAAGGCCTGATTCACAGTCTCCTCTGAACAGTTGATGTTGAGATGTGTCTGTTACTTGAACTCTGTGAAGTAATTATTTGGGCTGCAATTTCTGAGGCTGGTGTAACTAATGAACTTATCCTCTGCAGAAGAGGTAACTCTGGATCTTTCATTCCTGTGGCGGTCCTCATGAGAGCGAGTTTCATCATAGCGCTTGATGGTTTTTGCGACTGCACTTGAAGAAACTTTAAAGTATCGACTGACCTTCATGTCTTAAAGTAATAATGGACTGTCGTTTCTCTTTGCTGATTTTGAGCTGTTCTTGCCATAATATGGAGTTGGTCTTTTACCAAATAGGGCTATCTTCTGTATACCCCCTACCTTGTCACAACACAACTGATTGGCTCAAACGGAAGGAAATTCCACAAATTTACTTTTAACAAGGCATAGCTGTTAATTGAAATGCATTCCAGGTGACTACGTCATGAAGCTGGTTGAGAGAATGCCAAGAGTGTTCAAAGCTGTCAAACCTGATGAGGAGTTAGGGATCCCTTTTGGGAACATCCCCTCCCACGTTCAGCTGGAACGTGGCGCATGGAACACAAACATATTCTTAGAAAGATTTAACCTCCACACATTAACAAGTCCAATACCTCAAATGAAGGAAGATAAACACCTTGTTCATCTACCCAGCATGTCAGATTTTTTAAATGTTTTACGTTGAAAACACACCACATATTTATATTAGACCACCACCGAAACGAAGACAAGAGGCAGCCATTTTGTCCCAGAAAATATAAAATTATAAAAGCAGGATTAAAAAATAAATCATTCACTAACCTTTTGAAAATCTTCATCAGATGACAGTAATAGGACAGTACATTTTTTTTTCAATAATATGCCATTTATATCCATAAATGTCCATTTACATTGAATTCATGTTCAGAAAATACTCAAAAATGTCAGCAGAAAATATAGGTAGCGCCGCAAGATAACGTAAATAGACATCATAAACTTTGACTAAATATACATGTTCTACATATAGTTAGAAAGATACACTGCTTCTTAATGCAATCGCTTTGTTACATTTCTTTTTAACGTTACAGAAATCGCTCACTATTCAATATTCTGAGACGGCGCTCAGATATAAGCTATATTTCTCCGCTATGTTGGAGTCAACAGAAACACAGATTTCAGCACAAATATTCCCTTACCTTTGATGGTCTTCGTTCAGAATGTACTGGAAGGGTTCATACTTAACCAAAACATCGTTTGGTTTCAAGTCTTGTGTCTTTGTATTAGCTACTGCTAACAATATCAGCTGAAATGCACCCAAAATGTCCTCTGGTCCGGAAAAGTTGCGCATCAAAACTTCAAAATTACATATTATATGTCGACTAAACAGGTCAAACTAAGTGCAGAATCAAGCTTTAGGATGTTGTAAACATACAAAACAATTTTCAATTCAACCGGTCATTGTTAGTCCTCCTCCTGAGTGCTGGAACAAAGGAATGGCTGGGACCAATTCGCGCCCTAACGCACAGGTATTTTCTCGCGGCACTCACTCAATTCACTCCCATAGGGCCAATTCTCGCGGGATTTGAACGATTAAGTGGAAGACATAGAAAGTGTCCCCAGATCCATAGCTGGTTGGGAAGGGTGGGGGCGATCACATCAAAGTTGCCCCAACTTTCATGACCACAAAACTAGTTTGGAAGAATGCCTGCCCTGTGAGTTCTGCTATACTTACATACATAATTCCAACGGTTTTAGAAGCTTTAGAGTGTTTTCTATCCAATAATAATTATTATATGCATATATTAGCCATTTTTGACAGATTTTTTTTCAGTTTACTATGGGCACGCAATTCCTCCAAAGGGGGCAGTATTCTGCCTAGCCTTAAGAGGTTCTCCTCATATTACACTTTTATGTGACACTGCTGCTGTCAATGTTCAGGTTGTGTGTTTGTTCTCTGCCTAGAATATGGGAAAACATGTAGTAATTACAATGTATTGTAACATTTTAAGGGGTCCTTATTGCAGTATAATTACACTGAAACACGCATTGTAGTTCATCTGCGTGACTCATAGTTACACTGTAATAAGGACCTGTAACTGGTGGTAATTGCAGTGAGGTATAATAACGAATGCTTGTTACCACTAAATTCACCAATTTAGTGTTTTGTTTCTTCTCAGCTGAATCCGATTCAGTAATAACTATCACAATCTCTTGTAGGTGTCCCAAGATTACATTCTCTCTAATTACCTACCCGTGAATGCACACTCTTCAAAATTACCACTTAATTTTGTTGCTCGCATTTGCCCCAATAAAGTGTATCCTACCATCTGAGTTAACTTGGTTTAGTTTACAAAAACAGATAAGATGTAGGTCAATCTCACTGACTGTGTTCTACCATATGGGTGTCATATAATACACAAGTACACCACAGAGTACATTTAAAATCTGCATAAGTACAATGTAATTACTAGGTGTTACACAGGATTTTGCTAGTTAAAATGTAATGTATGTGTCATCCTATATAGCACATTAGTCATCCTGACAACCTGGCCCTTATTTTAAGGCTACCAGAAGCGCCATCCAAGTGGGAGGATAAACACACTAGTACACCAGAGTACATGTAATACACAAGTTCAGAGTAATTACTAGACCTTGTGTTACAGGGCATATTAAGCTAGTTAAAATGTAGTGTAAGTTGACCGGTACTTGTAAATAATGTGTACTTATATAGTACATTACCCATCCTGACAACCTGGCCCTAGAGGTCTTCACGGCTCCAAAGAGTTGGACACATTCGGAAATAGACCTGAGGCTTTTCCACCTTACCCAGACATGAATAATACATTTTTAAAATATAGAGACCTTTCCGAACGGACCTACTTTATTAACCAGAGCCGATAAAGCGCGAGAGGAAGGAGAGAGAATACTCAACTCAATACTCAATCAATACTCAATCATGAGGCATCAAAGCCAAAGGAACTGAGTAACATGAAGAAATGCTATAGATAGAAGGAATGCAGTTTGGAAACCTACCAAAAAACACTTAGGCAACAACAAATTAATAGTGAAGGTGTAAACTTGGCAGTAGAAAATCTTAACAGTATATTTGACCTCGCAGCTTCCCAATCAAATCTAAAAATCTCAAATAGAAAACCGAAGAAAATGAACGACAATGACAAATGGTTTGATGAAGAATGCAAAAATCTAAGAAAGAAATTGCGAAACCTGTCCAACCAAAAATATAGAGACCTGGAAAACCTGAGTCTACGCCTTCACTATGGTGAATCACTAAAACAATACAGAAATACACTATGGAAAAATAAGGAACAGCACGTCAGAAATCAGCTCAATATAATTGAAGAATCCATAGACTCGAATCACTTCTGGGAAAATTGGAAAACACTAAACAAACAACAACACAAAAAATTATCTATCCAAAATGGAGATGTACGGGTAAACCACTTCTCCAATATTTTTGGCTCTATAACAAAGAATAAAGAGCAAAAACAAATACAGGACCAAATACAAATCTTAGAATCAACTATTAAAGACTACCAGAACCCACTGGATTCTCCAATTACCTTAAATGAGCTACAGGACAAAATAAAAACCCTCCAACCAAAAAAGGCATGTGGTGTTGATGGTGTCCCTAATGAAATGATCAAATATACAGACAACAAATAACAAATGGCTATACTAAAACTCTTTAACATCATCCTTAGCTCTGGCACCTTCCCCAATATTTGGAAACAAGGACTGATCCCCCCCAAATTTGACCCCAATAACTACCGTGGGATATGCGTCAACAGCAACCTTGGGAAAACCGTCTGCATTATCATTAACAGCAGACTTGTACATTTCCTCAATGAAAACAATGTAATGAGCAAATGTCAAATTGGCTTTTTACCAAATTACCGTACAACAGACCATGTATTCACCCTGCACACCCTAATTGACAACCAAACAAACCAAAACAAAGGAAAAGTCTTCTTTCAAAAAAGCCTTCAACTCAATTTGGCATGAGAGTCTGCTATACAAATTGATGGAAAGTGGTGTTGGAGGTAAAACATACGACATTATAAAATCCATGTACACATAAAACAAGTGTGCGGTTAAAATTGGCAAAAAACAAACATTTCTTCCCACAGGGCCGTGGGGTGAAAAAGGGATGCAGCTTAAGCCCCACCCTCTTCAACATATATATCAACAAATTGCGCGGGCACTAGAAAAGTCTGCAAATACAAATTCCATCTAGACACCATTGCCCTAGAGCACACAAAAAACTATACATACCTTGGCCTAAACATCAGCACCACAGGTAATTCCACAAAGCTGTGAACGATCTGAGAGACAAGGCAAGAAGGGCATTCTCTGCCATCAAAAGGAACATAAAATTCTGACTAGAACCAAAAATGTGATCATATTACTCCAGTGCTAGCCTCCCTACACTGGCTTCCTGTCAAGGCAAGGGCTGATTTTAAGGCTTTACTGCTAACCTACAAACCATTACATGGGCTTGCTCCTACCTATCTCTCTGATTTGGTCCTGCCTTACATACCTACACGTACGCTACGTTCACAAGACGCAGGCCTCCTAATTGTCCCTAGAATTTCTAAGCAAACAGCTGGAGGCAGGGCTTTCTCCTATAGAGCTGCATTTTTATGGAATGGTCTGCCTACACATGTGAGAGACGCAAACTCAGTCTCCACCTTTAAGTCTTTACTGAAGACTCATCTCTTCAGTGGGTCATATGATTGAGTGTCGTCTGGCCCAGGAGTGTGAAGGTGAACGGAAAGGCTCTGGAGCAACGAACTGCCCTTGCTGTCTCTGCCTGGCCGGTTCCCTTCTTTCCACCGGGATTCTCTGCCTCTAACCCTATTACAGGGTCTGAGTCACTGGCTTACTGGTGCTCTTTCATGGCGTCCCTAGGAGGGGTGCGTCACTTGAGTGCGTTGAGTCACTGATGTGATCTTCCTCCCCCCCTTGGGTTGTGCCGTGGCGGAGATCTTTGTGGGCTATACTCGGCCTTGTCTAAGGATGGTGGTTGAAGATATCCCTCTAGTGGTGTAGTCTAGTGGGGCTGTGCTTTGGCAAAGTGGGTGGGGTTATATTCTTCCTGTTATCACAGTGAATAGGTCAGGGTTCCATAGCCGCAGGCATATATACTTATGAACCATAAGTATATTTAAAACCAAATACTTTTAGACTTACTCAAGTAGTATTTTACTGGGTGACTTACACTTTTACTTGAGTCATTTTCTATTAACCTATTTAACCCCATCAGTCACAATAGTGACCGCAAAAAAACGTTTTCAGTTATAAGGCTCTAAAAATGTTTCTGAATGATCTATCGATGCATTTCCAGCAAATATTGAAATAATAAAGGGTCTCAATTAATGATGTGCAGTGTCACATGTTTATTGTAAATTGTCACATGACCAGAGCTGTTTACTTCCTGGTTGCACCATGAGAAGAGGATGGCTGCATCAAAGCTCCCAAACAAAAGGTTAGTAAAGTATGTTAAATTAAAGTTAGGACAAAGATTTTTGGTACACATCATCTTTAAGGTGTCTAGTATTGATATATGCATTTGCAATTACTCAACTTTGTTCAGTGTGGTCATAGAATGTGTAAACATGTTGACGGCAACAATAGTGACCGGCGGGATAACACAGTGCATCTAGGTATAGACATAGATATACACATACATAGTTCTTGTTTTACCTAACTTTCTACTCTGTTCTTTCTTTTAGTTTCACTTTGAGTCAAGTTCTGGATATTTTGGATCTAGGTGACCGCCCAGACAAGGCGTGCAACATTGCAGTTATCCCTCAAAATGAGAAAGATGCTGTCCTGAGTGATTGTGATAGCGATGGGTGGACTATGGACAGGCCATTTGCCAGCCAGGCTGTTGAATGTATATGCTGAACCTATGCAAACAGATCATGACAGGAACAACGTTATCAGTGCTGATGACCTACACCCCCCATCCACAATCTTCCCCACCCCCCTCCATTGTTGGTAATGAAGAGCCAAGGGCCTCTACCTGCCAGAGGGTCCAGTCAGAAGGGCCATGGGCCTCTACAAGCCATAGGGGTTAGCCAGAAGAGCCAAGGGAAAAGTTGCAGGTGATCAAAAATAAAGATTGAGCGTTCAAACGATCGAAGAGGCCTTCCACTGATGTGATTCCAAAACACATAGTATACAGCCCAAATATGCAAAAGTTTGGCACGAAACCACTGAGCCACGGAAGGAGATCTTTACTGGCTGCCACTGTTGAAGATCAAGCATGATATGACAAAGCTTCTCACTGGCCAATCAACACGATGCACTGGTTCCAGAGAAGTCGTCATTGTGACAAACGTACTACCTATGCATGTGAGAAATGCAAAGCGCCACTGCACATTGAGTGCTTCAAGATATACCATGGACAGTAGAAAAGGAGATAAGAGAATGAAAAAGGGCTGAAAAAGACAAAAGAAAAATAGAAAAGTTGATAAAGGGTGAGGAGAAGCAGTACAACGGACTAGGAAGAAAAGAAAAGTCGATGAAAAAGACAATCAAAATGACTGAAATGTTTTTGGAAAAGAAGGTCAATTGATTCAAGACATCCTGTATGACAGTAGGTCTGACTTATCGTAGTTGTTAGTTCAAAACAGTGATGCACAAACTAATCTTGCACTTGGTTCTGAAGCCTAACTCTATGATATATACAATATATATATATATATATATATATATATATATATGTATATGTATAAGCACTCCTTGTCCAGTGGCGCTTTTTAAATATATATATATAATTGTATTTTGTTCAGGGTAGGCCTCTACTTGAATGCATATTCTACAGGCTACCTCTATCCTAAATGTTACCTTTATGTTCAGTAGGAATGAATCACACGACTGCTATACAGTTGTTAGTGAATGGCAATGTTACAATGAATATTTCACTAAAGTACAAGTTCAAATGTTACAATAAAGTTACAATATTAATGTTTCAGTACGTTGCACTAAAGTAACAATGTTGAAATACGTTGATGGTTGTTGTCTTTTTGTCTTTGCCCTCAGTATTCATATCGTGTTGTATAAGGGTTTTTGATGTGTAAAATAGTCACATTAGAATGTGACAGGGCATTCTAGAGGCAATGCTGGGGACTGCCAGTGACAGAATTTTAAATGTGTTAATAACTGGGTTGGGATTTTAAATAACTTTGATTACTGCATAGGAGAAATATGTTAATTTAGTATATGTAACATTATCCCACCGGTCACAATTGTGACCGACCATAAAACACACTTTTTCACCTACTTTTCTTTTTATATATTTATTTATTTTTTGTGTGAATTTTACCCCTTTTTCTCCCCAATTTCATGGTATCCAATTGTTGTAGTAGCTACTATCTTGTCTCATCGCTACAACTCCCGTACGGGCTCGGGAGAGACGAAGGTTGAAAGTCATGCGTCCTCCGATACACAACCCAACCAAGCCGCACTGCTTCTTAACACAGCGCGCATCCAACCCGGAAGCCAGCCGCACCAATGCGCCGGAGGAAACACCGTGCACCTGGCCACCTTGGTTAGCGCACACTGCGCCCAGCCCGCCACAGGAGTCGCTGGTGCGCGATGAGACAAGGACACCCCTACCGACCAAGCCCTCCCTAACCCGAGCGACGCTAAGCCAATTGTGCGTCGCCCCACGGACCTCCCGGTCGCGGCCGGTTACGACAGAGCCTGGGCGCGAACCCAGGGACTCTGATGGCACAGCTGACTGCGCCAACCGGGAGGCCCTTTTTCACCTACTTTTCCATAAAAATTTCGAAAAATAATGATTGATTACTTCAAAGGTTTACTAATGACTGATTGATTTGATTCGGGATTAAATGGGTTAAGGTATCTTTACATTTACTCAAGTATGACAATTGAATACTTTTTCCACCACTGCCTACAAAGTATGTTACCCATCCTGACAATCTAATCGTCAGCTTCAGAAAGCACCTAGTGAGAAAACAAACACACTTATAGACTACAGAGTACATATATGCATGTACAAAGTCGTCATTAGTTGTAACACAGGATGTCACGAATATCACCGAAGGTGGCTCCCCTTCCCGTTAGGGTGGTGCTCGGTGGTCGTTGTCGCCGGTCTACTAGCTGCCACCGATTCCTTTTTCCCCTTTTCGTTTGGTTTTGTCTAATTGGTTTCACCTGTTCCTTGTTGGGGGTTTTGGGTTGGGGTAATTTAAGTTCTATTAGCCCGCCTGTGTTTGTGCGGGCTTGTTTGCTCTTATGTCAAGAGGTGTTCCTGTTTATTGTTGGGATTTTCGCTGTCCGGCGTCACCCGTTTGTGCGCTATTCCTGTTGGACATTAAAGCGTTTTCCCGAATCCTCTGCTCTCTACGCCTGACTCCACACCCATCACTCTTCGAGCGTTACACAGGATTTAGCTATTTAAAGTTAAGTGTAACTTTATAGTTACCTATGAGCAATTTCTATATAATTACTTACTTCTCATTAACAAGTGAAAATACCTACTAACAAAATATATGCTTCTCCTTTAGTCAACTTTATTGCACCAGGTAAAAAGACCTTACGTTTTTTACACAATTACAATTATTTTTATTGTTAGATTCATAGTGTAACGACCCTGGGTTTATAAGCGCGGAAATCGACCCTGCCGCACGAGCATGCTTTTGCGGCACAGTCGATAGCGCGCCGGATCTCGGGCTCGAAGGTCGAGGGCTCGAGACCTGCTCCCTGCCTGTTTTATTACATTGGTGTCAGAAGTGGGATCGGACCTCGTATCCACGACAGTGCGTGTGCTTAGCCGGTGAGCGCGTTCCTGTAAGACGTAGAGTCGCAAGCTAGCGCGAGGACGCGCTCTTTGAAAGGAGGGAGTAGTGTAACGACCCTGGGTTTATAAGCGCAGAAATCGACCTTGCCGCACGAGCATGCTTTTGCGACCTCGGGCTCGAAGGTCGAGGGTTCGAGACCTGCTCCCTGCCTGTTTCATTACCTTACTTTGATTCATTAGAAACAAAGATATAGGGCTACTCAATAAGATAAAAATAACAATTCTAGTGGTGTTGAGTAGTAGCCTATATAGCTAATTTAGAAAAATCTATTGTGTTTTTCTTCCTTTTTTAATATTACAATTAACAACGGAAATCAACAATCTTTCTGTCTTCATCTGTTTCTTTCTTATAAGCATTTTCCCATCCTAGAGTGAGACTTGTGGGAATCTGTAGTAGAGAAAAAAAACCTATGCTAGTTATCATCATCACGATTTCTATAGTTTATGCCTGCTACCTAGCCTGTTAAACACTGAACCGTTGCTTTGGGACCTGTACAGGTGTTTTTTTTTATCAGAAAATAGAAAGTGACATGTCATTTGAAATCTACAGGCCTTGTCTTTTTGGAAATAGAACTCAAATCTTACTGCTGGCAATGTCATAAGAATCTCCCCCTCCTCCACCTCCCCCATAAAGACCATATATCATGCACTATTATCAGAACTCAGGATAAGACCCAGATGCAGACAGTTCGAATCACAGAAATGTATTTACACAACGGGGCAGGCAAATGGCAGGTCAAGGGCAGGCAGATGTCGGTAATCCAGGGCAGAGTCCGTAAGGTACAGAATGGTAGGCAGGGTCAGGGCAGGCAGAGGTCAGTAATCCAGGGCAGCGTCAAAAGGTACAGAATGGCAGTCAGGGTCAGGGCAGGCAGAGGTCAGTAATCCAGGGCAGTGTCAAAAGGTACAGAACGGTAGACAGGCTTAGGGACAGAGCAGGGAGAATGGTCAAAACCAGAAGAACTAGAGAACAGGGACTAAAGAGAACAGGAGTATGGAAAAAGAGGCTGGTAGGCTTGATGAGACAAGAACGAGGAGACAGAGATTTAATCCGTGATACATGAACAGCAGAGGGGCTAAGAATCTTAGAGATGGGGAAAGGGCCGATTAAATGGGGGGAAAGTTTGTGGGACCACACCCGGAGGGGCAGATCCCGAGTGGACAGCCATACCCTCTGCCCGAGACAATAGTGGGGTGCCGGGGTCCGGTAGCTGTCCGCCTGTCGTAGATACCTGGAGGTGGTATTGAGAAGAGCAGACCGGACTCTCTTCCAGGTACGGCGACAGCGGCAGACGGACATTTGGGCCTTTTTGACCTTTTCCTCTTGCTCAGGGAAGAGCGGCGGCTGATATCCCATCAAACACTCGAAAGGCAAGAGACCCGTGACTGAGCAGGGTAGGGTGTTGCAGTCGTATTCCACCGACACGAGTTGCTGGCTCCAGCTGGTGGGATTGGCGGAGACGAGGCAGCAAAGACTATTTTCTAGGTCCTGATTGGCTTGCTCCGACTGGCCATTAGAATGAGAGTGAAACCCGGAGAACAGGCTGGCCGATGACCCAATGAGTGTGCAGAACACCTTCCACAACTGGGACAAGAACTGATGACCATGGTCGGAAACCATGTCCACCGGGAAGTCCATGGATCCGGAAGACGTGCAGTACCATGAGCTGGGCTTGCCTTCTTGGCTGAGGGTAGCTTGGGGAGTGGAATGAAATAGGCGACTTTGGAAAACCTGTCCACCACCGTAAGGATAGTGGTGTTGCCGTCAGATGGAGGGAGACCAGTGAGGAAGTCCAGAGATATGTGATCAGGGACGGTGAGGTACAGGAAGTGGTTGAAGGAATCCAGCCAGAGCTTGCCGAGGAGTCTTATTCTGAGCACAGACAGAGCAGGCAGTGACGGGCGTGGAGACGGGCGGTAGGAGATGGTAAAGTTGAACCGAGTGAAATGCAGGGCCCATCGAGCTTGCCTGGAGTTGAGACGCTTGGCGGTGTGGAGATATTCCAGGTTCTTGTGATCCGACCACACAATGAATGGATGTTCTGTCCCCTCTAACCAGTGCCTCCACTCCTCCAATGCCATCTTCACCGGAAGTAGTTCTCGATTTCCCTCATCGTAACTCCTCTCCGTGGCGTTAAGAGAAGAAGGCGCAAGGATGCAGCTTGAGGTCCAGGGCAGAACGCTGGGACAGGACAGCCCCGACTCTGACGTCCAAAGCGTCGACCTCCACCACCAAACTGACAGGACGGTGGTGGAGGGCAGCATTCTGAAATTTGGATGAAAAGCGTGCCCAAATTAAACTACCTGCTACTCAGGCACAAAAGATATGATATGCATATAATTGGTAGATTTGGATAGAAACCACTCTAACGTTTCCAAAACTGTTAAAATAGTGTTTGTGAGTAGAACAGAACTGATTTGGCAGGCGAAAACCTGAGAAAAATCCATACAGGAAGTAGGATTTTTTTTGTTTTGTAGTTTTCTATTCAATGCCATTACAGTATCCATTGACTTAGGACTCAAATTGCAGTTCCTATGCCTTCCACTAGATGTCAACAGTCTTTAGAAATTGTTTCAAGCTTGTATTCTAAAAAATGAGGGAGTAAGAGCAGTCTGAATGAGTGGACCCTGCAGTGTCACAGAGCTTTTTCATGTGCGTGACCGAGAGAGTGCCTTTCTTGTTTACCTTTTATATTGCTAAAAACAACCTCATTGAATACAGACATTGTTTGACATGTTTCTATGAACTTTACGGATACAATTTGGATTTTATGTCTGCCTGTTGTGACTGCGTTTGAGCCTGTGAATTACTGAAGAAAACGTGCAAACAAAACTGAGGTTTTTGGATATAAAGAGAGACTTTATCGAACAAAACAAACATTTATTGAGTAAATTAATGTCTTCTGAGTGCAACCATATGAAGATCATCAAAGGTAAGGGATAAATTTGATCTCTATTTCTGACTTGTGTAACTTCTACTTGGCTGGTTTCTGTTTGTAATGATTTGTCTGCTGGGCGATGTTCTCAAATAATCGTAAGGTATGCTTTCGCCGTAAAGCCTTTTTGAAATCTGACACCGTGGTTGGATTCACAAGAAGTAAAATGTAAAAAAAAAAAAGTAAAATACTTATATGTTTTCTGAATTTTTATAATGAGTATTTCTGTATTTGAATTTGGCGGATGTTTCACTGGATGTTGGCCAGGTGGGACGCTAGCGTCACACATACCCTAGTGAGGTAAAAGTCCAGGAACGCCCAGTCAGCAGCTGGGGACCATGTGAACGGGACCTTGGGAGAGGTGAGTGCTAAAAGGGGGAATCCAGGGTGCTGTAACCCCGGATAAAATAGAAATGGGCAAATCCGAGGAAGCGTTGCAGCTGCACTCTGGACGTGAGTTGGGGCCAATCCACCACCACTCTCATCTTTCCGGGATTCATCTGCACATTACCAGCAACGATGATGTATGCAAGGAAGGAGATTGGGGAGTGATATAATTCCCATTTTTCTGCTTTCACAAAAAGCTGGTTTTCCAGGAGACGCTGGATGACTTGTTTGACATGGAGAACGTGTTCTTGAGCTGAGCGGGAAAAGACGAGGATGTTGTCGAGGTAGACGAGCATGAACGGTTCAACATGTTGCGGATTACCAGAGCCTGGAACACAGCAGGAGCGTTGGTCAGATAGAATGGCATCACCAGTTATTTGTTGTGTCCGCTAGCCGTGTTGAAGACTGTCTTCCAATCGTCACCTTCCCGTATCCACACCAGATGGTAGGCATTCCACAGGTCCAACTTAGTTGGCCCTGGTAGTTGATGCATGGGCAAAGGGTTTTGTCCCTCTTCTCCACAAAGATTAACCCTGCACTGGGAGGCAGAAGGACGGATACACCCTGCAGCCAGGGAGTCCTCGATGTACATTTCCATAGCCTTGGTCTCCGGACCCGACAGTGAATGCAACTGTCCCCAGGGTGGTGTAGTGCCCGGGAGAAGGTCAATCACGCAGTCATTGGGTCGATGCAGAGGAAACGAAGTGGCCCGGGCCTTGTTGAAAACCTCCCGGAGGTTCTGGTACTCCGCGGGAATAGTGGAGAGGTCAGATGCTTCTTCCGAGCCCACAAGAAGATGTCCCGGGGCAGGCTGCACCGACTTCATGCAATGAGCGTGGCAGAACGGGCTCCAGCCCATGATAGCACCAGCAGTCCAGTCGATGAGGGGATTGGGACGCTGGAGCCATGAAAATCCCAATGCCACAGGTAACTGAGGAGACTTGATGAGCACAAACTGAATAGTCTCACTGTGGTTCCCTGACACTCACAGGTTGATAGGAGTGGTATTGTGGCTGACTCTGCCTATGGAGCGCCCATCTAGCACACTAACGTCCATGGGAATGGAGAGGGGCTGAGTGGAGATGCCCAGCTCTGACACCAGGGTAGTGTCCATGAAACTCTCATCAGCCCCAGAGTCAATGAGTACCCTTGAGAGATTTTGACTGGTCGCCCCACCACAGGATGGCATGGAGAGACCCCTCTCCATGCCATCCTGCGGTGGGGCGACCAGTCGAGTAAGGAAAGAAGGAACATTCTCTGTATGGCCCACCAGAGAACTCGTACCTACTGATGAGCCTGGTATTTTAATGGACAGGTAGACACGTAATGACTGGTTGTCCCGCAATACAGACATCTTTGGTGTTAAGTCTGCGTAAACGTTCGGCTGGAGACAACCTAGCTCTGCCGAGTTGCATCGGCTCTGGAAGAGGCGAGTCGGCAGACCTCGGAGACTCTCGGGGGAACTCGGGTAACCTCAAATTCTCTCGGAAACGTAGATGCTGGGAACTTCCGGGATTCCTCTGAGGTGAGGTGGGATCCTTGGGTGAGCGAGTGGGACCGGAATACAGACCTCCTCTCCCTCCTACGTTCCTGTAGCTGCACATTAATCTGGATGGCCAAGGCAATGAGCAAGTCGAGATCCATAGGCAATTTCCGGGCTGTGAGCTCATCTTTAACCTCCTCATATAATTCATGGAGGAACGTGTCGAACAGGGATTCCGGGTTCCAGGCACTCTTGGCAGCCAACATGCGGAAATCAACAGCAAAGTCTGCACACTGTGGGAGTCTTGACAAGGCTGGAGTATCTTCTGTGTAGCCGTTCCCGGACAACGGATAATCCAAAACCTTTTTCACCTCAGCCACAAACTCCTCCAATGATTTTGAGGTGGTGAGAGAGAGAGGGGGATGGTGCTCGCTGTACCCAAAGAGGGCCACGTCATGACAACAGTTATAAATGCACAGATAATGGGGATGGAGACAAGCACAAGACAGGTCAAACGGATCAGGGTGTGACAGCTATGGACATATTCACAGAGTATGCAATGCAGGTCAAGTCACCAAAAGTTCAAACATTTTGTATGCATGGAAAGGGTACATCCTGATTGTCATTGTAAAGCGATGCATTTCCTTCTTTATCCACAGTACCTTGTATGCACATGCACAATTTAGCTAGCTCATCATTTACAATAGGATAAGTGAATGGGAAAAAAAAGTTTGAAGTTTCCTCACCTGTCTGTGTCTTATTTAAAATAAAATAAACTCCATAACTTGAAAGCCCTGATTGCTAAGGTCAATGTAATAATGCCAGGCTTGAAAATCCATTCAGCCATGTTGGCACAGTGACTCACTACCAAAACCAGACGTAACTGGTTTCAAGTGCCCAAGAGACTTCATGTGATCTCCTACCTCTATCTAGTGGACGAACTGGGAATCAGATAGCGATATATTTACATCAATGGATAAGTACAGTACAGTACAGTGGATAAGGCTTTCTTCTCATATGTAAATCCTTCTGGTTTTTTGATCTGCTGTATCTCGGGCTCTGTAGTAGTCACAATTATCAGAATCCCACAGTTCTTACCTTCCTAACAGTAACAAGCATGTGTTTGTAGGACTTGAAACCGAAAGGTACTTTATGAGGGTAGTGTAAAATATTATGCTGTAGTTTAGAAAATGCAACCAGAGGGAGTCAGAGTTTAACTTCTACAGGATCACTGTCCCAAAATCAGGGCAGTTGCTGCTCAATATGCGATATCTGACTATAATGGTGTTGTAAACAACAACCAACTTTCCGGGACATAGACATGTCTTATATCGTCAGAAAGTTTCAATGATTATTATTCTAACTGCAGTGTCTAATTTACAGTAGCTTTACAGCGAAAAAATATCATACTATTGTTTAAAGATAGTGCACAACAACAAAACACTTTTATCACGGCAACTGGTTTGATACATTCACCTCTGACTGTAAGTAATGTACTTACATTCAGTAATCTTGCTCTGATTTGTCATCCTGAGTGTCCCAGAGATAAAAGTTGGCATAGTTTTGTTTGATAAAATTAAATTTTATATCCTAAAATGATCCATGTTGTACACAATGTTTTGCATGAATTCTGACTCTTTAAACTTGCAACAAAACAACGTGTGAAATCTAATCATCAAACCGTGTGAAATCTAATCATCAAAACGTTGTTTAACCCGGTCAAGTTCGGTTTCGGTGCAATCCTCAGACACTCTAGAAGGCAACCAAACTTGTTTCATCATTCTACATTATGTATTGGCTACACAACACGTCAATTAGCCCATGAATGTCAGCCATCATTACGCACCAATGAGATGAGCGGTGTTCACTTCATTTATATTGTCTTGGTTCAATGACCACCTATCATTTGGAAAGATAGCTAGTGAGCTGGGCTTTCCAGCAGTATGTGAACACCCTTTGTATGACAAACAGTCTTCATGCTAGAGCTGTGCGCAACAGTGTTAATTCTCAGGTGAAAGCAAACAGGACACACGGTAGTTTACATTACGCTGGTTGGTTCTCTTCTACAAACTTTTGTCAACTTTTGTCAAAACTGAAAAAATTAAAACATGGCTACTCAGAGTAAATTGAAGTAAATTTGAATGAGATTATTGCAGAAATTGACCAGAGTGAAACAGAACGAATGGATAAGGGTTGTGTGAGTCAGCACAGTTTTGATTCCAGTGCAGAATAAGTGTTTTTGGAAGGAGAAGATCAACTTTTAGATCAGTACATAAAATATGTTGTTGTTTTTAGTTCAAACCGCTGTGTAGATTAATTTCTGATACGTACAGCATTGTTTTGCACACTGATTTGACACCGTTTTTATTGTTGCAAAGCAAGGCATTTCAGGGATAGTAAGGGATTTTATTGCACATGTTACAGCTGAAATATGACAATTACCATTTATGATAGCAGGAGAAAATAACCATGTCTGGATTCTCTTTTTTTTTACACCTTTATTTAACCAGGTAGGCAAGTTGAGAACAAGTTCTCATTTACAATTGCGACCTGGCCAAGATAAAGCAAAGCAGTTCGACACATACAACAACACAGAGTTACACATGGAGTAAAACAAACATACAGTCAATAATACAGTAGAAAATAAGTCTATATACAACATGAGCAAATTAGGTGAGATAAGGGAGGTAAAGGCAAAAAAGGCCACGGTGGCAAAGTAAATACAATATAGTAAGTAAAACACTGGAATGGTAGATTTGAAGTAGAAGAATGTGCAAAGTAGAAATATAAATAATGGGGTGCAAAGGAGCTAAATAAATAAATACAATAGGGGAAGAGGTAGTTGTTTGGGCTAAATTATAGATGGGCTATGTACAGGTGCAGTAATCTGTGAGCTGCTCTGACAGCTAGTGCTTAAAGCTAGTGAGGGAGATAAGTGTTTCCAGTTTCAGAGATTTTTGTAGTTCGTTCCAGCCAAAGGAGGAATTGGCTTTGGGGGTGACCAGAGAGATATACCTGCTGGAGCATGTGCTACAGGTGGGTGCTGCTATGGTGACCAGCGAGCTGAGATAAGGGGGGACTTTACCTAGCAGGGTCTTGTAGATGACCTGGAGCCAGTGGGTTTGGCAACGAGTATGAAGCGAGGGCCAGCCAACGAGAGAGTACAGGTCGCAGTGGTGGGTAGTATATGGGGCTTTGGTGACAAAACGAATGGCACTGTGATAGACTGCATCCAATTTATTGAGTAGGGTATTGGAGGCTATTTTGTAAATGACATCACCGAAGTCGAGGATCGGTAGGATGGTCAGTTTTACGAGGGTGTGTTTGGCAGCATGAGGGAAAGATGCTTTGTTGCGAAATAGGAAGCCAATTCTAGATTTAACTTTGGATTGGATATGTTTGATGTGAGTCTGGAAGGAGAGTTTACAGTCTAACCAGACACCTAGGTATTTGTCGTTGTCCACATATTCTAAGTCAGAACCGTCCAGAGTAGTGATACTGGAAGGGCGGGCAGGTTCAGGCAGCGATCGGTTGAAGAGCATGCATTTAGTTTTACTTGTATTTAAGAGCAGTTGGAGGCCACGGAAGGAGAGTTGTATGGCATTGAAGCTCGTCTGGGGGCCTTCAGAAGGTATTCATACCCCTTGATTTTCTTCACATTTTGTTATGTTGTAGCCTGAATTCAAAATGGGGGAGATTTTTCTCTCACCCATCTACACAAAATACCCCATAATGACAAAGTGAAAACTTGTTTTTAGACATTTTTGCAAATGTATTGAAAATGAAATACAGAAATATCTCATTTACATAAGTATTCACACCCGAGTCAATACACGTTAGAATCACCTTTTCAGTCTTTCTGGGTAAGTCTCTAAGAGCTTTGCACAACTGGATTGTACAATATGTGCCTTTTAAATTCTTCAAGCTCTGTCAAGTTGGTTGTTGATCATTGCTAGACAGCCATTTTAGTCTTGCCATAGATATTTAAGCTGATTTAAGTCAAAACTGTAACTAGGCCACTCAGGAACATTCAATGTCATCTTGGTGAGCAACTCCAGTGTATATTTGGCCTTGTGTTTTAGGTTATTGTCCTGCTGAATTTGAATTTGTCTCCCAGTGTCTGTTGGAAAGCAGACTGAACCAGGTTTTTCTCTGGGATTTTGCCTGTGCTTAGATTATCCAGAGATTTACTTTAGTGCCTTATTGCAAACAGGATGCATTTTTATTCTGTACAAGCTTCCTTCTTTTCACACTGTCATTTAGGTTAGTATTGTGGAGTAAATTGTTGTTGATCCATCCTCAGTTTTCTCTTGTCACAGCCATTAAACTCTAACTGTTTTAAAGTCACCATGGCCTCATGGTGAAATCCCTGAGTGGTTTCCTTGCAATTTATGTGACTTGTTAATTTTTTTTAAATGTACTCCTTTATGCTTTCCGTAAGAAAGGGGTTGAATACTTATTGACTCAAGACATTTCAACTGTTAATTTTTTATGAATTTGTAAAATATTCTATAAACATAATTCCACATTGACATTATGGGGTATTGTGTGTAGGCCAGTGACACAAATACTAAATTTAATCCATTTTAAATTCAGGCTGTAACACAACAAAATGTGAACAATGTCAAGGGGTGTGAATACTTTCTCATGGCAATATAAGTGCCTGACTTAATGGCTTTGAGCTAGCCCCAAAATATTTAGCATTCTAGAATCACGGCCTTGGAAGAGAGCAGAGTAAACCATTTACTGGTTATTAATTCTGCCTTTCAAAAATAAGCTGTACAACTATCTACTTATGATCTAGTTTTATTTAATAGAAATTGTGTGAAACAAATTAGCAAAAGTAAGTTCCAATATCTTTGTGGTCTTAGCATTTGAAAAAAAAATAAGAATATCTAATATCCTAAGTAAATAGGTATTGTTTTCAACACAACTGGCTGCTCATGTTTGTCACTGATCAGAGAGAGGATCCGTATGGGCTTATACTGCTCTCTGCTGGTGGCGGGTGTGAACTCCAACAACAAAGGCAATGACTAACTAATAATTTAGGCATTCTCTAAAATAAATCCGACAAGTAGCAAGTTTAAGAGTGGTGTGGTACTCTTGTCGGCAGAGAGATTTAAAAAAAGACAGATTCTCATGTCACTTCTCAAACGACCAACCTGAGAGTCTTTAGAGTACTGTTTGTACTCTATACATGTCTAAATATTATCTACAGTGCCTTTGGAAAGTATTCAGACCCCTTGACTTTTTCCACATTTTGTTATGTTACAGCCTTATTCTAAAATTGATTAAATGTGGGTCTCAGCTATGTTTAGCTAAAAACAATTAAACACGTAGTTACCGTATGATATTAACCATAACACGACATGGGATATAAAAGACACCCAATGGGACTGCAGATGCTCGAATCTGATGCAATGTTACATTCTTAGAAAAAAGGTTTCCAAAAGAGTTCTTTGGTTGTCCCCATAGGATAACCCTTTAAAGAACCCTTATTGGTTCCAGGTAGAAAGAGTTCTACGTGGAACCCAAAAGGGTTCTACCTAGAACCAAAAAGGGTTCTTCAAAGGGTTATCCTATGAGGACAACCAAAAAAACCATTTAAGGTTCTAGATAGCACCTTTTTTCCCCCCTTGTAAAACAAACAAATTACCTGTAGCGAAACAGATTCACTAGACAAAAAAAAATTTAACATAGAAAACATCTTATCATATAAAAGTAGTCCTAATCTGAGAGTGGAAGAGATCTCTGATTTAAGGAAGAGCTTGATTAGCATATCAGCATTCTGATGTAGCATAGCATAGTCTGTCTCTCCAAACATCCCTGCAGAAGCCAGCTGTTGAAAGTTAGTCAAGATGGGATATGTGTTACCTTGTGAGGGAATTTGTCCCCAGGTTACTACAGTGTTCCAAATGCCAAGTGTTTGGGCATGTGTCATGTGTTTGCAGAGAGTATGACTTGATTGATTATTGAGTTCCCTGAATGTCCTGTACGGGTGAAGGAGGCAGAGAACGCTAGGATAAGAGCTGTTCAGCGTGTATCCTATGCCGTTTCGGTTGCCGTGGAGACACCGCAATCCAGTGCTGTGGGAATTTTGGGGCATTTATTGCTATGGTGATGAATTGCACTGCATGCATGAGTGAATAAGAACTCAAGAAAGGTCGATATCGTATCTGCAGCTGAACGCTTCTTGGAATGAAGAATGTAAAGTGTGAGGAGCTGCATGGCTTATTGACTGGAGCAGCACTTCCGTCCTCTCAGGTCATTGGATCTAAGTGTTTTTGAAGAACTGTTTTATTCTTGTTGGGTGTTTGAGTGGACAAAAAGTTTGTATTTTATTTACCTTTTCAATTTTGGATTTCCCCCTTTTCTATTTTGCGTATCCATTGCGTATCCATTAGTGGGAGACAATACACCGTTTCCGATGTAGTTCGCCCTAAAACACAACAGAAGAAGAAGGCTCTCTGCCATGTTGCCTGCATACTGATGAATACACACATTCACACAATAGAGTGCCATTTAGGAGGCATCCAATGAGTGTCAACATGTTGGCCAAGATGTTTTCCATCATCCTTACAATTATCATGTAGATCTAAAAGCAACACAGACTGCTCAAAGAAATGACTTCAATGGTTATTGTACATGAGAGTGAAAGACAAAAACAAGTTGCTGTTAGTTAACCTCTGTACTAAGGTCTTGTGCCAAAGATTCCATATTGATCTAAGACAGAAGTATAACACAGTGTTTGCGCAACCATTAGGTCAACACTGTTGGAGAAAAACATAATTTCAAGATTGGAGGAGATTGACAATGACAACTGGTCATAGTGCTGATCAAAGCAGCATGATTCAGGATACCATCACCAGGATAAAATGGGTCACAACAAGGGACATTTGCAGAGGCGATTTTAGCATGTAAATCTTGGTGGGGAATTTTTTTTTTACAGATGCATGCCAGCAAAGCCACTACCCAAACACTAAACAATACATTAAATGCACTGTTGTGTCTCTGACTATAATTCAATTATATGCCATGTTATTTCATCAAATCGATTACCTAACGTTGAATTGATTACGTCATTGAATTAAACCATGCAACAATTAAACCATTAACCTGGGGCACCACGGAAGCATTAATTTATATAGAGCGATTATCTCCCGAATCCACTCTCTTAAAGATCTGAAGATCTCTTATATCAATAGCAGTCAATTATTAATCGTCACCTCGATCGGTCTCGTTCTGATTGTCATAAGTACTTGGTTATCTGCACGAACCCTAGCTAACAAGTTGAATCAGCAATACACAAATTGGCTTAATTATTTATTTACTAAATACCTAAATAATCACACAGAATTCTGTATATATATACACAGGATAGATCATACATCGATTACTAATCATGTCATGAAAAGTCCCTAGGGGGCTAACGCGATATGACAGCTGGTTACACAAAAAAAGGGGGTTGGGTTTGAATGAAAGAGTGGGAAGACTTTGGGGCAAAGGGGATTGGGACTCTATCAGACCTTGAGAAGCTATGATGATGTAAATACAGAATCTTATGCATTCTAATAACCTCCCATTCGGAAAAGGAAAATGCAAGATATATAAACTCTCTTGAAAAAGAGATTTTAAATCTCAATGAGCAATTCCTGTTTGTTTTTTTTAATGATTTGACCTTTATTTATACCGTTTTTTTCTCATTGAGATAATATCTCTTTTCCAAGAGAGACCTGGTCCAATAGGGGGGAACAACATTTCAGACAAAATAACTTACATACACTAACACAACATTAAACAAAACTATAAACACACAAACAATTACATATTACATTAAAAACAAACATCTTGACTAAAAACAGCTGGCCTAAAAACAATTACACTGTTCTATGATATATACATCGATCAAGTGTTTAAACTCCACCAACGAAACTACAGTGCCTTGCGAAAGTATTCGGCCCCTTTGAACTTTGCGACCTTTTGCCACATTTCAGGCTTCAAACATAAAGATATAAAACTGTATTTTTTTGTGAAGAATCAACAACAAGTGGGACACAATCATGAAGTGGAACGACATTTATTGGATATTTCAAACTTTTTTAACAAATCAAAAACTGAAAAATTGGGCGTGCAAAATTATTCAGCCCCTTTACTTTCAGTGCAGCAAACTCTCTCCAGAAGTTCAGTGAGGATCTCTGAATGATCCAATGTTGACCTAAATGACTATTGATGATAAATACAATCCACCTGTGTGTAATCAAGTCTCCGTATAAATGCACCTGCACTGTGATAGTCTCAGAGGTCCGTTAAAAGCGCAGAGAGCATCATGAAGAACAAGGAACACACCAGGCAGGTCCGAGATACTGTTGTGAAGAAGTTTAAAGCCGGATTTGGATACAAAAAGATTTCCCAAGATTTAAACATCCCAAGGAGCACTGTGCAAGCGATAATATTGAAATGGAAGGAGTATCAGACCACTGCAAATCTACCAAGACCTGGCCGTCCCTCTAAACTTTCAGCTCATACAAGGAGAAGACTGATCAGAGATGCAGCCAAGAGGCCCATGATCACTCTGGATGAACTGCAGAGATCTACAGCTGAGGTGGGAGACTCTGTCCATAGGACAACAATCAGTCGTATATTGCACAAATCTGGCCTTTATGGAAGAGTGGCAAGAAGAAAGCCATTTCTTAAAGATATCCATAAAAAGTGTTGTTTAAAGTTTGCCACAAGCCACCTGGGAGACACACCAAACATGTGGAAGAAGGTGCTCTGGTCAGATGAAACCAAAATTGAACTTTTTGGCAACAATGCAATGGCGTAAAAGCAACACAGCTCATCACCTTGAACACACCATCCCCACTGTCAAACATGGTGGTGGCAGCATCATGGTTTGGGCCTGCTTTTCTTCAGCAGGGATCGGGAAGATGGTTAAAATTGATGGGAAGATGGATGGAGCCAAATACAGGACCATTCTGGAAGAAAACCTGATGGAGTCTGCAAAAGACCTGAGACTGGGACGGCGATTTGTCTTCCAACAAGACAATGATCCAAAACATAAAGCAAAATCTACAATGGAATGGTTCAAAAATAAACATATCCAGGTGTTAGAATGGCCAAGTCAAAGTCCAGACCTGAATCCAATCGAGAATCTGTGGAAAGAACTGAAACCTGCTGTTCACAAATGCTCTCCATCCAACCTCACTGAGCTCGAGCTGTTTTGCAAGGAGGAATGGGAAAAAATGTCAGTCTCTCGATGTGCAAAACTGATAGAGACATACCCCAAGCGACTTACAGCTGTAATCGCAGCAAAAGGTGGCGCTACAAAGTATTAACTTAAGGGGGCTGAATAATTTTGCACGCCCAATTTTTCAGTTTTTGATTTGTTAAAAAAGTTTGAAATATCCAATAAATGTCGTTCCACTTCATGATTGTGTCCCACTTGTTGTTGATTCTTCACAAAAAAATACAGTTGTATATCTTTATGTTTGAAGCCTGAAATGTGGCAAAAGGTCGCAAAGTTCAAGGGGGCCGAATACTTTCGCAAGGCACTGTAGATCATCACATTTTAAAATGTTCAGGAGAGAATTCCAGGACCACGGAGCTGAGTAACTAAAACTATTTCTACCATGACCTGTTCTAATTTTTGGTAGCGTTAGAAGCTAATCAGAATGGGACCGTAATTGATATTTTAAAAAAGAACAGAGATAAAATGGCATTTTACCCAATATGGCCATATAAATCAGTGTATACCAGTGTTTAAACCTACGCAAGGTCAATGACGACCAGCCAACAGCGCTGTAGAGATCACAATGATGTGTTAGACGTTTCTGATTTGTAAGGAACCTGAGGGCTGCATGATACACTGAATCAAGTGTCCTCAGGGTAGTGGCTGTGGCCTGCATATGTATTTAACATCACTAAATTCTAAAACCGGCAGTAATGTACATCGTACCAGCTCCTTCCTGGCCTCAAAAGAAAAACAAGCCTTATGCTGGTAATAAAATCCTATTTTCAGCTTGAGCTTCCTTATCAAGTTCTCTACATGCACAGTGAAGCTCAGCTTATCATCAACCCATACACCCAAATATTTGTACACTTTAACTTGCTCTATAGTATGTCCAGCCAATGTAGCAATGACATGATTTGTAACATGCCTGGCATTTGAAAATACCATGCATTTAACAACACCTGCACAGGATCGGTACATCCGAACATCACACCTACGGGACAGGTACAGGATGGCAACAACAACTGCTCGAGTTACACCAGGAACGCCCAATCCCTCCATCAATGCTCAGACTGTCCGCAATAGGCTGAGACAGGCTGGACTGAGGGCTTGTAGGCCTGTTGTAAGGCAGCTCCTCACCAGACATCACCGGCAACAATGTCGCCTATGGGCACAAACCCAAAGTCGCTGTACAAGACAGGACTGTCAAAAAGTGCTCTTCACTGACGAGTCGCGCTTTTGTCTCACCAGGGGTGATGGTCGGATTCGGGTTTATCATCGAAGGAATGAGTGTTACACCGAGGTCTGTACTCTGGAGCGGGATCGATTTGGAGGTGGAGGGTCCGTCATGGTCTGGGGAGGTGTGTCACAGCATCATCGGACTGCGTTTGTTGTCATTGCAGGCAATCTCAACACTGTGCGTTACAGGGAAGACATCCTCCTCCCTCATGTGGTACCCTTCCTGCAGGCTCATCCTGACATGACCCTCAAGCATGACAATGCCACCAGCCATACTGCTCGTTCTGTGTGTGATTTCCTGCAAGACAGAAATGTCAGTGTTCTGCCATGGCCAGCGAAGAGCACGGATCTCAATCCCATTGAGCACGTCTGGAACCTGTTGGATCGGAGGGTGAGGGCTAGGGCCATTCCCCCCAGAAATATCCGGGAACTTGCAGGTGCCTTGGTGGAAGAGTGAGGTAACATCTCACAGCACGAACTGGCAAATCTGGTGCAGTCCATGAGGAAGAGATGCACTGCAGTACTTAATGCAGCTGGTGGCCACACCAGATACTGACTGTTACTTTTGATTTTGACCCCTCTGTTCAGGGACATATTATTCCATTTCTGTTAGTCACATGTCTGTGGAACTTGTTCAGTTTATGTCTTAGTTGTTGACTTTTGTTATGTTCATACAAGTATTTACATATGTTAAGTTTGCTGAAAATAAACGCAGTTGACAATGAGAGGACATTTCTTTTTTTTCTGAGTTTATTTACTCTGAGCTGCCCTTCGATAGATGGGTTGAAGATGGAAAACTGGTTTGTCCAGCAGAGATCGCCATTGTGTTGTAGAGCGGATACGTTAAAGTACCCTGTCGTTCTTAGGAGATTGTCTGTCCTTTCCTAGGCCACGTACGTTTACAGCTGCAGCTGATAACTCAACGTCTAGGAGGTATCACTTCTTCTTTAGTGAATAGTCTTTCAAAGTTCATACCAAGTTGCCATAATCAGCTTGTGCTGTATTCTGGCTGGTCTAGTTGAAATTCACCATTCCAGCATGGTGATCGTCACCTCAACGTTGAAATTCGCCCTTTTAAACATGAGGACTCATCGGGAACTGAGGTTGACTTCCGTCAACGGGCTTTTGTACTGGGGGAGAGAAGGGCGTGTTTCATAGTTCTCAACCAATGTCTGTTCACTTGGGCGTGGCCACCGAGTGAGCATAAGTTTACTTTATATTTAGAAGCTAAAATCACATTTCATCTTCTCACAAGTAATTTCATATTTAAACATTTAAATTGCACAACAATTCCATGTGAATCTGATAACTAGAATGCGTAGACTTTCCAAGACACAATTTATGTCATCCTATCAGATATAATGTTGACAACAACTGATCTGACATCATATTCTTTAAGTATCAACGGACACTTTCAACTGGTTGAGAAAGATAAATATTGTTCCATTCCCCAACCTTTTGATGTTACCATACTTTCTCTGTGGTAACACAGGGCTTTCCAAGAGTCCATTCTGTAGAGTGGAGAGAAAAGGGGGAAAGGTATTTATGGGGGGGGGGGGGGGGGGGGGGGGGGTGTCATAAACCTCACCCAACAGGGCAACGTCTTGACAGCACTATAACGGGGACAAAAGGTGCCCACAAACTGTTAGGGCCAACATAAACAGCAGAGTCCCAACACCTTACCACTGCTACTCCTAGCTATCAGCGGAGCCTTGTCTGGCAGCGAAACAAGTTCATTCAGCCTTATTTACTGCCTTTTAAAAAAACAACATAGCTGATATGTCTGACTTGTTTAAACAAATGTGGTTTCTACTGACAATTGACATGTACAAACTATGGCACAAGGGGGCAACAAGTGGATAAGAGGCAATCCGTAATTTCGATTAAGACATTAATGAGCAAGCTAGGACGGACGTAGTCAATATAACTATCTGTTCAGCACTTTTTAAATGTACAGCGACAAAATTCAGAACATAGGCCGTTCTTACAGTGTTTTTCCTGTACACCAAGTCAGAACCATACGATAAATAAAGTGGGCATATAAGCAGACAATTAAACCTCTTACAACATTCAATGATTACATTTCTCTAAAAGAGGTTATGGGCTACATGTGCACCACCACAACAGTAGGCGAAATTACGAGGTGAAAATAGACCAAATTATTAGGGTGAGGCACATGGCTACTACCAGCTTACTACACAACATACACTTAGTATTACTTTCTTAGCTACAGCATATATATCTCCCTGGCATATTACATAATTTATGTAGAAGCATACAGTACATTTTTTGGACTCACCTTATGCTCTGCCCCCTTCGAACATGAAGGTGGCATGGCAGTACACAACTTACAATTCCGAGTTGACTGTTCAAAACGTATTTTGCCAGTCGGAGCTAGTTTTTCCCGAGTTCCCAGTTGTCTTGAATTAACTGAAGTCAGATTTCCCAGTACTGAGTTAACGGTTGTTTTGACCGCGGCAGAAATCATGCTGGATTGACCGCATGGCCGATATTGAATGTTTATCATTTTAAGCTTGGAAAAGACAGCCTTAAACTATTTTAATAAAATCATTGAATTATTAGTGGGTCTTATTATTTACCTTTCTTTAATCAGGGTGTAAACATTAAGACCAGTGTCTCTTTTATGAGGGAGCCCAGTATATACAGTGCCTTCGAAAAGCTTTCAGGCCCCTTGACTATTTCCACTTTGTTACATTACAGCCTTATTCTAAAATTGATTCAATTGTTATTTTTCCTCATCAATCGATGTACAATACCCCATAATGACAAAGCAAAAGCAGGTTTAGAAATGTTTGCTAATTTATTAAAAATAAATAAATATATCAGTATTCAGACCCTTTACTCAGTACTTGTCATATGAAGAGAAATAACGAAGAGAAATTATAGATACAGTCGTATGAAAAAGTTTGGGCACCCCTCTGAGGCTGCATAATAATTTACTCTGTCGTCACAGAAAATGATCACAGTGGCATGCCATTCATTTTCTAATAAAAGCTGAGTACTGGGGTATTGTCCAGACAAAGATTTTTAGTGTAGCAATATTAAGTTGTATGAAATTAAATCAGATGTGAAAAATAGGCTATGCAAAAATGTGGACACCCTTGTCATTCTGTTGATTTGAATACCTGTAACTACTTAGCACTGATTAATTGGAACACACAATTGGTTTGGTGAGCTCATTAAGCCTTGAACTTCATAGACAAGTGCATCCAATCATGAGAAAAGGTATTTAAGGTGGCCAATTGCAAGTTGTTGTTCTCTTTGACTCTCCTGGCAACATGGGGGCCTCAAAACAACTCTCAAATGACCTGAAAACAAAGATTGTTCAACATTATGGTTTAGAGGAAGGCTACAAAAAGCTATCGCAGAGATGTAAGCTGTCAGTGTCCACTGTGAGGAACATAGTGAGGAAATGGAAGACCACAGGCACAGTTCTTGTTAAGGCCAGAAGTGGCAGGCCAAGTAAAATATTGGAGGCAAAGGCGAAGGATGGTGAGACCGGTCAAAAACAGCCCACAGACCACCTCCAAAGACCAACAACATAATCTTGCTGCAGATGGTGTCACTGTGCATCGTTCAACAATTCAGCGCACTTTGCACAAGGAGAAGCTGTATGGGAGAGTGATGCGGAAGAAGCCTTTTCTGCACACACGCCACAAACAGAGTCGCTTGAGGTATGCAAACGCACATTTGGACAAGCCAGCTTCATTTTGGAATAAGGTGCTGTGGACTGATGAAACAAATATTGAGTTAATTGGTCATAACAAGGGACGTTATGCATGGCGGCAAAAGAACACAGCGTTCCAAGAAAAACACTTGCTACCCACAGTAAAATTTGGTGGGGGTTCCATCATGCTGTGGGGCTGTGTGGCCAGTGCCGGTACTGGGAATCTTGTTAAAGTTGAGGGTCGCATGGATTCCACTCAATATCAGCAGATTCTTGGGAATAATGTTGAAGAATCAGTCACAAAGTTGAATTTACGCTGGGGCTGGATATTTCAACAAGACCACGACCCAAAACACTGCTCAAAATCTACCCGGGCATTTATGCAGAGGAACAAGTACAATGTTCTGGAATGGCCATCCCAGTCCCCAGACCTGAATATCATTGAGAATCTGTGGGATGATTTGAAGCGGGCTGTCCATGCTCGGCAACCATCAAACCTAACTGAACTGGAGACGTTTTGTGAGGAATGGTCCAAAATACCTTCCTCCAGAATCCACACACTCATTAGAGGCTATGGGAAGCATCTAGAGGCTGTTATTTTAGCAAAAGGAGGCTCTACTAAATATTGATGTGATTTTTCTATTGGGGTGCCCAAATTTATGCACCTGTCTAATTTTGTTTTGATGCATATTGCACATTTTCTGTTAATCCAATAAACCTCATTTCACTACTGAAATATTACTGTGTCCATCAGTTATTTGATAGATCAAAATGAAATTGCTGATCCAAACACCCAATTACTTATAAATGGAAATCATGGAAATTGTCAGGGGTGCGATGTATCCGAAGCCTCACTAGAAGACCGCTCCGGCACCCTCTCCTCCGGTGGCGTTGTTTTGGGTCAGCCTCTGGAATCAGTTCAAATGCCCTGGGAGGTCCAGACAAAGGATCCGCTTTGGGAAAGACGTATTCCTGGTCGTTGTGCTGGTAAGTTGACATCTCTCTGATATCCAATAGTTCTTCCCGGTTGTATGTAAAAACACTTAAGGTTTTCTGGGCTAACAATGTAATAAATAATACAGTAAAAAAAATGAAATACTGCACAGTTTCCTAAGGACTAGAAGCGAAGCTGCCATCTCTATCAGCGCCATCTTGGAGCAAGGTTGGTCACCTCTGGTATGAAAATGATGCTTTAGTAATAATAGCTAATTTACTAAAATGTCTAACATTTACAAACAAGCTAGGTTATTTGTACATTTTGATTCATTCAATGTTGATTCATTGAAGTGTTTAAACTTATTTTAATTGTTACCTTAACTTTATTTTAGATTAACTCGTGTCAATGTTCATATAATAAAAAGGTGTGAAGGGGATTAATCTCTAATTTGTCTGTTTCTGTGTTGCTTTCTCAAATGTACATTACCTTTTTGTCCAGTTGTGACCTCTCCAATCAAATCAAATCCAATTTTATTTGTCACATACACATGGTTAGCAGATGTTAATGCGAGTGTAGCGAAATGCAGCAATAACAAAATACTGCATAGTTTCCTAGGAACGCGAAGCAAGGCGGCCATCTCTGTCGGCGCCCGGTTTTATTTGATTGTCACTCTGTCACTCAGATTTAATTGTCACTCAGCTTATCATAATAGCATGCATCACCAATGCATGCCAGTATGATGGCATACAGTATGAGGACATTATTGGCCTAATTGGCATGTGCAATCAATGTGCCCCTTGTCATTGTACATCTGAAGCAGAAAATAGCTTAACTCACACATCTTTTGCATTTTGATGAGCTACAGTTATATATATATGTTCTCAATGTTAAATGATGCCAGTAGATAATGTATGAGGCTAACCATAAACCAGATGATCTACACTATTTTTCTGACAAATTGTATAGCGCAAATCAAACCCTTGTGTTCTAGGTACAGTACTGTACATGAAAATAAGGAGCTGGCAATTTGTATGCTCATTAAAAATGTCCAAAAAGAAAAGAATTTGACGTGGGGAGTGTTGTAATTCTACCTAGTTTGTTTGAGAATGATTTTAGAATACAGAAACAAGATCAGAAGGTCAATGGCATGGAGGACGATTGCAGAGATGTTGGCTACCAGCCGGCTATCCCCCGGTTAGTTAACCCTGCACCTTAGAAGCTGCCGCCCTTTGTACATAGACATAGAATCGCTGGTCATTTTAATCGTGTTTACATACTGCTTTACTCATTTACTATGTATATACTGTATTCTATTCTATTGTATTTTTGTCAATGCCACTCCGACATTGCTCATCCTAATATTTATATATTTCTTAATTATATTCTTTACTTTTAGATTTGTGTGTATTGTTGTGAATTGTTAGATACTACTGCACTGTTGGAGCTAGGAACACAAGTATTACGCTACACCTGCAATAACATCTGATATATATGTGTATGTGACCAATAACATTTTTTTCATGGTGGGTAAAGAAATATTTGCACAAAAATGTTTGCAAGTCAAAGCCACAATTTCCTTTACCCAAAGTTCCCATTAATGTCCATGTAGGCCTATGTATTTTACAGGAAGTGAGCTTTAATTATCAATGTCATGACACCAGTCTAATGAAAGAGCCATAAACTATAATATATGAGAATCGTGTTAAAATACCATAATCCAACAGGTAGCATATTACATGGGAAATTGGTGCTTAGTGTATAATGTACAATGTTATAATGTGTGTTACTGGTGATTTCTACCCTTTGGGGAGCAAATTTCACAATTTAATTTAGTCAACAAATTCACATGGCTTTGATCGCAGTTTGGAAGTTTAGTTTGCTTGATGTTCATAGCTAGCAGGCAGCATAAACAAAAATGTGTTGTGCAAGTCTCTCTTCACCTACCATCAGCGCCAACAACCTATGCAATCCTCCTCCATGCCATTGACTTTATGATTTGTGTCTGTATTCTTGCAACGCAAAATCATATAGAATTGGAAAACCAGACACTGCGACGATTGGCTTTCCTCCATATGTTTTGGTTTGTGCTTGGCCAAAACTAATCACAGGAGGAACTATGTTTTATGAAGGGAAGATTTTCAAGCAAACATCTGCTCCTCACCTGATGGTTAACAGCATCTTGATGTAGAGCAGAGCTGAACTTTTTGTATCGCTCACACCTTCCCATTGCTCCGCGTGCCCCCGTTGAAAATGAATAGGGGCGGACTTCATCTGGCGAATTCGGAAGAGGTGGAAACCATATGTAATCTTGATGTTCACAGGCGATGGCGCATGGGACAGAGAACAAAAACGTGTCACTCTCCTGATTCCTTTCAGCGTCGCAACCTGTGATTTCAAAGCTAACCCACACCCTAACCACATTGCTAATTTGGCCTAAACCTAATCTTAAATGAAGACCAAAAAGCAAATGTTTGTTTTCATGAAATGTTACGATATAGCCAATTTTGACTTTGTATCTGTGATATCTAGTGTAATCCTAATCTTAACTATAACCCTTACCATTTAAAATGTCAATTTCAGTGGGGTAGGAGTAGGGAGGTCCCAATGACCCGGATAGCACGGATAATCATGCATTTCATAAATAATTGTTTTCATACCGCCAGGGGGCGTCTTTACTTCTTCGTCGAACCTTATTATTACCATATTATAGAAATGATTCAATGGATTGTCTTTTTCCTCGTTTCATATATTTTTTTAATATACTAATATTAACTAACTTATTTGAGGTTTAGTTAAGGATATTTAGCATTAATTTAACAAACAATTAGTTGTTTTGAGCCTTTCAACAAAGACTTGTTTGGGCTGGATTGTGGCCATGATATTGAAACAAACTGCTGATTTTTCGTGCCGACCAATGAATGCAACCCATGAGCTCTTCATTACTTTAGCACGAAGGGATCACGTTTCTCTCCAGCCAATCCGAGAAAGGCGATCCCATCTCCCTTTTATAAATCGGACTGTTTTTTTTTTGTTGTAGGCAAATGAAAGGTAACCATTTGGGATTGCACAGGACATTTACTGAAGGCTGTACCAGGGTTTTAATCCCATTCTTTACTTGATATAAGGTAATTATTTCTGAATAATGTTCAAAGTTCTAGGATAAACTATGACAATTTCATTGTGTATGTTTATCAAATTGGACTAATTGGTGTTTAGTTTTGCACCTCATAGCCTAATTATAAGGTATTTTATTAAATCCTATTACTATGGTTGTTGAACTCCTAGTTTTATGATTGTGTGTCGCTTTTTATTGTTTAATCTGATGGGTAGTGTGTTCTATTTGCCTGACGACAGAAACTACAGTGCGCTTTAATTTCCTTCATTGTAAACTGGGATTAGTAACGTTGTAAGTAACCATGACCACACAGTGGTTTGCTGTCATAGCAGCATGTTTTCATGCATACTACAAACCTTCATGGATTTGACTCGATATTACCAGGATGTTGATAGTGATCTCATTTATAACACGTTGGTGCAATTTTAATTTGGCAGCTACTCTTACAAAACAACCACATATAAAACCTATTGTTTTTAGTGTTACAATTAAATCCCTGGTTGCTGACCAAGCTGTCTTGAAGCAGGATGGTGGTGGAGGAGGGGAAGCATCAGGTGTAGCCACATGCATGGACTCGTCTGTTTAGGCCTCACGCATTGTCTGGTTGTTTTGAGTAGATTTAATTTTTACTATAAATCACTGGACAGGCACAATATAATAACTGTAGACCTCAAATGTTTCAATTCTAAGAATCAAATGCATGCATTTCTCTTTGTTCCAAAGTTTAAGGCTCAGTGAAAATGGCCACTTCAGAGAGTGCCAGCTTGAGTAAAGCTGTGAAGCAGCAGTATATGGATCTTCCTCAGGGAGACAAGGTTCAGGCCATGTACATCTGGATAGATGGGACTGGAGAGGGGCTCCGCTGCAAGACCAGAACTCTGGATTCGGAACCCAAGGCCATTGATGGTAAGTTTAGCAACCCTTTAAGAAAAACAAATGGCCAATGGGAACTCCTACCCCGTGATGTGATTGAGATGCATAAGATCAGAGGTTTACATTCATAGATCTTAAACGACCATTTAGGCTTACTTCAATAATACTGAATGTTGAATGATCAAATTCTGATTGATGATACTCCTTACATTACCCTGAACCTAAAGAGTAGTTGAGTCCCTTTTAGTTCTGTTAATTTCAGTTCCCCCTCTCCAGATCTTCCAGAGTGGAACTTTGATGGTTCCAGTACGTACCAGTCAGAGGGCTCTAACAGCGACATGTATCTGATCCCTGCTGCTATGTTCAGAGACCCCTTCAGGAAAGACCCCAACAAACTGGTCCTGTGTCAAGTGCTCAAATACAACCGCAAGCCTGCAGGTAAGCCTGAGCAGTAAAGTGACATTGGGGCACAAATGTTTGTGAAAGAGAATGAATACTTGTGTTTCTTATTGGACAAGTTCAGAATTCTGCTGACAGTTAATGTCTTTCATTTTGTGCCTACTGAACACAGCCCTCCCTTAAATGAGCTTTGAGTCCAGTCCCAATTGGCTCAGTGTAATGTATTCCTATATTTGTCTCCCACCAGAAACCAATCTCCGGCGGATGTGTAAGAAGATCATGGAGATGGTAGAGAACCAGGTCCCTTGGTTTGGTATGGAACAGGAATACACCATCCTGGGCACAGACGGACATCCTTTTGGTTGGCCTTCTAACGGCTTCCCTGGTCCCCAAGGTCAGTTTGAGAGTTCTCTGTGTCCCAAATGGCACCCAATTCCCTATATAGTGCTCAACGTATGACCCGATGTATAGGGGAAAGGGCTGCCATTTCAGACATAGCCTTGGTTTTTCAGCAGACTCTTATCCAGCGTGACTTGAAATTGGTACATTCAACTAAAGTACTTAGGTTTGAGAGTTAAAACTGTTCACTGTTTTAACCAATGCCAAAAAAACACTGGCATTAAACCTGTTGATGTGGTGTTTCTGAACAGGTCCCTACTACTGTGGAGTAGGCGCAGACAAGGCGTATGGTAGAGACATCGTAGAAGCCCACTACAGGGCCTGTCTTTATGCCGGGGTTCAGATATGTGGCACCAATGCTGAAGTCATGCCAGCTCAGGTAGGAAACACTGCACATTATGTCAAAATAAATCCTTTTGGGGCCAATTTTTACCACAGACACCGATTAAACCTGCCTTTTTAGTCCTGGACTAAGCTTCATTTGTGACTGGGGAAACAGCCCAGTGTTCTAAAACCTTTAAACTTTCAAGCTAGAATCTCTCATCCCTAAGCCTCATTTACAGTCTGTATTGTGTCTTCCAGTGGGAGTTCCAGGTGGGACCTTGTGAAGGGATCAACATGGGAGACCACCTCTGGGCAGCTCGGTTCATCCTGCACCGGGTCTGTGAGGACTTTGGTGTAGTGGCCTCATTTGACCCCAAGCCCATCCCTGGGAACTGGAATGGTGCTGGCTGCCATACCAACTTCAGCACCAAGGAGATGAGAGAAGATGGTGGGTTGAGGTAGGCATGAATTGAGTTTGTGCTGGAAATGCATTAAGGGACATTTTCCCTGGACCCATATTAATCCTAGGGCTAGACTTCAATGGCATTTTCCATTGAAAGTGCTTCTTAGCAGAGAGGAAAAGGTGACGTGAGGTTTTCCTCGCCAAAATCTGTCCAAAATAAGCCCAATGGGTTTATTTTGGACCGAACCTTGTCATCTGTCTTCCTGCCTTCGGGACATCTCCCATTGTTAAGGTGGAGACATGAGCATCTCGTCATTATATATACAGATCTCTCTTCGTCAAAGACAAGTCAAAAGCTAAATCTCTGTCTGGAACACCGGCATAAGGTTTTCAGTCTTAAATCTCTTTAGCGGAGGATTAACCCCCCCCCCTCCCCCCCTGTCCACTAAGGGCCATTGAGGAGTCGATCGAGAAGCTGGGAAAGAGACACCGTTACCACATCTGTGCCTACGACCCCAAAGGGGGGCTGGACAACGCACGCCGGTTGACCGGTCACCACGAAACGTCCAACATCCATGAGTTCTCAGCCGGTGTGGCGAACCGCGGTGCCAGCATCCGCATCCCCCGCTCAGTGGGTCAGGACAAGAAGGGCTACTTCGAGGACCGCCGCCCGTCAGCAAACTGTGACCCATATGCAGTCACAGAAGCCATGATACGCACATGTTTGCTCAGTGAAGTGGGGGAGGAGCCTACAGAATACAGCAAATAAACTAGTTACTCTGTTGGACTGAAATAATCCCCTTTCTCTCTTGCGCTACGCCTCATGAAGTGTCATTTCCAGTACTGTTTTGTCTGTGGCTTTGGAAACCCCTTGTATAAATTGCAAATCTTGACCATCCATTTAGGGCTTACTTTTTTAGCCATTAAATATTTTACTTGAGATGAATGAGTATGATTGATGTGTTCAGGGTAGCGTAGTCCCTACCTCTTTTAGCTTGATCACTGCCAATATTGCCATATAATTGATGCTAAAGAATGATTCCAGACATGTCAGTCGAGGGTGAAATGTTTCCTATGTATAGGTCTAGTTTTGTGTATCAATTTGCTACTCATGTTTAACATGATATACTAACCAAGATGCTGTAGATTTATGACTATGCCATGTGTGGTCTGGCTCGTGTGGTACACAAACCCAAAAGGATCCAAGGTGCATCTGTGTTTTTATACATGTGTGGATCTCTATTGTCTACCATTTAGTAGAAGTTGTATCAAGAACCCATTTTCTTATTTGGAACATTAAAAAATATTTTTTAATCTGATTCTTCAATTGTACAGTATCATTTGTTCATGTTAAAGTAAGCGGTAGAGCTCAAACAAATTAAGTTTTGTAGAGCTTTTTAAAAACATGTTTACATGAAGCAGTTGTCAAAGTGCAGAGATTAATGAGTTTACATGCAATCTTTTGTAAGACTTGCTGACTGTAAAGGTGACCTTGCCAGATCAACACTGAGGTGACGTGCTTCTCAATTTAGCCTTTAATCAGGAGCACAACCTTGGCTCAATGTGGTGAAGGAGTGTAATTTGATGTCCTGTCCATTCAGGTGGGTCTTTGGCCCTTGACTGTCCCCTAGTTTTAAGAACCTGAATGAACTTAAGTGTAATGACTTACTGTAGGAAATGTCAGCAATGTATTTCAAGTCCCTTTTAACTAGAGATGTCTGGGCAGTAGGTAGCCGAGGCGGTTAAGTGCGTTGGACCAGTAAGTAGCCCAAAGGTCCCTGGTTCAAATCTCTTGAGTGGACTAGGTGAAACATCTGTCAATGTGCCCTTGAGCAAGTCTCTCTGGATAAGAGTGCTAAAGTACAAATGAGAATGATGCATACTGAATACTTATGATTGCAAAGAACATACTTGCTTAAATTGATGCCTATTTAAGTCAATGTTTACAATCTCTTTCAAACTGTTAAGATTCAGTGGGGGAGAAAGTACCTGATTATGTGACTGAAGACAATGGGCACTTGGTAGTCACCTGTCTTTCTGCAGTCTAGACATTGCTTTCCTTTGTCAGTTATTCTGCCTTGTCAGCATTATCAGTGCTGCCTAACTGCACATTGCAAATGAACTGTGCTGACCCTGACCACACGTTTCTTTAGTTTTTTTCATCTCTAAGTGAAGCTTTGGCACAACTAGTGCTACCAATTCTTAGTATACTTTCATGGAGTGCTCTTGGTGATCCTTATCTTAATTTCTTTATCAGTGAAGGTGACGTATGTTTGAGTGTTCTTGTAAGTCTTGAGTGTACATCGTGCCAAGAAGGCTAGTGTTTACATGTTGAGGACAGGACACAGCACATTTAATGAGAGAGCTTCCAAAGTCCAATTCCCTGTTATGGAAATCCTTATTCCCATGAGACTAATTTGAACCCTGGTACAAATACTTTTTATTTATTTTATTTCACCTTTATTTAACCAGGTAGGCTAGTTGAGAACAAGTTCTCATTTGCAACTGCGACCTGGCCAAGATAAGGCATAGCAGTGTGAACAGACAACACAGAGTTACACATGGAGTAAACAATTAACAAGTCAATAACACAGTAGAAAAAAGGGGAGTCTATATATACATTGTGTGCAAAAGGCATGAGAAGGTAGGCAAATAATTACAATTATGCAGATTAACACTGGAGTGATAAATGATCAGATGGTTATGTACAGGTAGAGAGAGATATTGGTGTGCAAAAGAGCAGAAAAATAAATAAATAAAAACAGTATGGGGATGAGGTAGGTGAAAATGGGTGGGCTATTTACCAATAGACTATGTACACCTGCAGCGATCGGTTAGCTGCTCAGATAGCAGATGTTTGAAGTTGGTGAGGGAGATAAAAGTCTCCAACTTCAGCGATTTTTGCAATTCGTTCCAGTCACAGGCAGCAGAGAACTGGAACGAAAGGCGGCCAAATGAGGTGTTGGCTTTAGGGATGATCAGTGAGATACACCTGCTGGAGCGCGTGCTACGGATGGGTGTTGCCATCGTAACCAGTGAACTGAGATAAGGCAGAGCTTTACCTAGCATGGACTTGTAGATGACCTGGAGCCAGTGGGTCTGGCGACGAATATGTAGCGAGGGCCAGCCGACTAGAGCATACAAGTCGCAGTGGTGGGTGGTATAAGGTGCTTTAGTGACAAAACGGATGGCACTGTGATAAACTGCATCCAGTTTGCTGAGTAGAGTGTTGGAAGCAATTTTGTAGATGACATCGCCGAAGTCGAGGATCGGTAGGATAGTCAGTTTTACTAGGGTAAGTTTGGCGGCGTGAGTGAAGGAGGCTTTGTTGCGGAATAGAAAGCCGACTCTTGATTTGATTTTCGATTGGAGATGTTTGATATGGGTCTGGAAGGAGAGTTTAGAGTCTAGCCAGACACCTAGGTACTTATAGATGTCCACATATTCAAGGTCGGAACCATCCAGGGTGGTGATGCTGGTCAGGCGTGCGGGTGCAGGCAGCGAACGGTTGAAAAGCATGCATTTGGTTTTACTAGCGTTTAAGAGCAGTTGGAGGCCACGGAAGGAGTGCTGTATGGCATTGAAGCTCGTTTGGAGGTTAGATAGCACAGTGTCCAAGGACGGGCCGGAAGTATATAGAATGGTGTCGTCTGCGTAGAGGTGGATCAGGGAATCGCCCGCAGCATGAGAAACATCATTGATATATACAGAGAAAAGAGTCGGCCCGAGAATTGAACCCTGTGGCACCCCCATAGAGACTGCCAGAGGACCGGACAGCATGCCCTCCGATTTGACACACTGAACTCTGTCTGCAAAGTAATTGGTGAACCAGGCAAGGCAGTCATCCGAAAATATAGGCATTTACAGCACCAATAGGAAATTAGTATAGAGGGACAGGTGTGTTACCCACATCACAGGTGGAAGAAAAAGGAAACACTGCTCCTGTTCAAACTCAACAATCTTGACTGACATGTTTTTGTATAATTGACAGCAGAGATGTACCAGTATTTGAACTATCATGTGTGTCTGAGTCACGTTCTGTTCTGACGGTGAGATGAGGCACTTGGCAGGCGAGTGAAGCAGGTCTGTTTTGGTACCTTTAACTTACTTCTGCATACTGCAGGCCCAAAGTAAAGGAAGGAGGTGTGCCTGTTCCTGTACCACCCAAAAGGCTGCAAGGCAAGGAAACCTGGAAACTAGCCACGGGGGAAACATATTTCAAACTGCCTGTCACTTTGTTCCAATTTAAAGATTTTTTGCCAGGTTCAAGTGTTCACTGTGCCAAACCAAAAACAGATGTAATGCATCGCACAGTTATGTGTAGAGCCGTCGTGGAATGCTCTGCCACCAGAGGTTCAGAGGTTACTCAGGCAAAAAGAAAGTTTAGCTTTAAAAAAACAAATACAAAAAAACATATCGTACCACATCGCCTCTCTAATTTAACTAAACTATATAAGAATATGAATAGTGTGTAAATAGTATTTTTGTTGTCTCTTGGTGTCTTTCCTATATATAACTCTATAACTTTATTTTTAATGTTTTAAATTTAATGTGATAGCTCATGTTCTTGTGTATAGCTGTTCTGTACTTTGTCATGAATGTGTATGTTTCATGTGGACCCCAAGAAGAGTAGCTGCTGCATGTGCAGTAGCTAGTGGGGATCCTAATAAACTAAACTACAGCCTCATGCTCCCTATCTATAACATCTGTTGTCTTATTACTGTCACACGTTTTCTCCTAATGGTCACCACTGTAACTGGAGCAAAACCAAATCAGTGGATACACTTTTTTTTTAATGTAACCTTTATACTAGGCAAGTCAGTTAAGAACAAATCCTTATTTACAATGACGGCCTCCCCTGGCTAAACCTGGACGACGCTGGGCCAATTGTGCACTGCCCTATGGGACTCCCAATCACCGACGGATGTGATACAGCCTGGAATCGAACCAAGGACTGTAGTGACGCCTCTTGCACTGAGATGCAGTGCTTTAGACCGCTGTGCCAATATCTCGGGAAGCCCTGTAGATATTGGTATACAGAAATATGACATCACTAAAGACACGGTAGAGGTGAAAACAGTTACTTTCAATCTTCACTCACACAAACAGAAAGAGTGGGGTTATTTAGGGGTCACGTGTGAAATTAGTAGGATTTGATATAAAATAGTGTATTGATATTTACCCCCCTCCTGCCCTTAGGTCTGGTATAGCACATGACAGAGACGAGACGTCTTTATGCAGTTGTTATGAAGTCAAACATTCCACTACTGTAAATAGGCTATGGGACAGTGAAAATGTTAACCTCTATATTCTGAGATCATAACATCAGATGTTTTCCTACCAACCTGTAGTGAACCATGGAAATTGTTACAGAGGGCCAGTCCTAAATGGCACCCTATACCATTCATAGTGCAGCCATAGTGCACTACTTTTGACCAGAGCCCTGGTCAAAAGTAGTACACTATGGCTAGGTTTACACTGGCAACCCAATTCTGATATCTTTCCACTTATTGATATTTTGAGAATAATTGGGGATAAGACCAGAATTGGACTGCCTCTATTAACGAGGCCCATGTAGCGAATGTGGTGTCATTAGGAGACAGCTTGCTCTTCTTTGCCAGTCTTGTTCATGAAAAAGTCAAGTTTTTGGAAGTGTGTATTCTCTTACTGACCTGAGCTGCAGCAGTTTACAGCTGTGTACTCCTTTGTTCTGTCTCCAGCAGAGGAGTGGAACATCAGGACTTGTGGGACTGTTTCTTACTGAAAGGGATCTTTTTATCATTGTTGTTTGTTCCAAGTTCTTCCCAACTTGTTTGTTTGAACAGGTCAACAACTCTCACGCTCTCCCCCTCCTTTGGTGTTGTCCACTACAGCTGGGATGATGACATCATCATGAAGTTATCCACATACACTACCGTTCAAAAGTTTGGGGTCACTTAGAAATGTCCTTGTTTTTGAAAGAAAAGCACATTTTTGTCCATTAAAATGACATTCAATTTAGCGTAAATACAGTGTAGACATTGTTAATGTTGTAAATTACTATTGTAGCTGGAAATGGCAGATTTTTTATGGAATATCTACACAGGTGTACAGAGGACCATTATCAGCAACCATCACTCCTGTGTTCCAATGGCACGTTGTGTTAGCTAATCCAAGTTTATCATTTTATAAGGCTAATTGATCATTAGAAAACCCTTTTGCAATTATGTTAGCACAACTGAAAACATTTGTGCTGATAAAAGAAGCAATAAAACTGGAGCATCAATTGGAGCATCAACATTTGTGGGTTTGATTACAGGCTCAAAATGGCCAGAAACAAATACCTTTCTTCCGAAACTCGTCAGTCTATTATTGTTCTGAGAAATGAAGGCTATTGCATGCGTGAAATTGCCAAGAAACTGAAGATCTCGTACAACGCTGTGTACTACTCCCTTCACAGAACAGCGCAAACTGTCTCTAACTAGAATAGAAAGAGGAATGGGAGGCCCCGGGGCACAACTGACAGCTTTAAGTACATTAGAGTGTCTAGTTTGAGAAACAGACACCTCACAAGTCCTCAACTGGCAGCTTTATTAAATAGTACCCACAAAACACCAGTCTCAACGTCAACAGTGAAGAGGCAACTCCGGTATGCTGGCCTTCTAGGTAGAGTTGCAAAGAAAAAGCTATATCTCAGACTGGCCAATAAAAAGAAAAGATTAAGATGGACAAAATAACACAGACACTGGACAGAGATATAGCTTCTTCTTTGCAACTCTGCCTAGAAGGCCAGCGTACTGGAGTCGGCTCTTCACCTTGAGCAAAGCACTTAACCCTAATTGTTCCTGTAATTCGCTTTGGATAAGAGAGTCTGCTAAATGACTAAAATGTAAACCCATGGTAGGGTATGTCTGTTTGAAGTGCATGAAAAATAGATTTTACAAGTGGTTGGGCATTTTCAACAGACAAATGTTTCTTAAGAAGACTAGAAGAGAAGTAGTCAATTTCCCCTCAACCATGAAAGACTATCATGCATGTTGTTGATGTTAGTTATGTGTGTGCAGTTAAGGGCAATGTGTGCTGCTTTGTTTTGAGCCAGCTGCAGCTTTGCTAGGTCTTTCTTTGCTGCAGCTTTGCTAGTGTAACAGTATAACTTTAGACTGTCCCCTCGCCCATACCCGGGCGCGAACCAGGGACCCTCTGCACACATCAACAACAGTCACCCACAAAGCATCGTTACCCATCGCTCCACAAAAGCCACGGCCCTTGCAGAGCAAGGGGAACTACTACTTCAAGGTCTCAGAGCAAGTGACGTCACCGTTTGAAACGCGGTTTAGCGTGCACCGCTAACTAAGCTAGCCGTTTCACATCCGTTACACTAGGTCTTTCTTTGCTGCAGCTTTGCTAGGTCTTTCTTTGCTGCACGTGATCATATTACCAGACAGTAATCAAGATCAAAGCCTGAACAACTGGTACAGTTGATCTTTGTGTCAAAAACGCAGAACATCTACGTATAACAGCCATACAGTGCATTCGGAAAGTATTCAGACCCCTTGACCTTTTCCACATTTTGATACGTTACAGCCTTATTCTAAAATGGATGAAATCCTTTTTCCCTCATAAATCTACACAATAAAAAAAATGGGGGAGTCCCGTCAGCTGGAGAAGTGACATTTTTTAAATGAAATGTTAGCAAATTTATTTTAAAAATATATATTAATACATTTACATGAGTATTCAGACCCTTTACTCAGTACTTTGTTGAAGCGCCTTTGGCAGCGATTACAGCCTTGAGTCTTCAATGGTATGACGCTACAAGCTTGGTACACCTGTATTTGGGGAGTTGCTCGCATTCTTCTCTGCAGATCCTCTGAAGCTCTTTTAGGTTGGATGGGGAGCGTCGCCTAACTGGTATAAATAAGCAGCACGTGAGTTTTAAGTTTCGGGAAGATCGTTTTCACCATAAAAATTCACCTTTCTAATAAAAGCATTACATGCATAATTGCATTTCCAGTCACTTTTGATCATGGTGTTTTCCGCTAATGGAACATTCATCCTTATAGCCTGCTACCATATGTGCATTGATGAGCTTATAATGTGTCGAAAGAGCTTAATAGTTCATCAACATTTTAAGCGAAACGTTCTTATCTGTTGCATCGGCCACATTGCGTAAAAAAGTTTTTTTGAATATTGGAATATTTATTTCTCACACAAATAGAATAAGACAACCTTTGTACTATGGGGGATAGTAGATTGACATAAGCTAGTGCTTTTGCTGTTTGTTAGGCCTACTCATATTGTTGGCTGATGAAAAGTAAATGTGGACAGTTCTTCCAATATCAACATGCACCGCGGATTTGGATAAGGATGTGCGCAGTTGCATCCCCGATGTGTCTGTCTTCACTTGTGGCCTGTGAGAAAGACCCGATCGTGTGATGGATTGCCCTGCACTCTACATTTTAAAATGTAGATGTTCCAAAGATCTGCATCAGTGGCTTGAAGGCTGTGTGTGGAAGCCAGGAGATTCTAAATGTTTTTGTTAATTAACGGTCAATTACCGTGAGACAGACAGTTATTTGCTTGACAATCACCGGCTGACAAAATGTTGTGACCGCCACAGCCCTATGTCCAATAAATTGAATTTACCACAGGTGGACTCCAATCAAGTTGTAGAAACATCTCAAGGATGATCAATGGAAACAGGATGCACTTGAGCTCAATTTCGAGTCTCATAGCAAAGGGTCTGAATACTTATGTAAATAAGTTATTTCTGTTTTTTATTTTGAATACATTCGCAAACATTTAAAAAAAACTGTTTTCACTTTTGTCTCTATGTGGTATTGTGTGTAGATTGATGAGGAAAAATGTAATGTAATCCATTTTAGAATAAGGCTGTAACGTAACAAAATGCTGAAAAAGTAAAAGGGTCTGAATACTTTCCGAATGTACCGTACCTCTCCCCATCTTCACAACAACTTTGTCAATATGACTTGACCATGATAACTTACCATCCAGTGTTACTCCTAGGAGTTCAGGTTCTTCAACTTGTTCAATAGTCACACCCTTTATGTACAACTCCAGTTGAGGTTTAGGCCTAAGAGAATGCTTTGAACCAAATACAATGCTTTTCGTTTTAGATGCATTTAAGACCATTCTGACACTGACTGTAACTCCTTGCTTAGAGTCTCAGTAAGCTCACTGGCTGTAGCTGCTAATGTGTAGTTTGTGTAATCTTAAGCATACATAGTCATTGTAACTTATTGTAAGACAAGTGGCAAATCATTTGTAAAAAAAAATAGAGAAGAGTAAGGCAACTGCCCTGAGTGATACTGTACATATCTGATGTTAGAGAAACTTCTGAGTTCTGTTGGATAAGTAACTCTCCAACCATGTGATGCATGTGGTGTAAAGGCATAACACGTCAATAACAAATAATGATCAATAACATCAAAGGCTGCACTGAAATCTAACAATATAGCTCCAACTATCATCTTAGTATCCATTTAATTAAGCTATCAGTCATCTGAGTCAGTACAGTACAAGTTGAGAGCCCTTAAGTATATGTAGTAGTGAGTGGTAGTTTGTTGCCTAACCATAGCCAGTCCTAACACACAACATCATGACTGAATCAGCCAGTGCCAAATTGCTTCCTACCCCTTCACCTACAATCATTGAATGGTTAGGGCCAAGGGGAAGGGATAGGGGCAAATTGGGTACGACTGAGCAAGTGAAGGTGTCTTCTTCTGCCTTCCTCAAGCAGATTAGTAATGGACAGAGGCATGGTCTGGGTCTGGGGCAGTCATGTGCACACCACATGACTCTCCTTACTGCATGCTCTATAGAGCTGCTCTGGACGAAATGCAATTAAAATATCTACTCCTGTTTAGAAGCATGGAGGCCATCCCATCCACCCAGTCCATCAGACACACACTGAGCTGCAGGTGATGTTGCAGAGCATGCACGCATGTGTGTTTGTGCATGAGAGAGATGGGAGGAGGAGAGGTGGAGAGGGACAGATAGGGGATAGAGAATGATGCTGAAAGCCAAGCCACATAAAACATTTTAACAAATTATAGAGGGGTTAAGAAGGGAGGGGTTAAGAAGGGAGGGGTTAAGAGGGGTTTAGAACAAATCAGGAGAGTAAAGATAATAGCAATGTAAAGGTAAAGAGATGCTACAGCTTGGTTGCCATGGCACCCACCTTCTGAGCCCAGACAATATGCCTGTTGTGTTTGTATGGTGTGTGTGTGTGTGTGTGTGTGTGTGTGTGTGTGTGTGTGTGTGTGTGTGTGTGTGTGTGTGTGTGTGTGTGTGTGTGTGTGTGTGTGTGTGTGTGTGTGTGTGTGTGTGTGTGTGTGTGAGAGAGAGAGAGAGAGAGAGAGAGAGAGAGAGAGAGTGGGGGTGGGGTAGCCTGCATGCTGTTACAGTGCTTATAGAAGGTCTACAGTGCCTTCAGAAAGTATTCACACCCATTTACTTTTTCCACATTTTGTTGTGTTACAGCCTGAATTTAAAATGGATTACATTTAGATATTTGGTCACTGGACTACACACAATACTCATAATGTGAAAGTGGAATTATGTTTTTCAAAACATTAACAAATGAATGTTATTTATTTTATTTATTTGCTCCTTTGCACCCCAGTATCTCTACTTGCACACTCATCTTCTGCAAATCTACCACCCCAGTGTTTAATTGCTATATTATAATTATTTCGCCACTATGGACTATTTATTGCATTACCTCCCTTATCCTACCTCATTTGCACACACTGTATATAGACTTTTTTATATTTTATTATTGACTGTATGTTTGTTTATTCCATGTGTAACTCTGTGTTGTTGTTTGTGTTGCACTGCTTTGCTTTATGTTGGCCAGGTGCAGTTGTAAATGAGAACCTGTTCTCAACTAGCCTACCTGGTTAAAAAAAGGTACAAAAAAACAATTAAGAATGAAAGCTGAAATGTCAATAAGTATTCAACCCCTTTGTTATGGCAAGCCTAAATACGCTCAGGAGTAAAAATGTGCTTAACAAGTCACATAATAAGTTGCATGGATCTGTGTGCAATAATAGTGATTAGCATGATCGTTTAATCTCTGTACCTCCACACATACAATTGGCTGTAAAGTCCCTCAGGCGAGCAGTGAATATCAAACACAGATTCAACCACAAAGACCAGGAAGGTGTTCCAATGCCTCGCAAAGAAGAGCACCTATTGGTAGATAAGTACAAATAAATAAAGCAAACATTGAATATCCCGTCAAGCATGGTGAAGTTATTAATTACACTTTGGATTGTGTATTAATGCATCCAGTCACTACAAAGATACACGCGTCCTTCCTAACTCAGTTGCCAGAGGGGAAGGAAACCGCTCAGGGATTTCACAATGAGGCCAATGGTGACATTAAAACAGTTATCTCGTTGTTGTAAGAATGGTCGGACCAAGATACAGCGTGGGGTAGGTTAATCATATTTATTATTGATAACCAGCAACAAAACAAGAAAGAGAAAACCAACGAAACATACAGCCTTGTAGGGCTCAACAGCAACAATCATATTTAGGTAGCCCTGTTGTTTGTGGGATCTTGTCTATGTATAGTTGCCTGCGAGCACTACATTAGCTTCACGTTTCATTTTGCGCTTTATTGTTTTCTGTGTGTTTCACTTCTAATAAAAGATGATGGAATCATACCACGCTGCACCTTGGTCCAATCCTTCCAACAACGATCGTGACAGAAGATCCCACCACCCCAGGACCAAGCAGTGTGCCCAGGAGGAGCAGACAGCCTGGACATGGGAGGATATATTGGACGGGAAGGGATCCTGGACGTGGGAGGAAATCCTGGCCGGAAAGGATCGCCTTCCATGGGAGCAGACGGAAGCAGCGAGGGAGGGACAGCGATGACACCGAGGATCGCGGCCACGACGTAGGCCCAAGAAGTAGCCTAAAAAAAATTGGGAGGGTGCACACGGGGTGGTCGGCAGAGCCAAGGTGGGAATCAGAACCATCTCCCTGTACTTACCGTGTGGAGTTGGTCACCGATCAGGTGCCATGTTTTCCGGCTCCACGCACCGTATCTCCAGTGCGCCTCCACAGCCCGGTGCGTTCTGTGCCAGCTCCAAGCACTTGTCTTGCTAAAGTGGGTATCTGTCCAGGACGAGTTGTGCCGGCTCAACGCTCCTGGTCTCCAGTATGCCTCCAGGGTCCAGTACATCCTGTACCGGCTCTACGCACTATGTCTTCAGTGCGCCTTCACAGCCCAGTGCATCCTGTGTCAGCTACCCGCACTTGGTCCGGAGTCCCCGGCGATGATCCCCACACCAAAGGCACCACCGAAGCTGGCGGGGTCTACGTCCCACACCGGAGCTGCCACGAGGCTAGATGCTCACCCGGATCCTCCCCCATAGAGTCAGGTTTTGCGGCCGGAGTCCGCACCTTTGGGGGGTGGGGGGTACTGTTACGCCCTCACCTTAGCACTACATTAGCTTCACATTTCATTTTGCGCTTTATTGTTTTCTGTGTGTTTCAGTTCTAATAAAATACGATGGAATCATACCACACTGCACTTTGGTCCGGCCATCCTTCCAACATCGATCGTGACAGTTACACCAGCTCTGTCAGGAGGAATGGGTCAAAATTCCCCCATCTTATTGTGGGAAGCTTGTGGAAGGCTACCCGAAACGTTTTACCAAAGTTAAACCATTTAAAGGCAGTGCTACCAAATACTAATTGAGTGTATGTAAACTTCTGACCCAATGGGAATATGCATCCTCTTCCTATAAACATATAGCCTGCAACTTCCTGATCTAACATGTAGCCTGCATCCTCCTCCTTTAACACACTGCCTGCATCCTCCTCCTCCTCTAACATATAGCCTGCATCCTCCTCCTCTAATGTATAGCCTGCATCCTCCTCCTCTAACACACTGCCTGCATCCTACTCATCTAACATATAGCCTGCATCCCCCTCCTCGAACGCATAATCTGCATACCCCTCCTCTAACATGTAGCCTGCATCCTCCTCCTCTAACGTATAGCCTGCATCCCCCTCTAACACACTGCCTGCATCCTCCTCCTCTAACACACTGCCTGCATCCTCCTCCTCTAACATATAGCCTGCATCCTCCTCCTCTAACATATAGCCTGCATCCTCCTCCTCTAACATATAACCTGCATCCTCCTCCTCTAACATATAGCCTGCATCCTCCTCCTCTAACACACTGTCTGCATCCCCCTCCTCTAACGTATAGCCTGCCTCCTCTAACATATAGCCTGCATCCCCCTCCTCTAACGTATAGCCTGCCTCCTCTAACATATAGCCTGCCTTCTCTAACATATAGCCTGCATCCCCCTCCTCTAACGTATAGCCTGCCTCCTCTAACATATAGCCTGCATCCCCCTCCTCTAGCGTATAGCCTGCCTCCTCTAACATATAGCCTGCATCCCCCTCCTCTAACGTATAGCCTGCCTCCTCTAACATATAGCCTGCATCCCCCTGCTCTAACATATAGCCTGCATCCCCCTCCTCTAACATATAGCCTGCCTCCTCTAACATATAGCCTGCATCCCCCTCCTCTAACGTATAGCCTGCCTCCTCTAACATATAGCCTGCATCCCCCTCCTCTAACGTATAGCCTGCCTCCTCTAACATATAGCCTGCATCCCCCTCCTCTAACGTATAGCCTGCCTCCTCTAACATATAGCCTGCATCCTCCTCCTCTAACGTATAGCCTGCCTCCTCTAACATATAGCCTGCATCCCCCTCCTCTAACATATAGCCTGCATGCCCCTCCTCTAACGTATAGCCTACCTCCTCTAACATATAGCCTGCATCCCACTCCTCTAACATATTGTCTTTATAACCCTCCTCTAACAAATAGCCTGCCTCCTCTAACATATAGCCTGCATTGTATCCCCCTCCTCTAACGTATAGCCTGCATTGCATCCCCCTCCTCTAACATATAGCCTGCATTGCATCCCCCTCCTCTAACATTTAGCCTGCATTGCATCCCCCTCCATATAGCCTAACATATAGCCTGCATTGCATCCCCCTCCTCTAACATATAGCCTGCATTGCATCCCCCTCTTCTAACATATAGCCTGCATTGCATCCCCCTCCTCTAACATATAGCCTGCATTGCATCCCCCTCCTCTAACATATAGCCTGCATTGCATCCCCCTCCTCTAACATATAGCCTGCATTGTATCCCCCTCCTCTAACATATAGCCTGCATTGCATCCCCCTCCTCTAACATATAGCCTGCATTGCATCCCCCTCCTCTAACATATAGCCTGCATCCCCCTCCTCTAACATATAGCCTGCATTGCATCCCCCTGTTCTAACGTATAGCCTGCATTGTATCCCCCTCCTCTAACATATAGCTTGCATTGCATCCCCCTCCTCTAACGTATAGCCTCTATATGCCCCCTTCTAAACAAAGACCTCCAGTTAGATGGACCATATATTTGACGTTCAAAACAACAACAACAATATAGTGTCTTTTGTACTTAGAGGGCAGTAGGTAGTCTAGCAGTTAAGAGTGTTGGGCCAGTAACTGAAAGATTCTTGGTTCAAATCTCTGAGCCGGCAAGGTGGAAAAATCTGCCATTCTGCCCAAGGCAGTTAACCCCCAACAACAACTGTTCCCTGGGTGCTGATGAAGTGGACCTCTGATTCAGAGGGTTTGGGTTAAATGCGGACGACACATTTTGGTTGAATGCATTCAGTTGTGCAACTGACTAGGTACCCCTTTTCCCTTTAATGCTACAGTAAACAAGATCTACTGGGTTCAAATTAAAGTCAGATGGTTTTAACACAAAAGAGGCCCCATCATTAGTCTGGGTTTGTATTTGTATGGAGGAGAAAAGGCTTCACTATGACTGTGCCATAGCTTGTGTCCCGAATGGTACCCTATTTCCTATATAGTGCGCTACTATTGCACTACTTTTAGTGGGCAACTAAAGAGCCCTCCAGCCACCACCGATCATGTTGTTGACAACAGACTGGTCTGGTGTTGTTTGTGAACAATCCCCCAGTCCCAATCTCTCCTAGAGCAGTCTATTGTGAAAATGACCATGGCAGGGCCGCGCGCGCGCTCACACACACACACACACACACACACACTGAGATAGTGAGTGTTGGGAAAGGACAGCAGCTGTAAAAGCAGACACATGTCGTGGTGGTTTGGGAGAGATCAAGGGACAGCTATAACGCTATAGGGGACACCACCACCTTACTCAGGACCCCCATAGTGAACATTTCAGCAATGGTCTGAGAAAGCTGTGTTTCCATCACGCTTGAAATACGAACACAACAAATCTTCCAGGTACTGTATCTGAAAGGGAAGGGTACCACCATCTTGATGAACCAATGTGAAAATAAGTCAAGGCATTGTGTTTGTGTTGATACCATGGAGAAGATCTGGGTCAAATCTGTTGACTGACCACACACACACAAACACACGATGTTGACTGAAAACACTGTAGACCACAGCATGTGCAGCTGACTGACTGGGAGATAAGAGACATTGAACACAAGAGAGGTGAAGGAACACTGTAACATGGTAATACACACACACACACACACACACACACACACACACACACACACACACTTCAATGGAAGAAGGAGAATAGACCTCCGATGCTCTCAAGACTCACCTCTCCGGGAGCTTCTGAATGAGAGAAAGATACTGGCATCAGCGAAAGAGGCGAGGTGAGAGGTTTTACTCTGCCCAAAATCTGTCCATGAAAAATAAGCCCAAGAGTTTAGGAATTTTTGTACAGAGGTCATTGAGAGAGTGTCAAATTTGGTCAACAAAACATAGAATCACTACTTTGCTACGTGAGGCTTATTTTATCTAATATAAGTTTTCTAGTGATTGTGTTGTTACGAATGCACTGATATGGAAGCACCTGGAAGCACGTGGTACTTTGACAACTTTGAAAAAAACAACTTTATATCAGAGTTATGCCTGTTGTCATAGAGATAGAAGACTCATCATGGATATCACCCATTTTAACATGGATATTGCCATTGAGGGCTTCCACCATTTTAAAGTAGTCAACTGGGTGAGTAGTCCTATGAGTTGCGAGCAATCAGTTAATGAAGAAGAACCAAATTGACTACTGTAAAATCGAGATAGACACTATTGTGGTGAAGCTGTGGGACAGCTTGTAAGGAAAGATGTTGCCAAATCATGAACTACTTGCCTGCTCCTGCTTGCAAAACTCTGCCCGGGACTCTTATAAGGAAACTGATATAAGGCAGTGCCGAGAGCTAGAGCTCTACTTCCCGACCCGAGCCCGACGGGCCCCGAAAATAAACTTTAGGTTAGGGCCGGGTAGTGTCTGTATTTTTAATCAATAACTAGGGTACGGGCAGGGCTCAGGTATCACTAAATTGATCACTAACATTGCAGTACAGTCATGTCTGACTAAGATCATAACATGGTGTCAGAGGTGCTTCAACCTCGTCAAATATAAGACGAGAGATTATTTCACAGAAAATAATAATGTTCCTTGAGTTTTGTCTGAGTTTAGAGTGGCGAAATATAGCTAACAGCTACATGTAATTGCTCTCTCATGTCTCTTCACTGAGTAGAGCAGCCCAAGCTGAGCCATTGCTATGGGCATTCACAGACTCAGAGCCACCATGAGCTCAGAGCCGCCAGGTATAGCCTAGCTGTTGCTCCTGTCCAGTTTATTGTAGCTTATTCAGTGCATCGTAGACACTACTGCCGGTCTGCAACTATCCATGCTGGCTGGCCCAATGATGGAGCACACGCCCAGACCCCATGGGGGAATCCCGTCAGCTGGAGAAGTGACTTTTTTTTAATGAAATGTTAGCAAATTTATTTTAAAAATATATAATAACACATTTACATAAGTATTCAGACCCTTTACTCAGTACTTTGTTGAAGCACCTTTGGCAGCGATTGCAGCCTTGAGTCTTCTTGGGTATGTGTCACGAGAATCTTCAATCCCAATGATGATAACTAAACAATTATTTAAGCTTTGACCAATCCCCAAAGTTTGTAAGACCCTGGGTTTAATAATAATTAGGCAAAGAGTCAGATTCTGCAAAAGGTTCGTAAGCTTTATTCAGAGGACGTTCTGAAGTCAAAAATGCAAAGACAGTCATTTTATAACTCCCACGCCCACCTACACACACACACACACACACACACACACACACACACACACACACACACACACACACACACACAGTTTTATCACTTTTCTACCCGCCTTGGCAGTTTCTCGCCGTTCCTCTCCTCCCCAGATTAGAGGGACCTTGGTAGGAGCCTCTATCCTGTTGTCCTTTGTTCTCTCAACTCTCACATTACTATATAGTAACTCAATGGTCTAGTCACACATATTATGGAATTATGACTCTTAACACATTTCATACAATTATATGATTTCAGGGTCATTAAGTCATTATTTTAAACATATAAATTCCCTTATCAGTATGATGCTAAGAGCTTGGCACACCTCTAAAGCTCTGTCATGTTGGATGGGGAGCGTCGCTGCATAGTTATTTTCAGGTGTCTTGATCGGGTTTACAGTAAGTCCGGGCTCTGGCTGGGCCAATAAAGGACATTCAGAGACTTGTCCCGAAGCTACTCCTGCATTGTCTTGGCTGTGTGCTTTGGGTCTTTGTCCTGTTGGAAGGTGAACCTTTGCCCAAGTCTGAGGTCCTGAGTGCTCTGGAGCAGGTTTTCATCAAGGATCTCTGTACTTTGCTCCGTTCATCTTTCCCTCGATCCTGACTAGTCTCCCAGTCTCTGCTGCTGAAAAACATCCCCACAGCATGATGCTGCCAGGTGATGAGTAGTGCCTGGTTTTCACATTGAGGCCAAAAAGTTCAATATTGGTTTCATGGTCTGAGAGTCCTTTAGGTGCCTTTTGGTAAACTCCAATCGGGCTTGCATGTGCCTTTTACTGAGGAGTAGCTTTTGTCTGGCCACTCTGAGGGACTCTGGAGCTCTGTCAGAGTGGCCATCTGGTTCTTGGTCACCTCCCTGACCAAGGCCCTCCTTCCCCGATTGTTCAATTTGGCCAGGTGGTCAGATCTAGGAAGAGTCTTGGTGGTTCCAAACTTCTTCCATTTAAGAATGATGGCCACTGTGTTTTGGGGGACCTTTAATGCTGCAGACATTTTTTGGTACCCTTCCCCAGATCTGTGCTTCGACACAATCCTTTCTCTGAGCTCTACGGACAATTCCTTTGACCTCATGGCTTGGTTTTTGCTCTGACATGCACTGTCAACTGTGGGACCTTATATAGACAGGTGTGTGCCTTTCCAAATAATGTTCAATCAATTGAATTTACCACAGGTGGACTCTAATCAAGTTGTAGAAACATCTCAAGGATTATCACATTCAATTATCTGTATGGTCCCTCAGTTGAGCAGGGAATTTCAAGCACAGACTTAACCACACCGACCACAGAGGTTTTCAAATGCAGCTAGATGTTTGATGTTTTCCTTTTGCAACCAGGGCAGAAGAAAGCAACATTCACTTTCATAAATACTGTTTACATTGATATCCATACAGAATAAAGCACTTAAAGGACCTTATGGGCACCCTTAACTTTGTCACTTAATTTAAGGGGGAAATTCACTTAATGAGGACGGAGGACGGCTCATAATAATGGCTAGGACGGAGCTAATTGAATGGCATCAATGTACACTATATATACAAAATTATGTGGACACTCCTTCAAAGGAGTGGATTAGACGATTTCAGCCACACCTGTTACTGACAGGCGTATAAAATCGAGCACACAGCCATGCCATCTCCATAGACAAACATTGGCAGTAGAATGGCCTTACTGAAGAGGTCAGTGACTTTCAATATAGCATGCCACCTTTCCAACAAGTCAGTTCTTTACATTTCTGCTCTGCTAGAGCTGTAAGTGCTTTATTTTGAAGTGGAAACGTCTAGGAGCAACAATGGCTCAGCCCCGAAGTGGTAGGCCACACAAACTCACAGAATGGGACTGCTGAGTGCTGAAGCGCATAGTGCATAAAAATTGTCTGTCCTCGGTTGTAACACTCACTACAGAGTTACAAACTGCCTCTGGAGGCAACGTCAGTATAAGAACTGTTCCGTAGAGAGCTTCATGAAATGGGTTTCCAAGGCCGAGCAGCCGCACACAAGCCTAAGATCACCATGCGCAATGCCAAGAGTCGGCTGGAGTGGTGTAAAGCTCGCCGTCATTGGACTCTGGAGCAGTGGAAACTCGTTATCTGGAGTGATGAATCGCGCTTCACCATCTGGCAGTCCGACGGACAAATCTGGGTTTGGCGGATTCCTGGAGAACGCTACCTGCCCCAATGCAAAGTGCCAACTGTAAAGTTTGGTGGACCAGGAATAATGGTCTGGGGCTGTTTTTCATGGTTCGGGCTAGGCCCCTTAGTTCCAATGAAGGGAAATGTTAATGCTAGGACATACAATGACATTCTAGACGATTCTGTGCTTCCAACTTAGTTTAGTTTATTAATTTGACCATTTGAAAAAAATCAAGCACACATAAAACTTGAAAAAGCCATACATGCAAATGAGTAAAATCATTGTGGATAACACACAATAAAGTCTGGGACTTATTTCCATTGTGGTCCTCTTGAAACAAGATGGCTAGTCAAGATCGAACATGGTTGACAGCGAGATAATAAAACAAATAACAAAGAAGAAGAACATCTACCTCAACATTGCAGTTACATCATAGAGGTAATTCATTTGGGCACAGAAGACATCAACCCATTTTTTACTTTATTTTTAAAGCTGCCCAGAGAGGATCTCGTTTTTATGGGCAGAGGCAACTCATTCCACTCTGAGGCTCCAGTATACAAGAAAGTACCTTTCCCAGCATTACTCCTGAACCTGTAAAAGAACACATTAGCAACACCTGATCTGGTGCTGTGATTGTGTGCATCCCTAACACAGGGAAAGTCAACAGTTAGATATCTGGGTGCAGAGATAGCTTATTATCTCCAACATCGGTGCTAAGTATGCTCTGCAGCATAGTTTTACTTTTGTGAGACACCAGAAGTGTAGAATCATCCACCTAAAGGAAAATTACAAGCATCTTTCATATCGCTTATTTACAGTAAAAAAAAAACGTGTCCACATACTTTTAGTCATGTAGTGTATATGATACCATTCCACTAATCCCGCTCTAGCCATTACCACAAGCCCCTCTACCCCAATTAACAGGCCACCAACCTCCTGTATTACACACCCATGTTACATCACGTTGATGTCAGTGCTTCATGCTTTATATTTTGTAAACATATTCTGTATGCAACCCAGACTGGTACAGAATACGGCCGGATGGTTCATCCCAACCCAAATATGATAATGCTGGTTCAGCTGTTTATTAAATCACCAAAGGTTTCTCATCATTTAGGCTGGAGTTTTTTATGAGAGGTCTGGGTTTTGCACAGTCACACTCTGTTTAGACTTCACAGCCTCAGGGAAACTGCTTATGTTACAGGTTAGAGTTCAGAGGTCTGGGAAGAAAGACGCTAGGAGGTCATTAAAAACAGGTCGTGAAAGGCCATATGTTGTTTTCAGTTAAGCCAATATTTAAATATTTGGGCAAGCAACAAATATTGATGAAAGCAACAAATAGTCTCTCTCTTTCTTCTTTACAGTAAATCTAATCTGTGATGATAATGCTGGTAGGGATATCGAATGTCTTCCATACAGGCTGCCCTATGCACCTTTAAAGGCTGCTGCTGCCACTGGAGGTTGTAAACATCTATTTCCCTCAACTGTGGATGGTGAAAGTTGGCAGGTTGTACTTCTTCTGCTTCTGCTTCTGCTCCTCCACCATCTCCACCTCTTCCTCCTCCACCATCTCCACCTCTTCCTCCTCCACCATCTCCACCTCTTCCTCCTCCACCATGTCCACCTCTTCCTCCTCCATCTCCACCTCTTCCTCTTCCACCATCTCCACCTCATCCTCCTCCTCATCTCTACCTCTTCCTCCTCCACCATCTCCACCTCTTCCTCTTCCATCTCCACCTCTTCCTCTTCCACCATCTCCACCTCTTCCTCCTCCACCATCTCCACCTCTTCCTCCTCCTCCACTATCTCCATATTTTCCTCTTCCTCCTCCTCCTCCTCCGCTACCTCCATCTCCACCTCTTCTTCCTCTTCTTCCTCCTCCACCATCTCACCCTCCTCCTCCTCCTCCACTACCATCCCCACCTCTTCCTCCATCTCCACCATCTCCACCTCTTCCTCCTCCATCTCCATGCATTCATGCATTTGTGTAACTGTTCCCCTTGCAACTGAACACCTATGAGTTTTCTGGATTGTAACATTGTGTCGGATCTTTGTGAGCCTTACATATACACTGAGTCTACAAAACATTAGGAACACCTTCCTATTACTGAGTTGCACCCCTTTGGCCCTCAGAACATCCTCAATTTGTCAGGGCATGGTGTCGAAAGCATCCCATGAGGATACTGGCCAATGTTAACTCCAATGCTTCTCACAGTTGTGTCAAATCAAGTTGGCTGGATGTCCTTTGGGTGGCGAACCATTCTTGATACACACGGGAAACTGTTGAGCATTAAAAACCCAACAGCGTCGCAGTTCTTGACACACTCAACTTAATTTTTTAACCTTTATGTAACTAGGCAAGTCAGTTAAATTTAAAACAAACTCTTATTTACAATGATGGCTACCGGGGAACAGTGGGTTAACTGCCTTGTTCAGGGGCAGAACAACAGATTTTTACCTTGTCAGCTCAGGGATTCAATCCAGCAACCTTTCGGTTACTGGCCCAACTCTCTAACCACTAGAATACCTGCCACCCCTCACTAGGCGCCTGGCACCTACTGTTGAAAGGCACTTAAATCTTTTGTCTTACCCATTCACCTTCTGAATGGCACATACACAATCCTTTTCTCCATTGTCTCAAGGCTTAAAAATACTTATTTAACCTGTCTCCTCTCCTTCATCTACTTTGATTGAAATGGATTTAACAGATAACATCAATAACGTATTATAGCTTTTATTTGGAGCGTCTGCTAAATGACAAAAATGTAAATGTAAAAATGTGTATAAAGGCGGGCAGGTTTATTTGCATAGAGAGGGTATGTGGGCTAAACATACACGACCGTGAGTTCAAATCAAATTACATTTTATCCGTCACATGTGCCAAATACAACAGGTGTAGATTTTTACCATGAAGTGCTTATTTACGAGCCCTTTCCCAGCAATGCAGAGTTAAAAAGTAGGAAAATGTGCTCAAAAGGAAATACTAACACAATAATGAGACTATATACAAGGAGGACCGGTAACAGTCAATGTGCAGGGTACGAGGTAGGTAATATGTACTGTACATGTAGGTAGGGGTAAAAGTGACTAGGCAATCAGGATAGATAATAAACAGAGTAACATCAGCATATGTGGACATCTTCTTCTTCTGTTCCTCCACCATCTCCACCTCTTCCTCCTCCTCCACCATCTCCAATCATACATAGTGTGTCTATGTATGATTGTGTATGATTGTGTTGGAGTGTCTGTATAGTATGTGTGAGTGTGTGGGTAGAGTCCAGTGAGTGTGCATAAAGCAGGTGCAAGAGAGTCAGTGCAAATACAAAGGGGGTCAATGAAAGTAGTTAGGGTATCCATTTCAATAACTGTTAAGCAGTCTTATGGCTTGAGAGTAGAAGCTGTTCAGAAGCCTTCTTTAGTGTGTAAATATACCATGGCTTATGTGTGTCACACACACTGAAATAGTGTCACTCTTCTAGTTTTTGACACAAAAGAGATCAGACCTATGTCTGTTTGTCTCTCTTTGTAATAACTGCAGACAGAAATGTTCATAATTTCACTGATGCGTATTGACACCACTCTCTCAATGCTAAAAACAACCTGAGATCTCCAGTATTTTTCCACTTCCCTTAACTTGTTTTCCTGGTGGATTTTAAAGACAGCCCATCCCCCATTTTACGCCTCCCCCTTCTTCCTCCTCCTGCTTCCTGGCACCATCCCCTAATTTACTACCAACCACCCCCCCAACCGCTCTGCCTTGAAGTCTTGTCTGCAGATGGCTCAGAGCTGGCTGGAAGGCTGTTTGATTGGCTGGCTGTCTCTTTTTTTTCTCACTATGGAGTGCAGCTACAGTGAAAGAACAGCAGACCTCTCAGTTTCAGTTGAGTTGATGAAAGCAGTGCAGAGGTGGAAAATGGCTAGGTAACTGCTGTTTGATTTGACAGGAAACTAAAGTCGAGTTTCTAATCCCGGTGCTGAGCTTCTGTGTAGCAGTTTATTGTTGTAGGCTATGGCATGTATTTGTTGCAGAATGTTATGTATGTCCCTTAGTAGGCTGTCATTGTAAATAACAATTTGTTCTTAACTGACTTGCCTAGTTAAATAAAGGTTCAACTAAACATGTAGGTGAGGTGAATGAAGCTACAGCACTCAAGTATTTTAAGGTCTCCCAAGAGGCGCAGCGGTCTAAGACACTGCATGTCAGTGCTAGAGGTGTCACTACAGACCCTGGTTTGAATCCAGGCTTTACTTTATTTAACCAGGTAGGCTAGTTGAGAACAAGTTCTCATTTGCAACTGTGACCTGGCCAAGATAAAGCAAAGCAGTTCGACACATACAACAACAGAGTTACACATGGAATAAACAAACATGCAAAACATAATACAGTAGAAAAATATATATACAGCATGTTCAAATGAGGTAGGATAAGAGAGGTAAGGCAATAAATAGGCTATGGTGGCAAATTAATTACAATATAGCAATTAAACATTGGAATGGTAGGATGTGCAGAAGATGAATGTGCAAGTAGAGATACTGGGGTGCAAAGGAGCAAGATAAATAAATAAATAAATAAATACAGTATGGGGATGAGGAAGATTGGATGGGCTATTTACAGATGAGCTATGTGCAGGTGTAATCACCAGGTGCAATCTGTGAGCTGCTCTGACAGCTGGTGCTTAAAGCTAGTGAGTTAGGTAAGAGTCTCCAGATTCAGAGATTTTTGCAGTTCGTTCCAGTCATTGGCAGCAGAAAACTAGAAGGAGAGGCGGCCAAAGGAAGAATTAGCTTTGGGGGTGACCAGTGAGATATACCTGCAGGAGCGAGTGCTACGGGGGGTGCTGAGATAAGGCGGGCTTGGTGACGAGTATGAAGCGTGGGCCAGCCAACGAGAGCATACAGGTCGCAGTGGTGGGTAATATATGGGGCTTTGGTGGTCACATTCGCTGTCTTCAAACTCCCTATCATAAATGAGCCAAGGCGCAGTGTGCATGTAATTCCACATCTTTAATCGAAGTTAAACCTTTCACAAAAAAAACTGGTAAAACAGAATCAGAATGTGATGGAACCATGGCGCACACAAACACTCACAGAAAATAAATAATTATCCACAAACACAGGTGGGAAAAAGGCTGCCTAAGTATGATTCCCAATCAGAGACAACGATAGACAGCTGCCTCTGATTGGGAACCATACCCGACAAACAAAGAAATAGAAAACTAGAATGCCCACCCAAATCACACCCTGACCTAACCAAAGACAGAAATAAAAAGGCTATCCAAGGTCAGGGCGTGACAGTACCCCTACCCCATAAAGGTGCGGACTCCGGCCGCAAAACCTGACTCTATGAGGGAGGGTCCGGGAGGGCATCTAGCCTCGGTGGCGCCTCCACGCAAGCGTAGACCCCGCTCCGCTTGCGTGAAACTGGACCGTGGATCGTCGCCGGAGGCTCTGGACCGTAGATTGTTGCCGGAGGACCCGGACCGTAGATCGTCGCCGAAGGAACCAGACTGTAGGTCGTGCGGGCAGTGATCGATTGAATAGCATGCATTTAGTTTTACTTGCGTTTAAGAGCAGTTGGAGGCCACGGAAGGAGCATTGTATGGCATTGAAGCTCGTCTGGAGGTTAGTTATCACAGTGTCCAAGGAGGGGCCAGAAGTATACAGAATAGTGTCATCTGCGTAGAGGTGGATCAGAGAATCACCAGCAGCAAGAGCAACATCATTGATGTATACAGAGAAGAGAGTCGGCCCGAGAATTTAACCCTGTGGCACCCCCATAGAGACTGCCAGAGGTCCGGACAACAGTCCCTCAGATTTGACATACTGAACTCTATCAGAGAAGTAGTTGGTGAACCAAGCGAGACAATCATTTAGGAAACCAAGGCTGTTGAGCCTACCAATAAGAATGTTATGATTGACAGAGTCGAAAGCCTTGGCCAGGTCGATGAATACGGCTGCACAGTCTCTTATCGATGGCGGTTATGATATCGTTTTGGACGTTGAGTGAGCGTGGCTGAGGTGCACCCACAACCAGCTCTGAAAACATATTGCATAGCGGAGAAGGTACGGTGAGATTCGAAATGGTAGGTAATCTGTTTGTTAACTTGGCGTTCAAAGACCTTAGAAAGGCAGGGTAGAATTTATATAGATCTGTAGCAGTTTGGGTCTAGAGTGTCTCCCCCTTTGATGAGGGGGATGACCGCGGCAGCTTTCCAATCTTTGGGAATCTCAGACGATACGAAAGAGAGGTTGAACAGGCAAGTAATAGAGCTTGCAATAATTTTGACAGATAATTTTAAAAAGAGAGGGTCCAGATTGTCTAGCCCGGCTGATTTGTAAGGGTCCAGATTTTGCAGCTCTTTCAGAACATCAGCTATCTGGATTTGGGTGAAGGAGAAGTGGGGGAGGTTTGGGTGAGTTGCTGTGAGGAGCGCAGGGCTGTTGACCGGGGTAGGGGTAGCCAGGTGGAAAGCATGGCCAGCCGTAGGAAAATGCTTATTGAAATTCTCAATTATTGTGGATTTATTGGTAGTGACAGTGTTTCCTAGGTGCTCTTATTCTCCATGGACTTTACAGTGTCCCAGAACTTTTTTGAGTTTGAACTACAGGATGAACATTTCTGTTTGAAAAAGCTAGCCTTAGCTTTCCTAACTTCATGTGTATATTGGTTCCTAACTTCCCTGAAAGGTTGTGTATCACAGGGGCTATTCGATGCTAATGCAGAACGCCACAGGATGTTTTGGTGCTGGTCAAGAGCAGACAGGTCTGGAGTGAACCAATGGCTATTTCTATTCCTAGTTCTACATTGTTTGAATGGAGCATGCTTATTGAAGATAGTGAGGAAGACACTTTTAAAGAATAATCAAGAATCCTCTACTGACGGGATGAGGTCAATGTCATTCCAGGATACCCCGGCCAGGTCGATTAGAAAGGCCTGTTCGCTGAAGTATTTTAGGGAGCATTTGACAGTGATGAGTGGTGGTCGTTTGACCGCAGACCCATTACGGATGCAGGCAATGAGGCAGTGATCGCTGAGATCTTGGTTGAAAACAGCAGAGGTGTATTTGGAGGGCAAGTTAGTTAGGATGATATCTATGAGAGTCCCCGTGTTAACGGCTTTGGGGTTGTACCTGATAGGTTCATTGATAATTTGTGTGAGATTGAGGACATGGCCTCCCGGGTGGCGCAGTGGTTAAGGGCGCTTTACTGCAGCGCCAGCTGTGCCATCAGAGTCCCTGGGTTCGCGCCCAGGCTCTGTCGTAACCGGCCGCGACCAGGAGGTCCGTGGGGCGACGCACAATTGGCCTAGCGTCGCCCGGGTTAGGGAGGGCTTGGTCGGTAGGGGTGTCCTTGTCTCATCGTGCACCAGCGACTCCTGTGGCGGGCCGGGCGCAGTGTGCGCTAGCCAAGGTGGCCAGGTGCACGGTGTTTCCTCCGACACATTGGTGCAGCTGGCTTCCGGGTTGGATGCGCGCTGTGTTAAGAAGCAGTGCGGCTTGGTTGGGTTGTGTATTGGAGGACGCATTGTCTCTCCCGAGCCCGTACAGGAGTTGTAGCGATGAGACAAGATACTACAACAATTGGATACCACGAAATTGGGGTAAAGTAAAAAAAAAAAAGAGATTGAGGACATACATCTTAAATTGTAGGATGGCTGGCGTGTTAAGCATGTCCCAGTTCAGGTCACCTAGCAGCACGAGCTCAGAGATAGATGGGGGAAATCAATTCACATATGGTGTCCAGGGCACAGCTGGGGGCAGAGGGTGGCCTATAACAAGCGGCAATGATAAGAGACTTGTTTCTGGAATTTTTAGAAGCAGAAGCTCAAATTATTTTGGTACAGACCTGGATAGTAAGACAGGCTATCTCTGCAGTAGATTGCAACACCGCCCCCTTTGGCAGTTCTTTTTTGGAGGAAAATGTTATAGTTAGGGATGGAAATGTCATGGTTTTTGGTGGTTTTCCTACATTGGAGGTAAACCTAGGCATTGAGTAATGATGAGAGAGATATAGTATTTAGAGACATTTAAACCAGGTGATGTCATCGCATATGTGGGAGGTGGAACAACATGGTTGGTTAAGGCATATTGAGCATATTGAGTATCACAAACAGCCGTGATTGGGAGTCCCATAGGGCAGCGCACAACTGGCCCAGCATTGTCTGGTATCCTGGCATGTCTTCAAGTGAAGACAGCATATGGAGTCCTACTCTTACATAACCATGCGCACACCATGACTGTACCTTCATTTTGATTACAGCATAACTCCAGCCAAACCCAGACAACGCTGGGCCAATTGTGTGCCGCCGTATGAGACTCGACATCCGGTCGTGATTAGGAGTCCGATAGAGCAGCGCACAATTGGCCCAGCGTCATCCAGGTTGGCCAGGGGAGGCCGTCATTGTAAATAAGAATTTGTTTTTAACTGACTTGCCTAGTTAAATAAAAGGGGCAGAACGAATGATAATGGGCTGCTAAAAGTCAAGAACTACATATGTTGTGCTTGAGTACAGAAAGTATTTGCTTCAAGCACATTAATAAACCTGCTGCTGAGTCTTGCTGTGGCAGCATTTTCCCACGGTCTACACTACATGATGGCAACATGCTGATAAACCTCTCTTGGGCAAATTCCAGCTCGCCCTGAGGAGCTGGCACATAGGCAGCAGACTTCCAGTGAAACGTCATGTCTGGGACAGCCCACGGAAACAGATGACACAGGCAGGTGATGCAGGTACCGGCTAAAACAACACATAAGCTCACAGAGCTCAGGTGTGTACCAGGACTCTGGTGTGACTGACAGCCTACGCCGGCAGTTCCTGATGGAGCTAATCAAATCAGGAACACAGACAGACAGAACAGTACAGACCACCACTGACTGACTGATCAATGTGGTTTCAGGTAAATTCGTATTATTCTGTATGTAAATCTGTGAACTCCATGTAGTATGATATTTATGTAATGTAGGTTACATTATGAATGGAATAGCGGTCGTACAATATAATATGAATTAGAGGACGTATAATGTCATTTGGGTTACCCAGTCGTACAATAGCATATGAATTGGATGGCGTAATTTATCACACGTCTTGGAGGACGTATAGTATTGTACGTCTTTATCTGAGACCAGGTTCCTTGTTACACTGTAACAACAAAGGAGAATTACAGGGTGAATTTACGTTGGAGGCTAATTCCCTTCCAATTGCATAACTACATCAAATCTGTCTAATTTGACTTGCTTGGCTTCAAGTGAAGACAGAATCTGATGTGCAATGTCCTATGGAGTCCTACTCTTCCATAATCATGCTCACATTTTGATTACAGCATCCCTGTGAAAAGACATGGGAGGAAGGTACACTGACAGATTTCCATAGAAATATGCTACATTGCAGCAGAAGTCAAAGATTATAATTTTTCTCGAATATGATAATAATCTACAGTATGTTTATAAGACTCCCAACATCTTCTTTAAATAAATACATTAATGAAATGACAAGGAAGAAGATTACACCCCTATGTCAAATGGGAAAGATGACGTCTGGTCTCCTTAGATGATGCGAAAGGTGGGCTAAAGGCCAACTACAGTATGCAGCCTTTTGAGAAGGAGAATAATCCTATATCTAAGAAAATGTACTCTCTTGTTCCCATGACATCATAGTGACCTGACCTCACAGGCTTTTCTCTCTCTCCTCATCCTCTCTCTCCCTGCCTCTGTCTCTCTTTAGTCTCCCTAGACATTAGCTTTGCCTCCCTCAATTTTCAAATGCTCTCTACTAGCTATGTTTACCTCGGCTGAGGACCTTTTCTAGTCTACACAGTGGTTATGTCTCAAATGGCACCCTATTCCTTATATAGTGCACTACTTTTGACCCTATGGAGCCAGGTTAAAAGTAGCGCACTACATAGAGAATAGGGTACCATTTGGGATACAAAGAGTGTCTTCAGCTTCAGTGAACTGTAGCCATAGCCAGTTACATAACTATTCCACCCACTCTGTGGTTGTGGCGTTGCCAACAGTGGAGGCTGCTGAGGGGAGGACGGCTCATAATAACGTCTGGAACGGAGCAAATGGAATGGCATCAAACCTATGGAAACCATGTGTTTGTTGTATTTGATACCATTCCACTCATTCCACTTCAGCCATTACTACAAGCCCGTCCTCCCCAATTAAGGTTCCACCAACCTCCTGTGGTTGCCAACAATTCTCCTCCTTGCTCCACGTGAGACTGATGATGGTTCACGCCTAAGAGGCGTCCTGATAAGACACGGGATTCGCCAGATGGGACACAACCAGGGAGCAAGAGTGCCACGTTTTTGTTCTCCATCTCTGTCCCATGCGCCATCGTCTGTGAACATCAAGATTAGACTGCCCTCAGGCCACAATGATCAGCAGCCTCTCTGCGCAAACACTGTGTTATACTTCTGTCTTAGATCAATATGGAATCTTTGGCACATGACCTTAGTACAGAGGTTAACTGACAGCAACTTGTTTTTGTCTTTCCCTCTCATGTACAATAACCACTGAATGCCTTTTACTATCATGTCCAATAACCATTGAAGTCATTTCTTTGAGCAGTCTGTGTTGCTTTTAGATCTACATGATAATTGTAAGGATGATGGAAAACATCTTGGCCAACATGTTGACACTCATTGGATGGGTCCTAAATGGTACTCTATTGTCAATATAGTGAACTGATTTTTGCAATAGCCTAACCATTGGGCTCTGGTCAAATGTAGTGCACTATATTGTCAATAGAGTGCCATTTGGGATACAGCCTCAAACACAGAGAACTCTATCCTCAAGACATTAGTTGGGGGATAGAAGCATGCCTAACCTATCCATTCCAATGTCTTGTCTTGCATCAACTCTCAATGATACTAACCACCTACCTATTCAAGTTACAGCATTGTTGTTTGATGGAAGTTTGTGAAACTTGCATGGATTTCGACACATAAAGCGTGGGTTGACAATTTGAGAGAATTTTGTGTCTTGATGAATACAAAATACAATGTTGTGTGTGTGTGTGTATTTATTAGTATGCAGGCATGTTGCGCAACCATTAGGCCAAAACTGTTGGAGAAAACCATAATTTCAAGATTGGAGGAGATTGTCAATATAGAGTTGTGTGGTCAACTGGTCATAGTACTTTATATTTCAGTTATACCTTAATGTAATCTATTTCTGGTTTTAAATGGTATAGTATTAGGAAGACAAGTGACAGTGTGTGTAGATGTAGGTCAAGGGTTTACGTAACTGCATGTTTTGGCCATATATTCTGTAATGTACCCCGTAACCCCCAATTTCTAAACTACTCTTGCAGAAGTGGAGAACTGTGGAAAATTCAATTTACAGGACAGGGTATGTTCTCAATTAAGGCCCAGTCTCCTTGACTGCATAATTCAAGAACCAGCCCTAGCTAGGATGACTGCACTTTTTGGTGAGCTATATATTCCAGTATAGCTACTCATTCATGTTTCTTAGACTCTTTCTAACCCTATTTCACATACACTTCAAGTTAAGGAATGTTTGTATCATTACAATATGCTTCTAAACCTGAAATTCAACTCACCTTATTCTGTTACAATACATGCACAATGAAAACAAGTCCATACATAGCTTTAGTCTTGGTATCAAATATCTAGTAGACAGGTACATTAAAAAAATAAAAACATTTTAGTCATTTAGCAGACACTCTTATCCAGAGCAACTTGCTCTGCATACATACAGGTGCAGTACATGCAAACCAGTCTGACCAGAACAGCTAGCTGGACCAAACAAGCTGACCAAAACAGCTAGCTGGACCAAACGAGCCTGACCAAAACAGCTAGCTGGACCAAACAAGCCTGACCAAAACAGCTAGCTGAACCCAACAAGCTGACCAAAACAGCTAGCTGAACCCAACAAGCTGACCAAAACAGCTAGCTGGACCAAACGAGCCTGACCAAAACAGCTAGCTAGACCAAACAAGCCTGACCAAAACAGCTAGCTGAACCCAACAAGCTGACCAAAACAGCTAGCTGGACCCAACAAGCTGACCAAAACAGTTAGCTGGACCAAACAAGTTGACAAAACAACTAGCTGGATCAAACAAGCCTGACCAAAACAGCTAGCTAGACCAAACAAACCTGACCAAAACAGATAGCTGGACCAAACAAGCCTGACCAAAATAGCTAGCTAGACCAAACAAACCTGACCAAAACAGCTAGCTAGACCAAACAAACCTGACCAAAACAGCTAGCTGGACCAAAAAAGCATGACCAAAACAGATAGCTGGACCAAACAAGCCTGACCAAAACAGATAGCTGGACCAAACACACCTGACCAAAACAGATAGCTGGACCAAACACACCTGACCAAAACAGATAGCTGGACCAAACACACCTGACCAAAACAGCTAGTTGAACCAAAACAATTGGGATCAAAACAAACTCACCTAAGGGTGAACTTTTACTTGACTATCGGACCATGTACAACCTCTACATTCCCAGCTGGGTGTAAAATGATCCTAAGATCTACTAGAAACAGAAACACACAGTACACTAACAATCATCCATTGAATCTATCAAAACAACCGGGACCTCCTCAATGAAACATATGAGATTTTCTCTCCTGGATTGCAACCCAAATGGCACCCTATTCCCTTTTTAGTGCACTACTTTTCAAAAGCAGTGCAATATGTAGGGAATAGTTTTCAATTTGGGATGCATACCCAGTTGTTAGTTCAGCTTGGACATCTTGCTGAGCTGTGCTTACAGCTGACCAATATGACCACACAGTCACAGCCCCCTTCTGACAGCTTTGTTTACACAGCTTCCTAATTACATATTCAGCATTGTGGAAAAATGAATATTCTACCTCTTTATCCTTGTTTTTTATTTTTTGTATTTATTTCACCTTTATTTAACCAGGTAAGCCAGTTGAGAACAAGTTCTCATTTACAACTGTGACCTGGCCAAGATAAAGCAAAGCAGTGTGACACAAACACAGAGTTACACATGGAGTTAACAGACGTACAGTCAATAACACAATAGAAAAGTCTATATACAGTGTGTGCAAATGAAGTAAGATTAGGGAAGTAAGGCAATAAATAGGCCGTAGTGGCAAAATAATTACAATTTCGCAAATAAACACGAGTGATAGATGTGAAGAAGATGAATGTGCAAGTAGAGATACTGGGGTGCAAAGGAGAAGAAAAAAAATATAAATAAAATAAATAACAATATGGGGATGAGGTAGTTGGATGGGCTATTTACAGATGGACTATGTACAGGTGCAATGATCTGTAAGCTGCTCTGATAGCTGATGCTTAAAGTTAGTGAGGGAGATATGAGTCTCCAGCTTCAGTGATTTTTGCAATTCGTTCCAGTCATTGGCAGCAGAGAATTGGAAGGAAAGGTGGCCAAAGGGGGAATTGGGGGTGACCAGTGAAATACACACCAGTGAAATATTTGAACTTACATTCACTCCCAGAGTGAAGCACACCACAGACAGACAAGGATTTGACAAAATATTGAGAATAGGGTGCCATTTGGGATACAACCAAATGTGTTTGGTTAAGCTTAAAGTCATTGTCAGTAGATGCTGTGATGAGAATAGTTTAATCTTAATTCTCTAATTGGATTAAGGCAAAGGGCCTAATTGTCATCACATCATCAAAGGAGACAAAGACGCACTTCATTCTCCCTGCCTCAGGTGTTGAGAAACCTGATCTTGCATGGGAAGGGACGTTTCTGGGTAAGTGGTAGCAGTATTGCGAAACAGGGAAAGTTACAACATTTCTTCCAAGGATGAAAATGTTTTCATCAACCTGTTTGACATGGGCCCTGGTCAAAAATAATGCACTATATAGGGAATTAGGTGAAATTTGGGAAGCATCCAATCCATTGGAAAGACCTTGACAAAGAACACAATCCTGCTCTCCGCCCTTAAGCTTTAATTGAGTTCTAATTCAGTAGCCTTCTCTCTCTCTCTCTCTCTCTCTCTATCTCTCTCTCTCTCTCTCTCTCTCTCTCTCTCTCTCTCACGGAAAGTTAAATTACTTAACAGGGCCTCCTCCTTGTCTGTGTCCTAAATGCCACCTTATTCCCTATTTAGTGTATTACTTCTGGCCAGGACCTATACGTGATAAGGGCAAGGGTATTTCAGAGTATTTCAGAGTACAGGCTCCTTGTGGGGAATAGGTTAGTCTAGTTCCAGATCTGTTCACGCTGTCTTGTCAACGCTAGGTCATTGTCACACCAAATGCTATCACTTTTCAGGTAAGACCCAAATACAGACTGTGTCAAAGTAACAATGTTAATTACAGCAACAGGGGCAGGCAAACGACAGGTCCCAGACAAACCGTGAAAAACAGAAACAATAGGCAAGACAGGAGCAGGAGGAAAACCGCTGGTGGGTTTGATGAACAAAACGAACTGGCAACAGACAAACAGAGAACACAGGTATAAATACACAGGGGATAATGGGAAACGCCCGACAGGTGCTCAGCTCTCCGTTGAAGAATCCCGGGGGAGGTAAGCGGGGCTCCCGAGAAGGTGGAGAGACCGATGAGATGGTGCAGCTGAGTTATTGAGGGGCTGTGGGGTTACCACTGTGGTAGGCTGCCTACCAGACAATCCATGGAATTGCTCCAGCAAACTGTCCAGCGCCCAGTCATTGCGTTCAGCCAACATTTGGACCCCCTTCATAAGGCCAGGAGGCAATTCCTTGTGCCTACCGATGGTGGCTCCTTGGGAGGAGATGGCGTTGCGCAGCTGGCCCAGGTCTGCTGGGTCAGTCATGGCCAGTTCGCACTATCACGTTTCAGGTAAGACCCAAAAGCAAACTGTGTCGAGGTAACAATGTTTATTACAGCAACAGGGACAGGCAAACGACAGGTCAAGGCAGGCAGGGGTCGAAAATCCAGAGTAGTGGGGCAAAGGTACAGGACGGCAGGCAGTCAGGCTCAGGGCGGGCAGAAAAGGTCAAAACAGGGCAAGACAGGCGCATGGGGAAAACTGCTGGTAAGTTTGATGAACTGCTGCATAACAAATGTTGCATAACAATGACAATAGGAGTTGGCTACACAGCACAAAGTGATCTGGAACTAGGCTAAAATCAATTGTGCTTTTTCATGAATAAATTGTTCAATTAATGAATAGTTTAAGATTCCATTTTTCATTCATTCTGAGCTGTCCCTAGGTCTTCAGAAAAGAAGATTATACAAGACAGATATATTGAAACCGTGAGTCCTCTAGTGGTTATGAGTGGTACTGTATGTTGTTTTCCTCACCTGCTGGAAGATCCAGAGCGCTCTGGACTATAACCAAAGTAGGAAACTGTAGATATTCAGAAGGGGTGAAACTGTACGGAATGTTCTCTCCATATGGCACAATTCTAGTCTACTGACACCCCTCCTCCTTCCTCATGTTGGTTATACTGTGGTGTAACATTGTTTCTCAATTTGTAAAACACATGCTGTACCTATGCCAATTTCAAACAGAGACTGAATAGCAACCTTGTAGATATAATGTAAATTAATATCCGAATGCTATGAAATGCGTTGGTCTCATTCTGACCTATTGCGAAATGCATTGATTTCTCAATCTTTTTGGTGCGATTAAAAAGAAGGGAAATGCAAATGTATTTCTGTCACTAATAGTTTTGCATATCTTAGTGCAAAACCAGCATGGGAACATCAGCTATGAAGATACAATGTGTGCCAGAAATCTGTTTTTAAGGCAATTATGTTTTAAGTGAACGATTTATTTATTTATTAAGTAAGTGACTCATTACTGGAATATCTCAAAGGGTTCTCAAAAAGTTTGACTGTTGACCCTTTATTTTTTTATAATACATGCTGTTGACCAATTGTGGATTTTTTAAAATGTAGATTATTAACAATTCCATTGTGTAATCCAGATTTTCTCTCCGGAAATGTCTTTGTGAAATAAATCCACATGGTGGCAGTCTGTTCTAAGGATGGGCTGCAAGTGATGTTTTCTTGGCTGAATGTGTCCCTGTCCATGAGGAGCAGTGACCGCAGTCAGGAATATGCATTACACTGCAACCTTCTAGTTTACATCAGGCCTACACAAGAAAGTAAATGAGCCTGTGAGCCTGTGACACATCTTCCGCTTTTGGACGTAACAAGGAAAGTCCATCTCAACTCCTCCACATTTACTGGATTTGTTGAACAATGCAGAAGAGAACCTCCCCTGACAGTTTTTTTCTTCTCATATTTTGGATTTACATTGAGCTCAGTTGTCAAATAAAGTGAAATGAACATGAAATCAACAAAACATTTCAGCACGACATTGGATTTAGATTATAGAAATCGTTGAAAATGTATTTTTCAACAAATGTTGTGTTGAGTGTCAGCATGACAGAGGGGATGTTGCCTACCCTCACCACCTATTTCATAGACTTCTCGTGATGGTGTTACTACTTAAAAAATAATTGTGGCTCCTTCTATCTGTCAGATAGGATTTAGGGCGTATCATATAGAGCCCCATAGTAGAGGTGTCATAATACCCATAAAACCTAGCAGCCAAATATATTGAAAAATGAATGGTGGAAAATCAATTGAAACCATTTCTGCATTTATACACACACACACTGTCACTTCAACACACACACACACACTCCATCATCTGCTCACTCACACATAATATGCACATACATTTATACTGACTCTATACACACGCACACCCACTCATATACAAGCTGCTGTTACTCTGGTTATCTTATATCCTGTTGCCTAGTCCCATTACCCCTGTACATATCTACCTCCATCACTCCAGCATCCCTGAACATGTAAATATGGTATTGGAACTGACCCTGTATGTTACTTACTTATTGTGTTCATATTTCTTCTAATTTCTTGTGTGTTTTTTCTAGTATTATTGATTATTACGTTGTTGGGTTTTGAGTTGGTAAGAAAGGCCTTTCACTGTACTTGTGTACATGACATTAAAACCTTCAACTTGAAATAAAGAAAATACTATACGGTTGACTATCTAGGCCGACATAGTACACTTTGTGATGATTAGGCTATGCAGGCCTAACTGTGTTACAAGCAACATTCATTAATCTGTCTCACTTCTAGGCTATAATATAAATTAAACAATTAACGAAATTGCTATGAATATGATATATATAGGGTCTATATACAGTATGTATAAGTTAATACAACCTATAATAAAGTCAATCAATGTAAAAAAATGTAAAAAAATACGGACAAATGACGGGAGAAACCGCAGTGTCAATATGTCTTCATCAAATATGGGTCAGTGGGTCACATAAATACCCTGGTATCGGCATACAGATCAAGACCTAGGATCATGACTTAATGTTGGTGTCGGCTTGCAAGAGTCTAATGGTGCTTTCAAGACAACTGGGAACTCGGGAAAAATGAGGTCAAATAATGACGTCAGTGATCTTCACGTCGGAAAGGAGGAGCTTTAGAAAGATTCCGAGTTTCCGAATTGGAATTCCGAGTTGGATGAACGTTCACAAGGTTTTTTTTCCCGAGTTCCTAGTTGTCTTGAACGCCCTGAATTCGACATCCAAGTTCCAAATAGTTTTGAACGCGGCATAAAACTGCTTACTAAGGGCGTAAGTGACACTGCTGTCCCCACGTTCTTTCACTTTGACTCCGCCCACTCCGAGTGGGCATCTCTAAATGACCATCGTTCGCACACCGACAGGAGGATGCTTATGGTTTGCCTACGGGGAGATAGGAGGACGTTGTCGAGGTAAGCGGCAGAATGCAGCCTATGACTGAATGAATGGACAGATCAAGCTCTGATGACTAAACGTTGTAGTGAGCTAGAGATGGCATGTATGCTGACCGTTTATGAAATGGCCTGTAGGCGCTGAGCTTCTTATTTATTATAGTCTTATATAGATTTTAAGGATCACCAGTGCATGTATTATTTATTAGGATCCCCTCCACCCCCATTACTAGGATACCCCTAATCAGCGGGTAAACATAACTTGCCCATAACTTGTCCCCCCATCACCGCACTTGACTGCTGTCATTATTTTCGTTTATATCTAAGTAGCGTGTTAGCAAACAGTATCCTTTTATTGAGAAATTTTACATACGGAATTAATATTAGCCTACAATAGAGTAAAATCGGACGAAACTTGTAAATTAACATCATAGACGTTGCATTATATAGAGTTCATCGCATGGGGTCCCCACAAAATAAGAGTTGGGCAACCTGTTGGTTTACTGTAATTTAAGATATTTATTGTCCAAATGTGATTTATTTATGCACTGCATTTGACTTAAAGTATGTTCTAAATTCTAATTGTGCACATTATGTCTACATTGTGTTAGAAATGCGTTGTATGCATTGCATGACTTTGGGCCAGTGCCACAGAAGCTTTGGGAACTTTATGAGGTTACTGTTAACCTCCTAGTTGGCGCTATTATTCCTTACGTCCTAGTCATTGCCATTGACGTCCTGCTCGTGTACCCCTGCGACCATTTCGTACATAAAACATCCTCCATTCAGGCTGTAAATGTTGGTTTCCTCCTTAACTTGATTTATTAATGGCCCGCAGGACTAAAACAAATGGAGAAAATATGCGTAGGGGAGAGTGGGGTATTTTGCACTATTTTTTACATTAAGCATCACTAAGTCAAGGGAAATATAGTATTCTTTCTAACAAATATATGTACATATATTTCAGGATGTTGTGTATTCCTTGAAATAATCAGAATTAATATAAACATAACAGTTTTGAAAACATAGCTAGTCCAAAATAATTGGTCTCTTGGCACAATTTATGGTGTAAGTATGGTGTAAATTAGTGTAACAGTATAGTTTAGACTGTCCCCTCGCCCATACCCGGGCGCGAACCACATCAACAACTGACACCCGCGAAGCATCGTTACCCATCGCTCCACAAAAGCCGCTGCCCTTGCAGAGCAAGGGGAACCACTACTTTAAGGTCTCAGAGCAAGTGAAGTCACCAATTGAAACGCTATTTAGCGCGCACCACCGCTAACTAGCTAGCCGCTTCACATCCGTTACACTAGTAGGCCAAAGTTAATTCATGGAATGGCATTATGGTGTATTGCATATATTAAATCTATGCCTATGTTCTGATATACAGTGCCTTCGGAAAGTTTTCAAACCCCTTGACTATTTCCACATTTTGTTATGTTACAACCTTATTCAAAACTGTATAAAATATTTTTTTCTCCCTCATCAGTCTACACACAATACCTCATAATGACAAAGCAAAAACAGGTTTTTAGAAATATTACCTAATTTATTAAACATAAATACTGAAATATCACATTTACAGTGCCTTGCGAAAGTATTCGGCCCCCTTGAACTTTGCGACCTTTTGCCACATTTCAGGCTTCAAACATAAAGATATAAAACTGTATTTTTTTGTGAAGAATCAACAACAAGTGGGACACAATCATGAAGTGGAACGACATTTATTGGATATTTCAAACTTTTTTAACAAATCAAAAACTGAAAAATTGGCCGTGCAAAATTATTCAGCCCCTTTACTTTCAGTGCAGCAAACTCTCTCCAGAAGTTCAGTGAGGATCTCTGAATGATCCAATGTTGACCTAAATGACTAATGATGATAAATACAATCCACCTGTGTGTAATCAAGTCTCCGTATAAATGCACCTGCACTGTGATAGTCTCAGAGGTCCGTTAAAAGCGCAGAGAGCATCATGAAGAACAAGGAACACACCAGGCAGGTCCGAGATACTGTTGTGAAGAAGTTTAAAGCCGGATTTGGATACAAAAATATTTCCCAAGCTTTAAACATCCCAAGGAGCACTGTGCAAGCGATAATATTGAAATGGAAGGAGTATCAGACCACTGCAAATCTACCAAGACCTGGCCGTCCCTCTAAACTTTCAGCTCATACAAGGAGAAGACTGATCAGAGATGCAGCCAAGAGGCCCATGATCACTCTGGATGAACTGCAGAGATCTACAGCTGAGGTGGGAGACTGTCTATAGGACAACAATCAGTCGTATATTGCACAAATCTGGCCTTTATGGAAGAGTGGCAAGAAGAAAGCCATTTCTTAAAGATATCCATAAAAAGTGTCGTTTAAAGTTTGCCACAAGCCACCTGGGAGACACACCAAACATGTGGAAGAAGGTCAGAGCACCTGATGAAACCAAAAATGAACTTTTTGGCAACAATGCAAAACGTTATGTTTGGCGTAAAAGCAACACAGCTGAACATACCATCCCCACTGTCAAACATGGTGGTGGCAGCATCATGGTTTGGGCCTGCTTTTCTTCAGCAGGGACAGGGAAGATGGTTAAAATTGATGGGAAGATGGATGGAGCCAAATACAGGACCATTCTGGAAGAAAACCTGATGGAGTCTGCAAAAGACCTGAGACTGGGACGGAGATTTGTCTTCCAACAAGACAATGATCCAAAACATAAAGCAAAATCTACAATGGAATGGTTCAAAAATAAACATATCCAGGTGTTAGAATGGCCAAGTCAAAGTCCAGACCTGAATCCAATCGAGAATCTGTGGAAAGAACTGAAAACTGCTGTTCACAAATGCTCTCCATCCAACCTCACTGAGCTCAAGCTGTTTTGCAAGGAGGAATGGGAAAAAATGTCAGTCTCTCGATGTGCAAAACTGATAGAGACATATCCCAAGCGACTTACAGCTGTAATCGCAGCAAAAGGTGGCGCTACAAAATATTAACTTAAGGGGGCTGAATAATTTTGCACGCCCAATTTTTCAGTTTTTGATTTGTTAAAAAAGTTTGAAATATCCAATAAATGTCGTTCCACTTCATGATTGTGTCCCACTTGTTGTTGATTATTCACAAAAAAATACAGTTTTATATCTTTATGTTTGAAGCCTGAAATGTGGCAAAAGGTCGCAAAGATCAAAGGGGCCGAATACTTTCGCAAGGCACTGTACATAACTATTCAGACCCTTTACTCAATACTTTGTTGAAGCACCCTTGGCAGCGATTACAGCCGTGAGTCTTCTTGGGTATGACTCTACAAGCTTGGCACACCTGTATTTGGGGAGTTTCTCCCATTCTTCTCTGCCGATCCTCTCAAGCGCTGTCAGGTTGGATTGGGAGCGTAGCTTTACAGGTCTCTCCAGAGATGTTCAATTGGATTCAAGTTCAGGCTCTGGCTGGGCCACTTAATGACATTCAAAGACTTGTCCTGAAGCCACTCCTGAGGTGTCTTGGCTGTGTGCTTAGGGTTGTTGTCCTGTTGGAAAGTGAACCTGTGCCCCAGTCTGAGCGCTCTGGAGCATGTTTTCATCAAGGATTTATTTTTTTATTTTTTGCCCCGATCCTGACTAGTCTCTCAGTCCCTGCCGCTGAAAAACATCCCCACAGCATCATGCTGCCACCACTATGCTTCACCGTATGAATGGTGCCAGGTTTCCTCCAGACGTGGCGCTTGGCATTCAGGCCAAAGAGTTCAATCTTGGTTTCATCAGGCTTTCTCATGTTCTGAGAGTCTTTAGGTGCCTTTTGGCAAACTCCAAGCAGGCTTTCATGTGCCTTTTACTGAGGAGTGGCTTCTATCTGCCGATGTGAGTAAGTCCTTTAAACAGGTTAACATCCCCAAGGACACAGGGCCAGACGGATTACCTAGACACATACTCAGAGCATGCATTGACCAGCTGGCAAGTGTCTTCCCTGACTTTTTCAAACTCTCCCTGACCCAGTCTGTAATACCTACATGTTTCAAGCAGACAACCAGAGTCCATGTGCCCAAGAACGCCAAGATAACCTGTCTAAATTACTATCGCCCTGTAGAAGTCACATCTGTAGCCAAGAAATGCTTTGAAAGGCTGGTCATGGCTTACATCAACACTATCCACTCCAATTCGCAAATCGCCCCAACAGATCCACAGATAACTCAATCTCTATTGCACTCATCAGATACGCTGCTGTTACTGTTTATTGTCTATCCTGTTGCCTAATCACTTTATCCCTACGTATATGTACATATCTACCTCAATTACCTTGTACATCTGCACATCGACTCGGTACTGGTACCCCGTGTATATAGCCAAGTTGTTGTTACCCATTGTGAATTTATTCCTCATTGTAACGTCTGCTTCCAACTCACACCCTTAAACACGTAGATCCCCTGAACGCAGCTCACTTTCCAGCTCACTTTCCAGCCCACTTTCCAGCTCACACTCTCAAACACCTAGATTCCCTGAACGCAGCTCACTCTCCAGATCCCAATCACCTGAATTATAATCACCTGTTCACACACCTGTATGTCATTATCACACACTATTTAGTTCAGTTCTTTGCACCCCATCACTGTGAGGTATTGATTGTTTTGTGACACACGGCTTTCAGAGTTCTGTGGTTTCCCTTGATTTACTCCTCCCATGTATGATAGTTTTTGCCTGCCTAACTAACGACACCTTTTGCCTATTCCCTGCCTGTACTTTAGCCTATCGGATTTCCTATTATCTACCTATTGCCTGATCTCCCGGACATCTTTACTAGCCTTGCCTGTACTGTTGCCCCTTTGGACCCCATGTGTATGACCTGCCTGCCACTCGACCCAGCTACCCGCCTCCTCCTGTGGTCCTTTGCAATAAAAAACAGGGGTCTGGTCCCCCTTGAGGTTCTTGAGAGAGCAGTCAAGGAAGTCAAATCAAATTGTATTTGTCACATGCTTTGTAAACAACAGGTGTAGACTAACAGTGAAATGCTTACTTACGGGCCCTTCCTAACTATGCAGTGAGAAATAATAGAAAAATAATAACATGAGCGTAATGAACACGAGGGGAGACAGAGAGCTGGTTTCAAGCTGCTTGTTTGGTTTATGGGGCATGATATCTGCTCTGTAACAATAAAAAAGCACAATCTTGAGTTCATAAAAATGACATATTGCTAAAATAATATGCATATTATGCATAAAACTGATTTTGTTTATCATCATTTGAATGGGGTATGGTGGCCATTGGCACAACTTACCCCATGGCCAAGTGCTCAATATACACCAAGGCAAACATTTTGACTATATTAGCCCACACAGCTACAAGGATGCACTTTCATGCTATGTTTAGGACCTCATATTGTAGTTTATAGAGACCCCAACTGATGTATAAAACAATCTTAAAACAATCTACTTTGGTTTAGATACAAGGATCGTGAAACCTATAACACAATAAATTAATTTGACTTTGTACAAATAATTTGGGGGGAATGAACTTGCTTACCACTTTTTCCATGTTTCTTTCATCACAGATTCCATGAAATTCTGACCTTTTCCAGAATATTTGGTCAAATGATAAATGTTTTGTATGGTTTCCTAGGAACAATGGGTGGCTCAACTAATCATTTGGCTCTCCAACTCTCCCTTACTTTCTTATCCCACTCTCCCCTACTTTCTTCAAGTTGCAATATGTACATTTTTGGGCGATCCTCCAAATGCACATACAAATATGAGTTATAGATCTGTCATTATCATTGAAAGCAAGTCTAAGAAGAAGAAGATCAGTTCTATGTGCACTCTTATGTGTCTTTTACTTTCAGTTTTGTACACCAGATTCAAAAAGCTGAAAATACAATATTTGGGGTTATTGAAAATATATTTTTCAGCGGTTTAGATGGTACAATGATTCTGTAGACTATACATTGTTTGTTTTGGCACATAAACTGAAATTAGGCAAACTATTAGAATTTTAGCAACCAGGAAATGGCGGAGCCTTTTCTACATATTGCAACTTTAATAAAAATGTTTTAAAAAATTGCTACTTCCTGATGTTGTGCACCTTGTTCAGCCAGGGGTAAACAAGACTGCTGCAACTGAATGTCTGAACGTGATATACAACATCAGGAAGCTGTCAAAAAAATTGAAAACGGTGGTTGAAAATTGTGCATATTTTCAGTCTTTTTGGCCAGCGAGCCATTAAATCGAGTTAAGCAGGAAACAGACGCATTTGCAACCTGAATGGAGGATGTTTTATGTATGAACCGGTAGACAGGGGACACGAGTGTATTAGCAGCTGGAGGTCAATGGCAATGCCAATGCCATACTAGCCTAACATATGGAATTGTTTTGGTTGCACATTTATGAAATATTTTTTGAAGCAACGTTTTAGTCCTGAATCTATTTAGGCCTTCCATAACAAATGGGTTGAATACTTATTGACTCAAGATAAATAATTACTAGACATATAACGTTGACAAATAATTAGTCAAAAACAACTTTGCCATCATTATGATGTGGTCAAGTTTACTTTAGAGAGATGGCTATGTTGCCATGAGCTAGCAAAGTTCATCAAAAATAGCTAGCAATCCTAACGTTAGCTGCTAAAATGTCGGTGCTCTCCCCTTAATCTTAGCTAGCTAGCTAAAGTTATACTGTATCTTCAATCAATCTGGAGACATCACAGTGATGACTAAAGCTTGTCCTACTAATTCTTTGCCTCATTTTGAAATGACAACGTGTTTCCAAGCCACAGTAATGTACTTCAGAAAAATCTTCATCAGCACCAATTGATACTGCATTGAGTAGAATGCTCAGCTGGGCATCAGTCCCAAAACTATATTGTGACGAAATGTGCAACCCATGAATAGACAGTTAATTGATTCCAGATTCCGGAGCCACAGAGACAGCTAGAGCCATAGGCTAATGTGCATCTATACTTAAAGTAGCTAGACTGTTACAGACGGTTGTGTATTTAGAAACATATGGAGCAAAATGCCAGGTTTTGGCTTAAGAGACATGAGGGCAGAACTGTTTTGAAATCTGTCAATAAGCACTGTGTAATAAAGTCATTGGTTTTGTTTCAGTTCAGGTAAATTGTGCCCCTTATTTATTTAATTTCATATGCAGTCAAACGAGTCAAAAGTTTGGACACACCTACTCATTCCAGGGTTTTTCTTTATTTTTTACTATTTTCTACATTGTAGAATAATAGTGAAGACTTCAAAACTATGAAATAACACATATGGAATCATGTAGTAATCAAAAACGTTTTAAACAAATCAAAATATATTTTCTATTTGAAATTCTTCAAAGTAGCCACCCTTTGCCTTGATAACAGCTTTACACACGCTTGGCATTCGCTCAGCCAGCTTCATGAGGTAGTCATCAGGAATGCATTTCAATTAACAGCTGTACCTTGTTAAAAGTTAATTTGCGGAATTTCTTTCCTTCTTAATGTCATGCTGGAATGAATGATTCAGGAGACAGGTGCATGAATGCGTAATAGGCTTTTTTATTTCTTACCCAAATTACGCCGTGCCGTGTAAAGGCACGGGAACGAAGACCAAACAAAAACGTATACAACACACAGGGGTGAAACCCAAACAAAAGAGTGAGGAGTACCTCAAATAAATAACACTAGCGCACAATGATTAACACACGGGACGAGACCCATAATCATCTGTGCATTCCACAATGGCACGAAAGCCAAAACACACAGCACAGGTATTCACACACACCAACGGACATTGCAACAATAATCGACAGGACACTGTTAAACTAAGGGCACACTTATTGTAAGGGGCAGGGAAGTCAGACGCAGGAGAGCAGAACTTGGTAATAGCCGGAGCAGTTTAACAGCAAAACCCACGGCATAAAAATAACAAGCACTTACAATAAACAATCCCACACAAAGACATGGGGGGAACAGAGGGTTAAATACACAACAAATGATTGAGGGAATTGAAACCAGGTGTGAGGAAAAACAAGACAAAACACATGGAAAATGAAAAGTGTATCGATGATGGCTAGAAGATCGGCGACGCCGAGCGCTGCCCGAACAAGGAGAGGACCTGACTTCGGCGGAAGTCGTGACACTTATACAATTACTAATCATTGGGAATAAGGGTCAGGTGTGCGTAATTAAAGTTTCTGAGGGATCTGTGACACTTAATGTGTTCGAGCGAATCAGTTGTGTTGTGACAAGGTAGGGGTGGTTTTACAGGCAACATCTGCATCAAGCTAAAGGCTAGAGCTGCCGCTTTCAAGGAGCGAGACACTAATCCGGACGCCTATAAGAAATCCCACTATGTCCTCAGATGAACCATCAAACAAGCAAAGCATCAATACAGGATTAAGATTAAATCCTACTACACCGGCTTTGAGGCTCTTTGTTTTGTGGCAGGGCATGAAAACTATTACGGACTACAAAGGGAAACCCAGACAGGTCAAACTTTAAACAGGTCAACATTCACAAAGCCGCGGGGCCAGATGGATTACTAGGACGTGTACTCAAAGCATGCGCGGACCAACTGGCAAGTGTCTTCACTGACGTTTTCAACCTTTCACCGACTGAGTCTGTAAGACGGAAGTTTACATACACTTAGGTTGGAGTCATTAAAACTTGTTTTCAACCATTCCACAAATGTCTTGTTAACAAACTATAGTTTTGGCAAATCTGTTAGGATATCTACTTTGTGCATGACACAAGTCATTTTTCCAACAATTGTTTACAGACAGATTATTTCACTTATAATTCACTGTATCACAATTCCAGTAGGTCAGATGTTGACATACACTAAGTTGACTGTGCCTTTAAACAGCTTGGAAAATTCCAGAAAATGATATCATCAAATCAAATCAAATGTATATACATAGCCCTTCTTGCATCAGCTGATATCTCAAAGTGCTTTACAGAAACCCAGCCTAAAACCCAAAACAGCAAGCAATGCAGGTGTAGAAGCACGGTGGCTAGGAAAAACTCCCAAAAAAGGCCCAAACCTAGGAAGAAACCTAGAGAGGAACCAGACTATGAGGGGTGGCCAGTCCTCTTCTGGCTGTGCCGGGTGGAGATTATAACAGAACATGGCCAAAATGTTCAAATGTTCATAAATGACCAGCATGGTCAAATAATAGTTATCACAGTGAACAGGTCAGGGTTCCATAGCCGCAGGCAGAACAGTTGAAACTGGAGCAGCAGCACGGCCAGGTGGACTGGCGACAGCAAGGAGTCATCATGCCAGGTAGTCCTGAGGCATGGTCCTAGGGCTCAGGTCCTCCGAGAGAGAGAAAGAAAGAGTGAAAGAGAGAATTAGAAAGAGCATACTTAAATTCACACAGGACACCGGATAAGACAGGAGAAGTACTCCAGATATAACAAACTGACCCTAGCCCTCCGACACATAAACTACTGCAGCATGAATACTGGAGGCTGAGACAGGAGGGGTCAGGAAACACTGTGACCCCATCCGATGATACCCCCGGACAGGGACAAACAGGAAGGATATAACCCCACCCACTTTGCCAAAGCACAGCCCCTACACCACTAGAGGGATATCTTCAACCACCAACTTACCATCCTGAGACAAGGCCGAGTATAGCCCACAAAGATCTCCGCCTCGGCACAATCTAAGGGGGGGTGTCAACCCATCATGGCTTTAGAAGCTTCTGATAGGCTAATTGACAATATTTGAGTCAATTGGAAGTGTGCCTCTTTGCTTGACATCATGGGAAAATCAGAAGAAATCAGCCAAGACCTCAGAAAAACAATTGTAGACCTCCACAAGTCTGGTTCATCCGTTGGAGCAATTTCCAAATGCCTGAAGGAACCACATTCATTTGTACAAACAATAGTACACAAGTATAAACACCATGGGACCACGCAGCCATCATACCACTCAGGAAGGAGACGCGTTCTGTCTCCTAGAGATGAATATACTTTGGTGCGAAAAGTGCAAATCAATCTCAGAACAACAGCAAAGGACCTTGTGAAGATGCTGGAGGAAACAGGTACAAAAGTATCTATATCCACAGTAAAACGAGTTCTATATCGATATAACTTGAAAGGCCGCTCAGCAAGGACGAAGCCACTGCTACAAAACCGACAGAAAAAAGACAGACTACGGTTTGCAACTGCACAAAGATCAAACTTTTTGGAGAAATGTCCTCTGGTCTGATGAAACAAAAATATAACTGTTTGGCCATAATGACCATCGTTATGTTTGGAGGAAAAAGGGGGATGCTCGCAAGCCGAAGAACACCATCCCAACCATGAAGAACAGGAGCGGCAGCATCATATTGTGGGAGTGCTTTGTTGCAGGAGGGACTGGTGCACTTCACAAAATAGATGGTATCATGAGGGTGGAAAATGATGTGGCTATATTGAAGCAACATCTCAAGACATCAGTCAGGAAGTTAAAGCTTGGTCGCAAATGGGTCTTCCAAATGGACAGTGACCCCAAGCATACTTCCAAAGTTGTGGCAAAATGGCTTAAGGACAACAAAGTAAATGTATTGGAGTGGCCATCACAAGCCCTGACCTCAATCATATAGAAGATTTGTGGGCAGAACTGAAAAAGCATGTGCGAGCAAGGAGGCCTACAAACCTGACTCAGTTACACCAGCTCTGTCAGGAGGAATGGGACAAAATTCATGTTTCATGTTTCAAGCAGACCACCATAGTCCCTGTGCCCAAGGAAGCCAAGGTATCCTGCCTAGGTGATTATCGTCCCGTAGCACTCACGTCGGTAGTCATGAAATGCTTTGAAAGGCTGGTCATGGTTCACATCAACAGCATCCTCCCAGATACCCCCAGGTGGTAAAGGTAGGCAACAACACGTCTGCTGCGCTGATCCTCAACACTGGGGCCCCTCAGGGGTGTGTACTTAGTCCCCTCATGTACTCCCTGTTCACACATGACTGCGTGGCCAAACACGACGCCTACACCATCATTAACAGTGGTAGGCCTTACTATCGAAAACGATGAAATAGCCTATAGGGAGGAGGTCAGAGAACTGGCAGCGTTGTGCCAGGACAACAATCTCTCCGTCAATGTGAGCAAGACAAAGGAGCTGACCGTGGACTACAGGAAAAGGCGGGCCGAACAGGCCCCCATTAACATTGACGGGGCTGTAGTGGAGAGGGTCGAGAGTTTCAAGTTCCTTGGTGTCCACATCACCAATGATCTATCATGGTCCAAAAACACCAAGACAGTCGTGAAGAGGGCACGACAAAACCTTTCCCCCCTCAGGAGACCGAAAAGATTTGGCATGGGTCCCCAGATCCTCAAAAAGTCATAAAGCTGCACCATCGAGAGCATCCTGCCTGGTATGGCAACTGCTCGGCTTCTGACCATAAGGCGCTACAGAGGGTAGTGCATACGGCCCAGTACATCACTGGGGCCAAACGTCCTGCAATGCAGGACCTATATAATAGGCGGTGTCAGAGGAAAGCCCATACACTGACTCGGTACCGGTACCCCCTGTACATAGCCTCTTTATTGTGTTACTTTTTATTATTTTTTACTTCAGTAAATTTGGTAAATATTTTCTTAACTCATCTTGAACTGCACTGTTGGTTAAGGGCTTGTAAGTAAGCATTTCACGGTAAAGTCTACACTGTATTCGGCACGTGACAAATAAAGTTTGATTTGATCTGATTTGATACAGAATATAGCCCTATTTGGTAAAAGACCAAATCCATATAAGCAAAGAGAAACAACAGTCCATTATTACTTTAAGACATGAAGGTCAGTCAATACGGAACATTTCAATAACTTTGAAAGTTTCTTAAAGTGCTGTTGCAAAAACCCTCAAGCTCTCATGAGGACTGCCACAGGAAAGGAAGACTCAGAGTTACCTCTGCTGCAGAGGATAAGTTCATTAGAGTTACCAGCACCTCAGAATTTGAAGCCCAAATAAATGCTTCACGGAGTTCAAGTAACAGTCACATCTCAACATCAACTGTTCAGAGGAGACTGCATGAATAAGGCCTTCATGGTTGAATTGCTGCAAAGAAACCACTACTAAAGGATACCAATAATAAGAAGAGACTTGCTTGGGCCAAGAAACACAAGCAATGAACATTAGACCGGTGGGAATCTGTCCTTTGGTCTGATGAGTCCTAATTTGAGATTTTTGGTACCAACCACTTTGTCTTTGTGAGACGCAGAGTAGGTGGACGGATGATCTCTGCATGTGTGGTTCCCACCGTGAAGCATGGAGTAGGAGGTGTTATGGTGTGGGGGTGCTTTGCTGGTGACACTGCCTGTGATTTATTTAAAATTCAAGGCACACTTAACCAGCATGGCTACCACAGCATTCACTAGCGATACACCATCCCATCTGGTTTGCGCTTAGTGGGACTATAATTTGTTATTCAACAGGACAATGACCCAACACACCTCCAGGCTGTGTAAGGGCTATTTGACCAAGAAGGAGGGTGATGGAGTGCTGCATCAGATGACCTGCCTCCATAATCACCCGGCCTCAACCCAATTGAGATGGTTTGGGATGAGTTGGACCACAGAGTGAAGGAAAAGCAGCCAACAAGTGCTCAGCATATGTGGGAACTCCTTCAAGACTGTTGGAAAAGCATTCCAGGTGAAGCTGGTTGAGTGAATGCCAAGAGTGTGCAAAGCTGTCACCAAGGCAAAGGGTGGCTACTTTTGATTTGTTTAACACTTTCTTGGTTACTACATTATTTCATATGTGTTAGTTCATAGTTTTGATGTCTTCACTATTATTCTACAATGTAGTAACTATAAAGAAAAACCCTTGAATGAGTAGGTGTGTCCAATATTCTGTATATTTAATTGAGTTCATAAAGTCATCTATATTTTATTACATATAATTAATTTCTCTTCTATTTTGAACCACCACATCCACATCTTCTTCGGCTGACACTTGGTTATTTCACGACAAACAGCACCAGTTACTGGAATTCATATGCTTCATATGAGCCTGTTATGAGCTGCACATAGACAGCTTGTCTCTTCTTAGGCAGTTTTGTATAGTGGCAGTTTTCGCAGAGCACTAAAACTTTAATAAAGCCTTCATAGATGCTTTACAAACATTCATAGATGCTTTATAACACTTACTAAACTCACATTTTACATGTGTGTTGCACTCAATAACATTACTACTTATTGTGAAACCTTTGGTCATATAGCATTACAATTTTTATCTTCACTGTGGTGGATAGTTAACACTGTATTTGTTTTTGCGTTTTTCTTCCAGGCACTGCCAAGGAGGTGAGTTCAGGGAAAATCCCTTTTCAGCCTCAAGCCACGTTCACCACCTTTATAATATCCAGTATGGCTGAAGAAATGCCTTCATGGACCTCAGAAAGGTTTGTTGATAAAGTATACATTTCAAAGAGAAGTATCCGGAAAAACTTAATAAACAAAATGCACTACATTTCCCACGTGCCCTCAGAGAGTGTAAAAGTCAACACTGCTCACAAAGTGGAAAGTGACTCTAACCCATCTGATAATGACGATACTGACTCCCTCTCAGGTAGTAGCTACACTGGGATGATTTATTTAAACCCACAAACACCTACATGGACTCTGGCTGAGAAGTTTGCTGGGCTCAACTCTGGAAAAGACAAGAGACTGTCTCTCAATCAGGACCTTTGTAGTCCTCCAGGTTCACCCGCAGCCATTAAACATAATGTTGCCAATAGGAGAGGTTCTACAGGTCTGGAGGGGGTCTACTCAGACTCGTCACAACAGGAGGAAGGCAACATCAAGAATGGTACGAAAAGACTTCTCCAGAGGAAAGTGTGCAGCGGTGATCCTTCCGATCTGAAGCTGCGTCTGGTGAGAGAGATCAGGCCCAAAACCAAGGAGTCTCTGTCTGATGTTCGTCATGATGTGCGTGGTAACAAGGGGAATTGGAAGGGTGGAGAACCGCTAGTCATTCCCCCTCCACTAAACAAGGCTATGGCCATGATTGATGCCTGTGAGGATAAGGTGCCTATAGTGTTTGCTGCCATGAAGAAACGTGGAGTGGAGGGAGACACAGAGAACCGGCCCTACAAGTGCACTCACTGCAACTGGGCCTTTAAGAAGTCCAGCAATCTGCAGAGTCATCTGGATACTCATAGTGGCCTGAAGCCTCATATATGTGACCTGTGTGGCAAAGCCTATTCTCACCAAGGCACACTGCAGCAGCACAAGCGCCTGCACACTGGAGAGAGACCGTACCACTGCCCCTTCTGTGAAAAGACGTACATCTGGTCCTCCGATTACCGCAAGCACATTCGCACGCACACCGGAGAGAAACCGTACGTGTGCGAGACCTGCAGCAAGGATTTTGTGCGCTCCTCGGACCTGCGGAAGCATGAGCGCAACATGCACACCAATGAAAAACCCTTCCCGTGCACGCAGTGTGGCAAGACCTTCAACAAGCCACTGTCCCTGCTCCGCCATGAGCGCACTCACCTGGGCGAGCGGCCCTTCTGCTGTCCCATCTGCGGGAAAGCCTTTGCCGTGGCCAGCCGCATGGCAGAGCACCAGAAGGTGCACACCGGGGTGAGACCCTACACCTGCCTGGTCTGCACCAAGTCCTTCACCAAGTCCTCCAACCTACTGGAGCACCAGGCCGTACACAGCGGTATCCGCCCCCACAAGTGTCCTCAGTGCGGGGTGGCATTCGCCATGGTGTCCCGCCTGGTCCGTCACCAGCGTGTCCATACCGGAGAGAGGCCCTACGACTGCACAGGCTGCAGCATGTCCTTCAGCCGCACAGCTGCTCTGAAGCGCCACCAGGAGCAGACGTGTGCCGGGAGGATCTTTGTCTGTGTGGAGTGTGACAAGGCTTTCCAGTGTGCCTCTCAGCTCACTGAGCACATGGTGAGCCATGAATGACCCTACTGCTGCTGCTGCTACTGCTGCTACTGCTGCTACTGCTGCTTCTGTTGTTGAAAACACTGAATACTTATTTATGCTGTTTGGGAGCTACCCTCTCATAGAGTACAAAGAGTTGGTCTAATCAACCTTACTGATCTATACATGCTACGCTCTTAGAAAAAAAGGTTCCCAAAGCGTTTCTTGGCTGTCCCCATAGGAGAACCCTTTTTGGTTCCAGGTAGATAGCACTTTTTTTGAAGGACAACATCCTGCTAGGCTGCTAAGCCTTAAAATACAGTGCCTTCAGAAACTATTCACACCCCTTTCCTTTTTCACAAGTGCCCTCAACCGGTACGATGCATTTTGCATCATATGATGTTGCGTTTTCCATCATATGATGCTCAATGCATCATACACGTTGTATTTCTGTATTTTATCTTGAAGTTGTATATCTTGAAAACTTGATTGCTGACATGGAAAACATTTTGGGACTATATAAAAAAATGGGCTAATGAAACAAATACCAAAAGATGGTTTTGGGGTGGAATTTTGCTTTTATGGCCGTGATAGGAGAAAACTGAGGATGGATCAACAACATTGTAGTTACTCCACAATACTAACCTAAATGACAGATTGAAAAGAAGGAAGCCTGTACAGAATACAAATATTCCAAATCATGCATCCTGTTTGCAATAAGGCACTAAAGTAAAACTGAAAAAAATGTGGCAAAACAATTCACTTTTTGTCCTGAATACAAAGCATTATGTTTGGGGCAAATCCAACACAACACATCACTGAGTACCACTCTTCATATTTTCCAGCAAGGTGGTGGCTGCATCATGCTATGTGTATGCTTGTTATCGGCAAGGACAAGGGAATGGAATAGAGCTAAGCACAGGAAAACCTGGTTCAGTCTGCTTTCCAACAGACACTGGGAGACAACTTTACCTTTCAACAGGACAATAACCTAAAACACAAGGCCAATAACCTAAAACACAAGGCCTTGCAAAAGTCTTCACCCCCTTGGCATTTTTCCTATTTTGTTGCATTACAACCTGTAATTTGAATGGGTTTTTATTTGGATTTCATGTAATGGACATACACAAAATAGTCCAAATTGGTGAAGTGAAATGAAAATAATAACTTGTTTCAAAAAATTCAAAAACAGAAAAGTGGTGTGTGCATATATGCACCCATACACTCCACAGAGCTGGGTTTTATGGAAGAGTGGACAGAAAAAAATAAGTAAACATGTTTGGTGCTCGCCAAAGGGCTTCTGGGAGACTCCCCAAACATATGGAAGAAGGTACTCTGGTCAGATGAGACTAAAATTGAGCTTTTGGCCATCAAGGAAGACATTATGTCTGGCGCAAACCCAACACCTCTCATCACCTCGAGAACATCATCCCCACAGTGAAGGATGGTGGTGGAAGCATCATGATGTGGGGATGTTTTTCATTGACAGGGACTGGGAAACTGGTCAGAATTGAAGGAATGATGGATGGTGATAAATACAGGGAAATTCTTGAGGGAAACCTGTTTCAGTCTTCCAAAGATTTGAGACTGGGACGGAGGTTCACCTTCCAGCAGGACAATGACCCTAAGCATACTGCTAAAGCAACACTTGAGGGGTTTAAGGGGAAACTTTTAAATGTATTGGAATGGCCCCTCAATTCAATTGAGAATCTGTGGTATGACTTAAAGATTGTTTGGGTGAATACTTTCGCAAGCCACTGTATACAATGGAATTGCATATCAAGATGACATTGAGTGTTCCTGACTGGCCTAGTTACAGTTTTGACTTAAATCGTCTTGAAAATCTATGGCAACTTGAAAATGGCTGTCTAGCAATGAAAGACACAGCTGTAATCACTGCCTAAGGTGCTTCTAAAAAGTATTGAATCAGGGGTGTGAATACTTACGTAAATTAGACATTTCTATATTTCATTTTCAATAAATGTGCAAATAATTCTAAAAAGGTGTTTTCACTTTGCCGTTATGGGGTATTGTGTGTAGGTAGATGGGTGAGAATAAAATCTATTTAATCCATTTTCAATTCAGGCTGTAACACAACAACAAGAAATGTGGAATAAGTCAAGGATAATGATTTTTATGAAATACGACCTGTAATTAATTACAATATGAGGGAAAAGTTTTTCCTTCCAAAAAATGCTAATTTTAAAAAGCAGCTTTTCTGTGTTGGAATGGTGTGGGCGTACCCCTACAACAAAACGGTTGTTATTAAAAATATTCATGCCGCCTCCCGGGTGGCGCAGTGCCATCAGAGTCCCTGGGTTCGCGCCCAGGCTCTGTCGTAACCGGCCGTGACCGGGAGGTCCGTGGGGCGACGCACAATTGGCCTAGCGTCGCCCGGGTTAGGGAGGGCTTGGTCGGTACGGGTGTCCTCCTGTGGCGGGCTGGGCGCACTGTGGCGGGCTGGGCGCAGTGTGCGCTAACCAAGGTGGCCAGGTGCACGGTGTTTCCTCCGGCGCATTGGTGCGGCTGGCTTCCGGGTTGGATGCGCGCTGTGTTAAGAAGCAGTGCGGCTTGGTTGGGTTGTGTATCGGAGGACGCATGACTTTCAACCTTCGTCTCTCCCGAGCCCGTACGGGAGTTGTAGCGATGAGACAAGAAAGTAGCTACTACAACAATTGGATACCACGAAAAAGGGGTAAAAATGCTTTGGCATAAAGCTGTTAATGCAAGCATGAGTTTGGCTGAAAAAAAGCTAAATTGTTTAGGAAGATGTATGATGCTCAGGAATTATATGCCACTTTCTATCATTTCTGTGATCTCTTATATAAGGAATGGGGTAAAATACCCACAAAAATCAACTGTCATCTGTCATCATCAATGATGGAGAGTATTGGATTTAGTTTACTACACTGTGGTTACATAGTTTCTTTATTCTGTGTGAACTTGACAAAGACTGTCTGAAAAATATATACTACCAGGCATTACTTTGCCAGGAATGACAGTTGGAGTGTATCAATATGTTTCAAATGTACTTTGTTTTTTACCTGTTCTTATAAAATAGATCACTCTGGTTAAAATTGACACAAGCAACAGCTTGTTTTCATCAATTTATTTTTAAAGTATGTCAGTTTGTTCTTGTTTTTATCATTTGACCATGCCTTCTTTCTGGTGACCAATAGTTCTATTCAAATCTCTATTATTCTGCAATACAGTATTTGACTTAGAATGGAGTAGACTAGAATACAATACAATGCAATTCATCTTTATTATCCCCAAAAAGCAATTCAGTTGCATCAAAATTGGACAGTTTCATAGTTTGACAGCATGTAGATTACAGTAGGTTAGTGAAGGCTAAACTTTAGAGGAGTGATTATACAGTCGTGGCCAAAAGTTTTGAGAATGACAAATATTAATTACCACAAAGTTTGCTGCTTCAGTGTCTTTAGATATTTTTGTCATATGTTACTGTGGAATACTGAAGTATAATTACAAACATTTCATAAGTGTCAAAGGGTTTTATTGACAATTACATGAAGTTGATGCAAAGAGTCAATATTTGCAGTGTTGACCCTTCTTTTTCAAGACCTCTACAATCTGCCCTGGCATGCTGTCAATTAACTTCTGGGCCACATCCTGACTGATTCTTGCATAATCAATGCTTGGACTTTGTCAGAATTTGTGGGTTTTTGTTTGTCCATCCGCCTCTTGAGGATTGACCACAAGTTTTCAATGGGATTAAGGTCTGGGGAGTTTCCTGGCCATGGACCCAAAATATCTATGTTTTGTTCCCCAAGCCACTTAGTTATCACTTTTGCCTTATGGCAAGGTGCTGCATCATGCTGGAAAAGGCATTGTGCTTCTACACCTGCATTGCTTGCCATTTGGGGTTTTAGGCTGGGTTTCTGTACAGCACTTTGAGATATCAGCTGATGTACGAAGGGCTATTAAAATAAATTTGATTTGATTTGATTGTTCGTCACCAAACTGTTCCTGGATGGTTGGGAGAAGTTGCTCTCGGAGGATGTGTTGGTACCATTCTTTATTCATGGCTGTGTTCTTAGGCAAAATTGTGAGTGAGCCCATTCCCTTGGTTGAGAAGCCACCCCAGACATGAATGGTCTCAGGATGCTTTACTGTTGGCAATACACAGGACTGATGGTAGCGCTCACCGTGTCTTCTCTAGACAAGCTTTTTTCCGGATGCCCCAAACAATCGGAAAGGGGATTCATCAGAGAAAATGACTTTATCCCAGTCCTCAGCAGTCCAATCCCTGTACCTTTTGCAGAATATCAGTATGTCCCTGATGTTTTTTCTGGAGAAAAGTGGCTTCTTTGCCTCACTGTGTGTGCATCTGCACTCACACCTGCCTGCTGCCATTCCTGAGCAAACTCTGTACCGGTGGTTCCCCGATCCCGCAGCTGAATCAACTTTAGGAGACGGTCCTGGCACTTGCTGGACTTTATTGAGCACCCTGATGCCTTCTTCACAACAATTGAACCGCTCTCCTTGAAGTTCTTGATGATCCGATAAATGGTTAATTTAGGTGCAATTTTACTGGCAGCAATATCCTTGCCTGTGAAGCCCTTTTTGTGCAAAGCAATGATGACGGCACGTGTTTCCTTGCAGGTAACCATGGTTGACAGAGGAAGAACAATGATTCCAAGCACCACCCTCCTTTTGAAGCTTCCAGTCTGTTATTCGAACTCAATCAGCATGACAGAGTGATCTCCGGCCTTGTCCTCATCAACACTCACACCTGTGTTAACGAGAGAATCACTGAGAATCACTTGCAAAGGACTGCCGAATAACATAATGCAGAAAGCTCCATCCTTTTCTGAAAATCTAGACCAGCAAGATTGAATTCAATGGACGTCCTTTGAAGCACTTTAAAGCTCACAGCAGGGACCTTAAATGCAGGGACCTTTGCAGGGAACTTTGAAATCCAGTAATTTGTCTTAGGTGATCCGTTGTGGAAATTGGTCCCTCAATACCTCTGTAGCACAGGAGGCTGCTAACGGGAGAACGGCTCTTAATAATGGTTGGAATGGAGTGAATGGAATGGTATCAAACACATGGAAACCATGTATTTAATGTGTTCGATACCATTCCAATAATTCCCTTCCAGCTATTACTATGAGCACGTCCTCCCCAATTAAGGTGCCACTCGCTGCCTGTGCTCTGTAGTTAACCTTAAGTCTTACTACAATCCACAACTTACTCAATAATACAGTTTTGATACCATCAGATACCATCAGTGCCATCCAGTCACATGAGAACATACAGTAAGAGACTCACTCACTATTTCTATGCAATAATCTAGAGATTGGGTTGAATGAAAACCAGAGCGGAGTCATTCAGAGCTGCTGTCCGACTGACAGGCTAATGGTCATTAGGAGTTCATGTGATACTACAAAAGTGCTGTTAATACCTGGTGCCAACAAGCCCCCTTTGTCCTGATTGTGTTCACATCCTGATTGTACCCACATTTGTAGACGATCAAAAGACACATTGTGATCTGATTGTGATCTTCCTGACCACCTCCAGAGGTAGACAGGCACATAGCCGTGGGAAGTAGGGGTGCTGAGGGTGCCGCAGCACCCCCTGATTTCTTCTCCACAAAAGTAGTGCACTGGGCCTTTACTAGTACGATATTAACGGACTTATATAGCCGTCTGTAGTGCAGCACCCCCACCCTCAAACATCTTCCCACGTCCATGGACAGGCATGCATTGTGTCTGGATATCTTACAAATGTAGACATATCTAGACAGTGAAACCATTTGAATCATAATTATCCCATCTTCTAAAATCATTGACAGGTGGCACAATTGACTTATGACATCAATTTCTGTTTAAAAATAAATACATTTATATATTTTTTGAAAGAATATTCATTAAATAATTGGATGCATGTTAGTGCCCGGTATAAACAAGGCTTTGGTCACTAGTGTGTTCACATCCTAGTGTGTTCACTTCCTAGTGTGTTCACTTCCTAGTGTGTTCACTTCCTGGTGTGTTCACTTCCTAGTGTGTTCTCTTCCTAGTGTGGATACATTAGTGAGAAAAAATCTTGACACGAGGCATCCTTGCCCTCTTGCCCAAGGTGGCACATTTTATGTTTGTTTATATGTGTCAAGAAATATTGTGTGAATATTTGCTAGATGTCAGAAAAATGTAGAATGATATTTCAGGTGTCAAATTGATATTCTATTTGAAGACCAAAGGTCTACCGAATATTGCGGGTTTGAAAAAAATATATAATATTTACTGTACTGTCTTCAATGGAGCTGATTTCTGTAGCTGTCTGCTGCAGTAACACATAGATGTTATGTGTATAATTGGATTGGAGTAAAAGAGAACAAGAATTTAAATAAAAGAGAATGCGAATAAGAATCAATTGTTTGTATTTTTTGAAAATGTTTAATGTAAACATTATAGTAAATTTTATTTGTAAAGCGCTGAAATGTTCATTAACAGTACAAGCAGAAACCTCTAAGCAGAAATCATGATAAGTTATTGATTCATTGGAATCATTTTTGGTTTTGAGACACACAGTTACATTGGAAATGGAGCTTGTATTACTTATAAGATATATTGGACAAGACAACCCCAGCAACCCACCAGAATCAGATAGCAAATAACTAATCTTCATTTTTTCTCTTGCTGATGATCCTTATTAGTGACAGGTTTAATTTCTCAAACTAGATTAGCACATATCCATTACCACAGACATACTTTCAATGTACACACATACATTTATACAGTTCAAGAGTCACAGCAGAGTAGACATTACAGAATCTATGGAACTGGTGACATGCACAACATACATTTCCTCCTATAAGACCCTGAAAATAAAATGAGATGGGTTCTAATCTCACATATGGAATATTTTTTTTTAAAAAGGTCATACCATGGATCATTTAGCTATTTCATTTTTGGAATTTTAGGACCCCTTTAGGTAAAAAAAAAAAAGTTAATAATTTGATAAAATATTGAATTTGACCTTTACTACTGGTCCATGAATATCATAAGGAATAAGGTTTTGAAGTGTCTGTCCTATATCTTGGAGATATAAGAAAGCTCAGGATTATTCTTTTTTTACACATATTTAACCCCTTGCCACAAAACTACCTCCATACTTCCATTCATTTGTATGGGTTACCTTTAGATGAGTCTCAGATGCTACAAATGTTTTTGTGAGAAGACAGATTTTGAAATGCTTCCTGGTCTAACAAATAGCGCTGTAGCTCTGCCACTTGTCACCGCAAATGTGGAAGGGCGACATAGGCGGATGTGGTGGATTGAGAAGCAGCCCATTCAAAAAAACTGATACTGTATCTCTAGCTTAAACTGATGGATTTTGATGGGGATTTTTTTATTATGTTACTTAGATTTATGCATTGGTGCGTCAATAGAGTAGGGGGTTTAAATGGAAGCTTCTCTAATGTTAAACATGTAATGTGTGGTGTATCGCAGGGCAGCCCTCTTGGCACTCTACTCTTTTCTATTTTTTACCAATGCATTAAACAAAGCCTGTGTGTCCATGTACTGTATGCTGATGATTCATGCCAGTCTCTCTTGGCTAAGAGTTGAGTAAAGACTGACTGCATAGCTTCTTGTTTTTCTAAGAAACATTGTGTTGGAAATTCCAAATTGTTTGTATAGTCAACTTACACACAGCACTGACACACACACTTACCCCACCAGGCATGCCACCAGGTGCCTTTTACAGTCCCCAGGTACATAACAAATTCAAGGAAACATACAGTATTATACAGAGCCATGATTGCATGGAACTTCCTTCCATCTCATATAGATCAAGTAAACAGCAAACCTGGTTTCAAAAAACAAACAAAGCAACACCTCAAGGCCCAACACCTCTCCACCATGTGACCTACTTGTTGTGTGTATGTACTGACATGTATGTGGAACTGATAGATGCACACACACATACTACATGTTAAGGTTCTAAATGTATGTCAGTTGTAAAGTATTTTGTCTGTTAAAAAAAATGTGTTATGTGTTGGACCCCAGTAAGACTAGCTGTCGGCATTGGCGTCGGCTAATGGGGATCCTAATATCCCCATTACGTCAATTACCTCTTACCCCTGCACATTGACTATCTAACAGTACTCCCTGTATATAGTCTCGTTATTGTTGTTTTATTGTGTGACTATTTCCTTTTTTATTTGTACCAAATTTTTCGTACTTTTTAACTCGGCATTGTTGGAAAAGGACTCATAGGTAAGCATTTCATGGTAAACACTTGTTGTAGTTGGCGCATGTGACAAATAAAATTAGATTTGATTAATAAAATCTAAATTTAAAAAACATTTTTGTTTACCCATAAAACACTCTCACATGACAACACAGGATTGCATATAGCAATATGCCTTTTTATAAATTATTTATGTACATTTTGTTCATAAGTGTGTTATACCTTTTCAATTGTGGAACTTACTTTAGAATTATCAGCACCATTGCCATCTTATTTGTTTACCAATGAAATACTCTCCCGTGACAGCACAGGATTGCATTTAGTCAGTGTCCGCCCCTTTGGCACATGGAAATAAGCCACATCTTACTAGTGGCTGTCTCTCCAGCTCTAGGGCTGAGAATAGTGACCCAGTGTCAAGCAAATGTGTCCTACACTGGCAGCCTTGGTTTGAGATCTCAGTGACTTTGAAAGAAGTGAATGCCAGAAGTGGAATGGCCACCCCTCAGTGCCTGGTTCCTCTGTAGGTTTCTTCCTAGGTTCCTGCCTTTCTAGAGAGTTTTCCTGGCCACTGTGCTTCTACATCGGCATTGCTTGCTGTTTGGGGTTTTAGGCTGGGCTTCTGTATAGCACTTTGTGACATCTGCTGATATAAAAATGGCTTTATAAAAACATTTGATTGGATTTGATTTAATTGCATTTATTCAGTGTCCTCCCTTTAACACATGGATAAATGTCAAATGGTACACTATCTCCTACATCATCCAGCATATTGTGGGCCACTTTATTAGTATATTTAAAAAGCCACGTTTTGTCACGCCTTCTTTAGGGTGATGCAAAACAACAAAATCAGGAATGAGGGATAGTTTTCACTGTTGAGATGTGGTCCAAACTGGTGACTTGGCTGGGAATCTTACTAGCAGCTGTCTCTCCTGTCTCTCTGGCTCTAGGGCTGAGAATAGTGACCCAGTGTCCAGCCATGTGTCCTGGCCCCCACCCATTACACTAGCAGCCTCAGTAGCCTAGCACGAGCCTTGGTTTGTGCGGGCCGGAACTGGTCATAGGAACAGGTGCCTATCTCTTGTTTCTGTAGCATGAGGCAGCTTGATGTACAACTACACACGTTGGACAGGACACTAGTCTATTGCAGGGCCTTACCCACAATCTATCTAATTAAAGGAAAACTACACACAAAAAAACTATATTTTGGTATTTGTTTCATTAGTCCATTGGTGACATAGTCCCAACATTTTTTGCTTGTCAGCAATCAAGTTTTCAAGATGTGTAACTTTCAAAATACAGAAATCATCCCCTTATGATGCATTTAGCATTATATGATGCGTTATGTAAAAATTAATTCACAATAAGTTAAGATACATTAAGACAACGATAGGGGCTTACACACTTCGAAACGAACACACACAAATGCGTCATATGATGAAAAATGCATCATACGGGGATGATTTATGCATTTTGAAAGTTACACATCTTGAAAATGCTGAGTGCCAGGCAGAGACACATCTGGTCTCATTTTTACAGTTTTTGGTATGACTCAGCTGGGGATCAAACTCCCAACCTTCCAATGTCAGGGTGGACACTAACCACAAGGCCACTGAGTTAGTGTGTCTCAGGTTGTGTCACAAATGGCACTATTTTCCCTACATAGAGCACTACTAAAGTAGCACTGAAGTAGAAAAATACCATTACCACACACATACTTTAAATGTACACACGTTCATTTTCAGTTCATGAGTCACAGTAGACATTACAGAATTTATGGAACTGGTGACAGGCACAACATACAGGTAACTGCCAAAATAAAGGAAACACTTGATTAAATGAGGGATGCAAAGTGTATTGAAAGCAGGTAGTTCCACACAGGTGTTACTCCTGAGTTAATTAAGCAATTAACATTCCATCATGCTTAGGATCATGAATAAAAATGCCCAGTTGCCCATTATTTTGACTACCATGGCTAGAAGAAGAGACCTCAGTGTCTCTGAAAGAGGGGTCTCAAAGAGGATGTGTAGGTGTGGATGTGCAGGTGTGGATGTGCGTGCCAGTCACCAGATCTCAACCCAATTGAACACTTATAGGAGATTCTGGAACCATGCCTGATAAAGCAATTTCTACCACCATCAACAAAACACCAAATTCTGACATTTTTCATGGAATGGTGTCTTATCCTTCCAATAGAATTCCAGACACTTGTAGAATCTATGACAATGTGCATTGAAGCTGTTCTGGCAGCTCATGCTGTCCTTGGCCCAGCACCCTATAAAAATTGTTTTTGTCTTATATATACAGTGGGGAGAACAAGTATTTGATACACTGCCGATTTTGCAGGTTCTCCTACTTACAAAGCATGTAGAGGTCTGTCATTTTTTATCATAGGTACACTTCAGCTGTGAAAGACGGAATCCAAAAAAAATCCCGAAAATCACATTGTATGATTTTTAAGTAATTAATTTTAATTTTATTGCATGACATAAGTATTTGATATATTAAGTTCTGCTTTTCTGATGTTTGGTACAGAAACCTGTTTGCAATTACAGAGATCATACGTTTCCTGTAGTTCTTGACCAGGTTTGCACACACTGCAGCAGGGATTTTGGCCCACTCCTCCATACAGACCTTCTCCAGATCCTTCAGGTTTCGGGGCTGTCGCTGGGCAATACGTACTTTCAGCTCCCTCCAAAGATTTTCTATTGGGTTCAGGTCTGGAGACTGGCTAGGCCACTCCAGGACCTTGAGATGCTTCTTACGGAGCCACTCCTTAGTTGCCCTGGCTGTGTGTGTCATTGTCATGCTGGAAGACCCAGCCACGACCCATCTTCAATGCTCTTACTTAGGGAAGGAGGTTGTTGGCCAAGATCTCGCGATACATGGCCCCATCCAGCCTCCCCTCAGTACGGTGCAGTCGTCCTGTCCCCTTTGCAGAAAAGCATCCCCAAAGAATGATGTTTCCACCTCCATGCTTTACGGTTGGGATGGTGTTCTTGGGGTTGTACTCATCCTTCTTCCTACAAACACGGCGAGTGGAGTTTAGACCAAAAAGCTCTATTTTTGTCTCGTCAGACCACATGACCTTCTCCCATTCCTCCTCTGGATCATCCAGATGGTCATTGGCAAACTTCAGATGGGCCTGGACATGCGCTGGCTTGAGCAGGGGGACCTTGCGCGCGCTGCAGGATTTTAATCCATGACGGCGTAGTGTGTTACTAATGGTTTTCTTTGAGACTGTGGTCCCAGCTCTATTCAGGTCATTGACCAGGTCCTGCCGTGTAGTTCTGGGCTGATCCCTCACCTTCCTCATGATCATTGATGCCCCACGAGGTGAGATCTTGCATGGAGCCCCAGACCGAGGGGGATTGACCGCCATCTTGAACTTCTTCCATGTTCTAATAATTGCACCAACAGTTGTCGCCTTCTCATCAAGCTGCTTGCCTATTGTAGCCCATCCACTGTAGCCCATCCCAGCCTTGTGCAGGTCTACAATTTTATCACTGATGTCCTTACACAGCTCTCTGGTCTTGGCCATTGTGGAGAGGTTGGAGTCTGTTTGATTGAGTGTGTGGACAGGTGTCTTTTATACAGGTAACGAGTTCAAACAGGTGCAGTTAATACAGGTAATGAGTGGAGATCAGGAGGGGTTCTTAAAGAAAAACTAACAGGTCTGTGAGAGCCGGAATTCTTACTGGTTGGTAGGTGATCAAATACTTATGTCATGCAATAAAATGCAAATGAATTACTTAAAAATCATACAATGTGATTTTCTTGATTTTTGTTTTAGATTCCGTCTCTCACGGTTGAAGTGTACCTATGATGAAAATTACAGACCTCTAGATGCTTTGTAAGTGGGAAAACCTGCAAAATCGGCAGTGTATCAAATACTTGTTCTCCCCACTGTATATATATATATATATTATATATTATATTTCCACATTATGAGTTTGGAATAATACTGTGAAATTGTGAACATTATGATAATGCCCCTTTAGTGTAAGAGCTGTTTGAAAAGACTGCCTGAAATTACAGCTTGCTTTAATGGGATGGAGTTTTGGCCTGCCGAGTAACATTGCCAGGTGGTAAATTAGTTAATAGACCATTAAGAAAGAGAGTTCCAAACCTCTCTGCCAATAGCAGCTAGTTTTCAGTTTTCCCCTTCCCACTCAGACCACTCCTAGACAGTCCTAGCAACATTCTTGCTTGAGAAATGTCTTTGCTAAAAAACTATTTTTGTTTATTTTTGACCATTTTAATTGAAAACAATCACAGTAAGGTACTAATCAGAAATGATTAGATATTTAAATAAAAACAGCTGGACATTTAGGACACTTAATTGTTGGCGTTTGTTTATTTCAATTGTTACTTGTACATTATTTCACCCTACAAGACCCTGAAAATAAAGATGGCAAAGAAAAAAGAAAGAAAAATCATAACAATTTTATAAATTCTGAGTAACTTTTTCATAGTAATTTTAAAAAAATTCATAAGTGTGTTATACATTTTCCATTGTGGAACTTACTTTAGAATTACCAGCACCGTTGCCATCTTATTTGTTTATCCATGAAATACTCCCACGTGACATCAGAGGATTGCATTTAGTCAGTGTCCCCCCCTTTAAAACATGGAGACAACACTACATCATCCAGCACATGTAGGCCACTTTATATCAGTTTATTTAAAAAGTCACGTTTTGTCACGCCTTCTTTAGGGTGACGCGAAACAACACAATCAGGAATGAGGGATAGTTTTCACTGTCGAGATGTGGTCCAGACCGGTGACTTGGCAGGCAATCTTACTAGCAGCTGTCTTTCCTATCTCTAGTGCTGAGAATAGTGACCCAGTGTCCAGCCAACGTGTCCTGGAATCCATTACACTGGTAGCCTCAGTAGCATTGCACGAGCCTTGGTTTGTGTGGGCCGAAACAGCTCATAGGAGCAGGTCCCTGTCTCCTGTTTCTGTAGCGTGAGACAGCTTGATGTGCACATAACATTAGGAACACCTGCTTTTTCCATGACATAGCTTTCACCTGGTCAGTTAAATACACTTCAATGAGTGTAGATGAAGGGGAGGAGACAAGTTAACCCTTTACTGCAGTGGGCTAGTTCAAATCTACTTTGAAACAAAGTCACCTCACACACATGGCTTAAAAAAAGAGGACACCTGTACCATGTCAGATATAGAGTTGAAATGTATTCAATGTTGAGTTTGCACATCACAAAAGACTGAAATATAGCAAAACCGTTTTTTATATATGATGTTTATTGATGCTTAAATTATGAAAATTTTTAACAACATTCCACCAATGAGGTCATTAGAGGGCGATTTGGTCATTTGACTGCAGGAAAGGGCTACGGATTTTTAAGCATTGAGACAATTGAGACATGGATTGCGTATAATGTGCCATTCCGAGGTTGAATGGGCAAGACAAAATATTTAAGTGCCTTTGAACAGGGTATGGTAGAAGGTGCCAGGCGCACCGGTTTGCGCACCGTTTTGAGTGTGTTACAAACTGCAACGCTGCTGGGTTTTTCACGCTCAACAGTTTCTCGTGTGCATCAAGAATGGTCCCCCACCCAAAGGACATCCAGCCAGCTTGACACAACTGTGGGAAGCATTGGAGTCAACATGGGACAGCATCCGTGTGGAACGCTTTCAACAACTTGCAGAGTCCATGCCCCAATGAATTGAGTCTGTTCTGAGGGGGGGTGTGCAACTCAATATTAGGAAGGTGTTCCTAATGTTTTGTACAATCAGTGTATAGTGCACTACTAAAGTAGCACTGAAGTAGAAAAATGGGAATAGTGTTCATTTTGGACACATCCTGACGCTGCCAGTGTAACGGGTGGGGGCCTGAACACGTTGGCTGGACACTGGGTCACTATTCCCAGCCCTAGAGCCAGGAGTGTTGACTAATGGTAAAAGGAGATGGGACCAGGCATAATTGGAAAAATTCTTCACTCCTGCTTAAAAGGAGTCTATGATTTAAATTATGGATGGGCTATTCCCATGTAAATTAACATTTTCACAAGATTCAGTTTCACTGGGCCTTAACTGCAATATATTTCTGTAAAACACAGTGGTAAATAATTGTCTATCATAAATAGATATAGTAACATGATTTAATAACACATAAGTATATCAAACCAAAGTTAATTAAAACACTTGTCAATTAATTGTCACGCCCTGACCTTAGAGATCCTTTTTATGTCTCTATTTGGTTTGGTCAGGGTGTGATTTGGGGTGGGTATTCTATGTTCTATTATTTGTATTTGTATGTTTTGGTTGGGTAGGGTTCTCAATCATGGACAGCTGTCTATCGTTGTCTCTGATTGAGAACCATACTTAGGTAGCCCTTCTCCCACCTGTATTTGTGGGAAGTTGACTTTTGGCACTTGTGTTTATGGCACATAGCGTTTAGCGTCACGGTTTGGTTTGTATTGTTTTGTTCGGCGTCTTTTCTAAATAAAATAATATGTACGCTCACCACGCTGCACCTTGGTCCAGTTCTTTCAACAGCCGTGACATTAATATTTCTTGTAAAACATAACCAAGAGATTTAATGAATGAGTTTCTGTATTAAGCAAACCATATACAAATTACGATGGCCATAATATATAATACATGCTTTCACATTGGTTTCTGGGCCTATACTTGTCTGATTAAATTAAATAAATATTGATCATTTGCTTACATTTACAAATACAATGACAAAGCATTGTTCTCTGAGAGAAATAAAATGAAAATAATCATTCATATTGTATATCTTCTATTGATAGGCTAGTTTAGATGACCTCTATAGAATAATATCCTGTTAATGGTACCTGTTTTGTAGGCCATGTGGTCAGGGCCAGACTGTTCCACATGGGTATGTGTATCTGTGTCACAGAATACAGTTTATAGTGTGTGACTTTCTTCATTTTTATATACAGTACCAGTCCAAAGTTTGGACACACCTACTTATTCCAGGGCTTTTCTTTATTTGGACTATTTTCTACATTGTAGAATAATAGTGAAAACATCAAAACTATGAAGTAACACATATGGAATCATGTAGTAACCAAAAAAGTGTTAAACAAATCCAAATATATTTTAGATTTCAGATTCTCCATACTTTTGACTGGTACTGTAGTTTATTATCCGTTAGTTTACAAATATTTTGGGGTGTGTCAGCTCATGCTTTTTATCGAATACAGTTTCCCCTCAAACCTAACATGTGCCATACTGTCTCAGAGCCAGATTTATATTTTGGCTGATATTGTGGCACATATCCCTAAGGAAAAGTTTGCCCTTATGGTCCTGGCTGTTTGGCCTCATTATACAGGCTCCAGTTGATCAATAGGGTTTGGATGGTGTCCTGATTGAGGTACAGTATATCCCAACCCTGTACTACTCCCCACGACTATGCACCATCCAATGTCACCAAAGGGAAATCTTCCCTGACGACACGTCACCACGTCTGACGTAACCAGAACGTTTCTCAGGGGGGCCTTGACCTATGCCCTAGTGTGAGTTATAAACAAACTCATTAAAAACGTTCAGTCCTACACACAATACCTAGAGTATCTATCCTGAAACCAGGATTACAACAGACATGTAAAATAACAGAACTGATGCTGAGGTAAAGCTGAGGTGGCTGTTATTACACATCACAGGCTCTTTCTCTTTCACTCTCAATTTTTTTCCTATAAACTCTGTCCTCTCCTCAACTCCATTGCACAAATCTGAAAGAACTGACCAGGTGAAAGGAGACAGCCTGCCTAATGATGAACTTTCACCTGTCAAGACTTTTCCATTCATGTTTTGTAGGCCCGTGTCTGTTTAACTGTTTATTCCATGTCCCTGTTTAGTTGTGAATTTAACGCATTGCATTATCTGCACAAAAAGTACATTTCTGTGAACATTTACATATGTCATATAGCAGGTCCTCATCCAGATCGATTTACAGTAATGCACTCATCTTAACAACAAGACAATAGGGTATATCTAATCATGTAATATACTATACAGTAATCAGTGCAGATGAAGGAAAGCAGACAAGGAGGACAGATTGTTTGACAATTGAGAGACAACCATAGACCATGGTCTATTAAAATCAGCCTCAATCTTGACGTCTAGGGGAAAAACATCCACCTATACAGAACCTGCTGAAAATAAGTTCCTGTATAGATCTATTTTCAACCAGCAACTATCATAGAATCACACTGATCACATTTTTTACACTATACAGTGTTAGCGTCATCAGCTATTTACTTGGAATTAAACTTCAAATTATAATTTGCAGCTAGGCAGTAACTAAAGTGCACAAATCTTTCAGCCAATAACCAACATAAAGGCATTTCAAGGTCAAGATATCAGAATAATTCATGCAACCGGAGACACCTAATATGGTCCAACTGAATAAAAATATATAGTGTCTTCGGAAAGTATTCAGACAACTTGAATTTTTCCACATTTTGTTAACCTCATTCCAAAATGTATGAAATAGTTTTTTCCCCCTCATCAATCTACGCACAATACCCCATAATGACAAAGCAAAAACAGGGTTGTAGAGATTTTAGCTAATTTATAACAAATAAAAAAACTGAAGTATCACATTTACATAAGTATTCAGACCCTTTACTCAGTACTTTGTCGAAATACCTTTGGCAGCGATGACAGCCTTGAGTCTTCGAGGGTAGGTTGATACAAGCTTCGCACACCTGTATTTGGGGAGTTTCTCTCATTCTTCTCTCCAGATCCTCACAAGCTCTGTCAGGTTGGATGGGGAGTGTTGCTGCACAGCTACTTTCAGGTGTCTCCAGAGATATTCGATCAGGTTCAAGTTCGGGCTCTGGCTGGACCACTCAAGGACATTCAGAGACTTGTCCCGAAGCCACTCCTGCATTGTCTTGGATGCGTGCTTAGGGTTGTTGTCCTGTTGGAAGGTGAACCTTCGCCCCAGTCTGAGGTCCTGAGCGCTCTGGAGCAGGTTTTCATCAAGGATCTCTCTGTACTTTGCTCCGTTCATCTTTCTCTCGATTTTGACTAGTCTCCCAGTCCCTGCCGCTGAAAAACATTCCCACAGCGTGATGCTGCCACCACCATGCTTCACCGTAGGGATGGTGCCAGATTTCCTCCAGACATGGCGCTTGGCATTCAGGCCAAAGAGTTCAATCTTGGTTTCATCAGACCAGAGAATCTTGTTTCTCATGGTCTGAGAGTCTTTAGGTGCCTTTTGGAAAACTCCAAGTGGGCTGACATGTGCCTTTTACTGAGGAGTAGCTTCCGTCTGGCCACTCTATCATAAATTCCTGATTGGTGGAGTGCTGCAGAGATGGTTGTCCTTCTGGAAGGTTCTCTCATCTCCACAGAGGAACTCTAGAGCGCTGTAAGAGTGACCATCGGGTTCTTGGTCACCTCCCCAATTGCTCAGTTTGGCTGGGCGGCCAGCTCTAGGATGAGTCTTGGTGGTTCTAAACTTATTCCATTTAAGAATGATGGAGGCCACTTTGTTCTTGGGGACCTTCAATGCTGCAGACATTTTTTGGTACCCTTCCCCAGATCTGTGCCTCAACCCAATCCTGTCTCAGAGCTCTACAGACAATTCCTTTGACCTCAAGGCTTGGTTTTTGCTCTGACATGCACTGTCAACTGTGGGACCTTATATAGACAGGTGTGTGTCTTTCCAATCATGTCCAATCAATTGAATTTACCACAGGTGGACTCCAATCAAGTGTAGAAACATCTCAAGGATGATCAATGGAAACGGAATGCACCTGAGCTCAAGTTTGAGTCTCATAGCAAAGGGTCTGAAACTTATGTAAATAAGGTATTTCTGTTTTTTATTTGTAATAAAATTTGCAACAATTTCTAAAAACCTGTTTTCACATTGTCATTATGGGGTATTGTGTGTAGATTACTGAGGATTTGTTTTTCTTGAATCCATGTTAAAATAAGGCTGTAACGTAACAAAGTGTGGAAAAAGTCAAGGGGTCTGAATACTTTCCAAAGGCACTGTATACAGCTAGAAATTGATAGCTTGACTTATCACACAGCAGAATTTACAAGCTTTCATTGGAGTTTGTCGTAAAAGGGTTATTTTATGTATAAAATGCATTGGTAACTACACATGAGTTAACGCAAATGTCTAGAAGATACTGAATTACCAAGAACTTGAGACTTGGGGCATAAAACGTTAGGACTTGCACGTGCCTTGATTTGAGCTTACAATTCACAACTTGAGACTTTTTCTACATAACTTTTCTTGGACTTTAGGATTTGAAATTAACTTGTGACTTGAAATCAATGATTAGACAAAGGTAGGTCTATCTAAACATGAGTCATTGTTGCATATAGCTGCAAAATATGACCAATGAGACCTGAGACTTGCTCCAAAAATAACTTTTCTTGGATCCTTTACTTGTGACTTGAGATTTTTTGTGAGATTTACTTGACCAGCTTTACTAATTTCACTACTTTGCAGCGTCCGATGCTGGCCATTTCCCCATCTGTCAGCTCAGGGGAACCAGATCTCAGCTGTTAAGTTATCTCAGTGAACACTGAGCCCTTAAAAGCCCACTCACTCCCCCTGCCTGCCTGCGTAGCCTACCAACTCAACACATGATGTCAAAATACTGTCCGGCTGAAAGGGCATCTGAGAATAGATATGTGGGTTGTGGCCTGGTTGGCATTGGGGTCCTGCACAGTGTTCATACATTCATACAATCCCAGTTCAGACATTTAAGGGGTCAGGATGCTGGCCTTCTGTAGATTTTGTTGTGCTTCTCTTCCGGTTCAGGGTTATTCCTGAGTGATATTGAGCTTTATTGTATATGGGATGTATACACTACCGTTCAAAAGTTTGGGGTCACTTAGAAATTGTATTGTTTTTGAAAGAAAAGTACTTTTTTGGTCCATTAAAATAACATCAAATTGATCTGAAATACAGTGTAGACATTATTAATGTTGTAAATGACTATTGTAGCTGGAAACGGCTGATTTTTTATGGAATATCTACATAGGTGTACAGAGGACCATTATCAGGAACCATCACTCCTGTGTTCCAATGGCACGTTGTGTTAGCTAATCCAAGTTTATCATATTAAAAGACTAATTTATCATTAGAAAACCCTTTTGTAATTATGTTAGCACAGCTGCAAACTACCAAGAAAAATGCTGACGCTCCAGATACTCAACTAGTCTAAAGAAGGCCAATTTTATTGCTTCTTTAATCAGAACAACAGTTTGCAGCTGTGCTAACAACCAGGATGGTTGCTGATAATGGGCCTCTGTATGCCTATGTAGATATTCATAAAGATCTGCCGTTTCCAGCTACAATAGTCATTTACAACATTAACAACGTCTACACTGTATTTCTGATCAATTTGATGTTATTTTAACGGACAAAAAAAATGTTTTTCTTTCAAAAACAAGGACATTTCTAAGTGACCCCAAACTTTTGAACGGTAGTGTATGTGTGTGTAGAGTGTGTGTGAATATCACACTCATGTTGGACATAGGAAAAACATTTCCTTGGCTGCAACGTATCTAGACTAATGACAGAATGTATGGTACTTAAAAAGTATTATTAGATTGGTTAAAGATTTTTTTTACAGTATGTGTTGCAGAGTTTGTCAGGGTTATGCAGGGTAGTGCAATGGTTGAAATGCATACTTTGCTCCCGATTCAAAGCTCAAAGGGCAGCAAAGATTTAGCAACAAGTTATATACAACTTGTTTGTGAATAATATGACCATTATAAACCATAGTTTAAACAAGTTCATCTATAGTTTAGATAATGATAAAAGGGAGGGATACTCATAGAAAACAAGGTTATGTCTCATATACAATAGCATTCAGGTCAAATAGCACATGAGCACTGTTTTCTGATTGAGAAAAATATATTCACAAAAAAACATTGTTATAAACCATTTGTATTTCTCTGTTGTACTCATTCTGTTGTTTAAAGACTACTGAAAGGATTCTACAGCAGACCAAAGTTCAGACAATCACTCAATGGCACTAACACTCGAAGCCCTAACACTCTCAATGGAAGCACTATCACTATATGCCAGAGCATGTTGGGTATTTCATTACAAAAGAAGCACCAGTCAAAATTCCTCACTTCATGTTAGCCTAGACAAGCATACAGTTGTCATTCAGCATGAATATGTCTGGTTCAAGAGCAGCCCGACAGGAAACAATATATCGGGAGCACTACAAATATCCCACAAAAACATCCACCATTGCTCTGGAGTGGGGAATTAAAAATCTGAAAAACAGGAAAAAATTGTTTGAAAAGTCTAAGTTCCAGGCTCTCCAGATGGGTTTTACATTTTAAAAGCCTTTATCTACAGAGCATAGAGCAGTTAAAAAAATGTAAAGTCCCCAACATATTTCAGCATAGAGCCTTCATCAAAGTGTAGGTGAAAGAGAAAGAGAAAACCAGCCCAAATTCGCTTCCGGGAGAATTAGGTACAGTGATAAGTGAGCTTTGCAGCCTCCTGTCCACAACTCTGGACAGTATTGGACACTGTTCGGCACATTATTCATGCATTTCTGCAGTTCCAACATGCAGTAATCCATTAAATATCAATAGTCACCACAAATATTTTATTATCATTAATGATTTGTGTATGTGTACAGGTGTATGATGTATGGTGGGTGGTTGCAGAAAAACAGAAAAATGTTAGTCTATGTGTTGTCCAATGCATTCCGGCCTGTTATTCACCCGCTTTCCGAGAAAAGGCGTTGATACCAGTAGATGCAGGCTGGGTAGGAAAATTGGCTGCAGGGATGTTGGTAGTGGGAGGGAAAGAAAATAGGGAAGTGGGAGGCGTCTCCTGAGGAAATACACATAAATTATGTTACATTTAAGGCCCAAGACCCACTGACCTAGTATTGCATAATGACGTAACCGACGAATTCATACCGAGGGGCACTAAGGATTCAGATGTAGAATCTTAATTTGACCAGTATTGTCATAGCAAAATAATCCTGCAGCAACAGGATTTTAACGTTTAGTCCATAATGTTGCTTGATCGGTGGTTAGGCTATTAGCTGGACAAGAGTAGGCTAAATTAAAAATGCAATACTGTTGATTTAACCTGTGTTGGTGCGGATTTTCAATGAATTTATATCAATCACGAAGCTCATCTGCAACAAAAGAGTGATCAAATTAAGATCCTACAGCTGTACTAAGGGGTCATCACTTGGAAAGTCAGCCACCTTACACTGAATTCATTTTATGGCACTAGGATGCGTTAGGTTTGCTTATCTCTCAGAACCTCCAGTTTAAGGGGCATACATAGACTCAATAGCTTCTCCGTGGTGAGTTTTGAGAGTTTACTGTCATTGAGATAAGGAAAGCTACTTGTTTCTGATTATGTAATCATGTATTTAAGATGTTTCTGAAAAGCTTTACTTTGACAATTGGTAGGTTATACATTTCATTGTTAAAAACTATGTTTAACTTACAACAATTTATCAGCCAGTTAGTCTCAAACATTTTAATATACTGTTATCACTTAATAACAAAAAACAATAAAATCCTTCAAATTACTTGTGACTTGACTTATTGGCATATTTAGAGCAAGTTTTAAAAATCACTGTTTTAATCTAACTTGCATGATACAATGCTCTCAGGAAAGTAGTAGTCAAAACATTTATGACACAAATAGTTATTGTATCATTGTAACTTATGGATCGTAGTTGTACAATTCAGATGCTATGGACAACAAAACAGCTAAACTACCGTATTTATGGAGAATGTGTTGCAAACATTGCCATTAAACTGGAAAGAGTTGGTTGACCAACAGCAAATACCATACCCCACTTAGACCTAGTGGCTAACCTTCATTAAAAAGGTTCAATGGGTCTACATTCAAACTAAACATCGTCACCACCTCCAATGGGTCTTATGAGAAGTACAAGGAGATCAAATTCTCTGAATATCATAATAATAATTATAGCCAAAACTGCCTTAGTGGTTAATTTGAAGAATCCTTTTAATTTTAATATTGTTTTCAACCAAGTTCATAATTTTCTTGCCCTTCATCATCAAATTTGTATTATGTCCATTGACATCATTTGTTGGACGGTAAACTACAAAACCTAAACTTCAGATCACTGACCTGACAGCGCATGATGTTATGTCCCCCATCTAACGGCTAGCTAAGAGTTAACAGTAGGTCTGCTTGACCCTTACCATAGTGGGAACTGGGTCAGCTGAGTCTGCATCCTGAGACGCCTTACTTTGCTCCTCTTTGGGTTTGTGTTTGAACCAGCCGCTAAACCACCCTGACTTGATGCTCTGATCAGACACAGACACACACAGAGACACAGAGAGAGAGCGAGAGAGAGAGATGGACGCACACACAGAGAGAGAGAGAGAGAGAGAGAGAGAGAGAGAGAGAGAGAGAGACGGACACAGTGAGAGAGAGAGACGGACGCACACACAGAGAGAGAGAGAAAGAGAGAGAGAGAGAGAGAGAGAGAGAGAGAGAGACGGACACAGCGAGCAGCGCGAGAGAGAGAGAGAGAGAGGCTTATTAAAAAAACTCTGGTTCTTATCTGATGCTGTCAACATGACGACAGGCATCAGGCTCCACCCACCTGCTTTGGTTGGATTTTGTCCGGCTCTGAGGCCTTGCCCTCCTGCGTGATGGTGGCCTGGTGCCCTCCCTGCTGCCATGCCTGCTGATCTCCATAATCATTCTCCTGGCCATAGTGCTGACCATACTGCTGACCATACTGCTGACCATACTCTGCCACCGGCATCATGCCAGCATTCACTTGGACCCCTAACTGCATAGGACAGACAGATATACATACTGTCATTTGACATCTCGATGGACACAAACAAGACACATGACCTCATCTGAGTCTCACAAATACATTTATCAAACCATTTTTTTATTTTTTTTATTTATGTTTTACATATAAAATACAGCACCACTGACAGAAACTGCAGGTGCTCAGGAATAAATCACTGGAAATCTTTACAGAGATTAAATTTGTATGCCCCAAAAGGGGGTATGTTCGTGTATATACATGTAATGTATGTTTGGTAGCAAATAAAACTCTCCTGAGCACTCACCATGCCTGGGCCAGCAGAAGGATCAGCCCCTAGAACAATATAATGAAATCAAAGCATGAGGTCCTCATTTCACAGTTAACAACAGAAACATGTAAGAAGATTCATAAAATGAGTAAAAAGGAGTTACATTAAATGAGCATGTTTTATTGTAAACCACCAGAAACAGGGTTGAATCACTAGTATGTTTGATCAATCAAAACCAGGGCCTTCATCCATTTTCTCACCTTCCCCTGCTGAAGGAGGACAGTCCAGTGTAGGATGCTGAGGTGAAGGCTGAGGCTGAGGCGGAGGCTGGGCAGTGTCTGTGTAGTGGTAACTGTGGTCCTGGCCTCCCACCACAAGTGGCACTGCAGGCTGAGTGTTAGAAGCCATGACCGGCAGCAGAGGCTGGGTGTTGATCTGCTGTGCCTGCACGTGCTGTTGTTGTTGCTCTTCTGCTGCTTTGTAGGAGAGGAATTTAGCATCCAGTCCCTGGTCATCTCCCCTTACAGAAAGGTCACTGGTGTCTGATTCTACAGAGAAACCAAAGGAGTGAAGACAAAAATTACAACACTGGAGTGCGTCCCAAATAGCACCCCATTCCCTATTAAATCACTACTTTCGACCTGGGACATGGTTCAAACACTGTGCAACTGGTTGATAGGACGAACCCTCTGATGAGTAATCATGCAACTCTGATACATGAGACACTCCCCCCAGGTGGAATAAGGGGGTACCACACCATACAGACAGACACAGAGCAGAGAAATACTGGATGTGGCACAAATGGTGGCAGTACATCACCCAAGTGGATGAAGTGAGGTCCCCCTTACTATGTTACTGCTTTGAGCATCAGGAAAAGTGCTATATGAGTCCAATAAATTGTTATTAATTGTCCATTGAAATAATGATCTGGGACTGTAGGTTTACCTGAATACACTCTGCTCTCCTCATGGGCCAATGGACTCCTGTCTGCTGGTGACTGGTATGCATCACTCCAACCACTGCTCCCCATCTAAGCAAATAGATATGTTTTAACCATAGCATCATAATGTGTAGAGAATGTTTTGGAAGAGACAAAAAATACACAATTAAGATCATATGAGCCAATATAATAATTTAAAACGGTCTGGTATTGTTTGAAATATATAATTTAAATGGTACAAAGGAATTCTAATGTAGTAATACAAATGTTACCAGTGTCTATGTAAGGTCAACCATTGTGCTGACTGAGGCAAGTTAAAATCCTGAGTCTAGTCTTGCCAGCTGGACTATAGTAAGTACTTACCACCTCAGCAACCTTGACAAAAGTGCCAACTGACATAATTTCACTCACTTGACAACCTACCAGTACCAGTGGATTATAGGCTAATATCCAATTTAGGTGAACAACAACAAAGTATAACTCTATACAAGGATGTTTGTACCCAGTAAATAGGTAATCATCTCCAACACAAACAGAAGAACATGTGAAAATGTGACAGAGAGAGACATGACGAGTACAATGGTGATGCATTGTGGTGTGGTCACCTGTATGCCCTGCTGTCTGTATCTCAGCTGCTGTAGCCAGTCAGGCTCCTGTCCAGGCCTGTCGTCAGCTGTGTCACTGAGCTGTCCCATTCCCTCACACTGCTTCAGCCGCTCTGCCAGCTGGGAGGGGAGGACACACACACAAACAGGGAAAGTGCTGAGCAAACACACACACACACACACACACACACACACACACACACACACACACACACAGTGTTTTTAAGGCACTACTGTACATTAGTGCCTAATCTGGTACCCTCTGGAACAGGTCCTTTTTGTGTTTTTTTATTGAACCTTTATTTAACTGGGCAAGTTAGTTAAGAACAAATTCTTATTTACAATGGATGGTATACCCCGGCCAAACCCAGACAACTCTGGGGCAATTGTGCGCCGCCCTATGGGACTCCCAATCACAGCCGGACGTGATTCAGCCTTGATTCAAGCCAGGGACTGAAGTGACACCTCTTGCACTGGGATGCAGTGTCTAAGAACACTGCGCCACTCGGGAGCTCAGGTCGTTCCTGCCCATGTAATGGTATTCATTATGACCTAAAAGGGAAAACTGATCCTAGATCAGCATTCCTACTCTGGGATGCTTTATGAACACAGGCCCTGAAGTGATTGGACACTAGGAATGCAATATGGTATAAAATGTGAGTATGATACATACAGTACAAGTCAGAGTGCGCTACTTTTATAAGCTCTCCCTGCAGACTGTGTTTATCGTATGTATGGAAGTGCATAGATAGGCAGACGCTCTTATGCAGAGCAATTATGGTTAAGTGCCTTGCTCAACGGCACATTGACAGGTTTTTCACCTAGTAAGTTCAGGGATTCTAACCAGCTACCGTTCGGTTACTGGCCCAACGCTCTTAACCGCTAGGCTACCTACCGCCAAAGTACTATATGTCAGAGTATCATGATAAAGTGCTCTACCTTGATAAGCTCCCCCAGCAGCACCATGCTGGGCTCCTGCAGTCTGAGTAAAGACATCCCTATCACCTCACAGTAGTGGAAGGCCTGGGATGCCAGCCCAGCATCCAGCAGACGACACGCATACAGGAACTTATACACCTGGGAATGACACAACAGGTTATAACAAGACAACAGCACAACCTACGGTAGCCACATGGAAAAAGCTAAACATAATTTCACTGTGTCCTGGACTAGAGAAAGCTTAATAACAAAATACAGATGGAATCAAAACTCTGTATTGACTTATGAGTTCCAAATCTGGCAAATTATGGACGAATCATTCTAGTCATAAAAAACACAAAAAAATGAATATAAACTACCTGGAAGGGGGGGATACAGAAGAATTTATCTCCAAGTCTCTGGCAGTACTCGAATAACTCTGTGCACCGAATGGCAGAATTCTGAGCAAACTCTTTGAATGGCAGACTGTAGGGGAGGAAATACATTCAGTTCTTAGCAATGTTTTTTTTAAACATTAAAAAGTTACCATTGGGACTACTACTACTTGTTAGCTGCTAGCTTCCCGACTAAGTCTTAAAGTAACTGTCCAGTGGAAATCTCACTTTTAAAAGTCCATATTCTGTTAACTCATACCCAAATAACATTGTTGACTTGTCCTATATTCGTATTTTTGGCCAAAGCATACAAAAAAAATACAACAAAAAAAACACTTCAAATATCTCACCTCAACCTTGTCTCAACAACACCGTTTCCTCATAGAACATGTCATTTTAAGAACCTGTATACGCCCACACCATTCTGTTGTTGGGCTACGCCCACACCATTCTGTTGTTGGGCTACGCCCACACCATTCTGTTATTGGGCTACGCCCACACCATTCTGTTATTGGGCTACGCCCACACCATTCTGTTATTGGGCTACGCCCACACCATTCTGTTGTTGGGCTACGCCCACACCGAAAAGTGAACCCTAGCTGTTAACAGAAAGGTTTAGAACTCTTTCTCATTGGTCTATTAACTCAGGGTTTCCACATTTTGTTATGTTACAGCCTTATTCTAACATTTATTAAATTATTTTTCCCCCTCGTCATACCGCATAATGACAAAGCAAAAACAAATTAGTAGAAATGTTTGCAAATGTATTATAAATAAAAAAAAACTGAAATACCACATTTACATAAGTATTCAGACCCTTTACTCAGAGCTTTGTTGAAGCACCTTTGTAAGCGATTACAGCCTCAAGTCTTCTTGGGTATGACGCTAAAAGCTTGGCACACCTGTACTTGGAGAGTCTTCAATTCTTCTCTGCAGATCCTCTCAAGCTTTGTCAGGTTGGATGGGTGTCGCTGCACAGCTATTTTCAGGTCTCTATAGAGATGTTAGATAGGGTTCAAGTCCTGGCTCTGGCTGGGCCACTCAAGGACATTCAGAGGCTTGTTACTCCTGCGTTGTCTTGGCTGTGTGCATAGGGTCATTGTCCTACTGGAAGGTGACCATTCGCCCCCAGACTGAGGTCCTGAGCGCTCTGGAGCAGGTTTTTATTAAGAATCTCTTTGTACTTTGCTCCGCTAAACTTTGCCTCGATCCTGACTAGTCTCCCAGTCCCTGCTGCTGAAAAACATCCCCACAGCAGGATGCTGCCACCACCGTGCTTCACTGTCGAGATGGTGCCAGGTTTCCTCCGACGTGACGCTTGGTATTCAGGCAAAAGTGATCAATCTTTGTCTGAGAGTCTTTAGGTGCCTTTTGGAAAACTCCAAGCGGGCTGTCATGTGCCTTTTACTGAGGAGTGGCTTCTGTCTGGCCAGTCTACCATAAAAGCCTGACTGGTGGAGTGCTGAAGAGATGGTTGTCCTTCTGGAAGGTTCTCCCATCTCCACAGAGGAACTCTAGAGCTCTGTCAGAGTGACCATCGGGTTCTTGTTCTCTCACTGACCTAGGCCCTTCTCCCCCGATTGCTCAGTTTGGCCAGGCGGACAGCTCTAGGAAGAGTCTTGGTGTTTTCAAACTTCTTCCATTTAATAATGATGGAGGACACGGTGTTCTTGGGGACCTTCAATGCTGCAGAAATGTTTTGGTACCCTTCCCCCGATCTGTGCCACGACACAATCCTGTCTCAGAGCTCTACGCACAATTCCTTTGACCTCATGGGTTGGTTTTTGTTATGACATGGACAGTCTACTATGGGACCTTATATAGACAGGTGTGTGCCTTTTCAAATCATGTCCAATCAATTGAATTTACCACAGGTGGACTCCAATCATGTCGAGAAACATCTCAAGGATGATCAATGGAAACAGGATGCACCTGAGCTCAATTTAGAGTCTCATAGCAAAGGGTCTGAGTACCTATGTAAATAAGGTATTTCTTTTTTTATATTTAATACATTTGCAAAAAAATCTAAAAACCTCTTTTTGCTTCATCATTATGGTGTATTGTGAGTAGATTACTGAGTTTTTAATTTTTATTTAATCAATTTTAGAATAACACTGTAATGTAACAAAATGTGGAAAAGGTCAAGGGGTCTGAATACTTTCCGAATGCAGTGTATAAAACACAGAAAAATCTAGTTTTTGGCTGTGCTGGGCCTTTAAGTAGGACTAAGTGGTTTTCATACCAGTCATGCTACGATAGCAGCATTATGTTGTGGCATTAGTTCCCGCAATCAATAGCTATTACTTTCATGCCTATAGGGGCATCCCCCACACATCGATACCTCCATCGTGTGTACCACTAAATATTGGGTGCATGACGTCCCTATTCTGCTTTTCCAAAATCACTAGCTCGTTTCCTTTCAGCATGGCAAGACTGTCACTTGTGCTCCCTCTCCGGCCTCTAGGTCACCAGGCTGCTTGTTATGGCGCACATCTGCCACCATCGTTATGCGTCATCAGACTCACCTGGACTCCATCACTTCCCTGATTACTTTCACTATATATGTCACTCCCTTTGCTTATTCCCCAGGTGTTATTGTTTCTGTTTCAGTTTACTGTCTGTGAGTTGTTCGTGTTTTGTTCATTTGTTTATTCAATTATGCACTCCCTGAACTTGCTTCCCGACTCCCAGTGTACTCTTTACAGAATAACGCCTCACCAAAGGGAAGCATCAAGGGGTGCTTTTAATTTGTATTTTTTTGTGTTGGAGGTGATGTCGGGTCTGGGTGTCCGAACTGGAGCTACCTGGGAGGCCTCAGACGGTTTGTCGGGTCCCCCTGCTTCAGCTGGCTCAACGGGTTTCCATACCTCAGCGGGCTCAATAGGCTCCAGTGCCTCGACTGAGGCAACCGGGGAGGTCTCAGCCAGCTCATCAGGCTTTCACGCCTCAGCCGGTTCGTCAGGTTTCTGCGCCTCAGCGGAGGCGACCGGTCCACTCTGTATCCCCGGGATTGTCCCTTTTGTTGGGGTCCTGCGTCTGGAGCCGAATGCACCGGGGAGGGGGTATACGTCTGAGGGGGGTATATGTCACTCCCTTTGGTTCCTTCCCCAGGCGTTATAGTTTCAGTTTCCTGTCTGCGCATTGTTCGTGTTTCGTTCATCTGTTTATTAAATGATGCACTCCCTGAGCTTGCTTCCTGACTCCCAGTGCACTCGTTACAAATGCATTGCTGTGCTGTTCTACTGTGAGTCCTAGAGGACACCTTGTTAAGAAAACATTACAGGGATCACCCAAATACTGATACCCCTCTTCTTCCAACACCAGGAGCTCCTTTCTATTCATGGCCTGAGATTGGTTGAGTCTCAAATGACCGTTGCTGTGCTGTTCAACAGCGAGTCCAAGAGGACATTCCCACTCGTTAGGAAGACATAAGAGTGAACGAGGGGATCACCCCCCAGAAAGATGACAAGTGAAAGGAGCGTTAATACAATCTGGGTCATATTACAGCTGAGCTCACCTGTTGCAGTTGCCCAGAAGAACTAGTCTTTCAGTCTTGGCTGTGTAGACGCCAAAAGGAGCGTAAGCTGTCAGATAGCAGATATGAGCAGCATGTAACAGCCCTCTGGAGGCTGGGGAGAGACAACACTAAGGTTATGTAACAAATGGCACCATATTTCCTATATAGTGCACTTTAATGGGAATTCAATGTATCACAATTCCAGTGGGTCAGAAGTTTACATACACTAAGTTGACTGTGCCTTTAAACAGCTTGGAAAATTCCAGAAAATGATGAAGAAAATGATGCAGATCCAAGCTGTTTAAAGGCACAGTCAACTTAGTGTATGTAAACTTCTGACCCACTGGAATTGTGATACATTGAATTATTTGTGAAATAATCTGTCTGTAAACAATTGTTGGAAAAATGACTTGTGTCATGCACAAAGTAGATATCCTAACCGACTTGCCAAAACTATAGTTTGTTAACAAGAAATTTGTGGAGTGGTTGAAAACAAGTTTTAATGACTCCAACCTAAGTGTATGTAAACTTCTGACTTCAACTGTAGGTATGTATGTATGTATGTATGTGTGTGCGTGTGTATGTGCATGCGTGCGTGCGTGTATACCTAGCGTGTCTCCCATGGTAATGATGCTCTTCTGGTGCCCGATTGGATCTCCCGTCTCATTGGACAGCATGACGGCCAGGTGAGGCTCCCAGTCTCTCCATTTGTCACTTCCACAACACTGAGGACACACACACACACACACACACACACACACACACACTGTCAGTCTAATACCAGATTGTTATATGACAATTTGGTGCGAAATACTGAAAATGTACTGTACGTTATTAGCATAATTACCAACTACAGTACAATAAACACAACAGCCACTGAAAACATGAACTGGTCAACTACAGTAAATGTGCCAAGACCAGCCCCAATTACACAAGGAAGGAAGGGCACAATAGAATAGACAACTATTGTACTATGGTATGTTTATGTATTTATTTAGCATTGTTTTACCGTGGAAACAGCAGGAATCCTTCCAGAGAGCATTTGAAACAGGGTCTGTAGGGGGTCGTTGGGAGCTAGCTGGCCTGTAAACCTGCCATAAAGATGACCACGCCATGGAAATATTAAATATGTCATATTCAATATTTATATGTAATAGATATGAATATGTATGGTCATTGTACATGGAAAGAATCCCGCCCCTGCATAGTTCCAGTCACTGAGTGCTGCAAATACAACCGCCCACGAAATGGAAATTCAGAATACTGAATATGTAATGTGATATTAATATGTAATTGATATGAACATGTAAGGCTACACTGTACATGGAAAAATCCACCCCTGTTCAGGGTAATAGAAATAGAAAAGCTCATGTTTTTTGTTTATTGTAAAAAATAAAATAAAAAGTCGTGTAAAATATTACAAAAAATAAACCCCTACCGAAATACTGAATATGTAATGGTATATGAATATGTAACATTGCGCTGTGTGCTGAGTATGTTGACAAATCCGACACTGACCGTCAGATCATGTAAGTGAGGATATGGATTATGCCCACAGAACAGCAAACAAACTGCGTGAGGTCCAGACCAATGATCTGCCCAGAGACCAGGCATTCCTCCGTCCTCCCCGTCCCTATCCCTCACCCCAAGCTTCACTCCTCATCCCGCAGTCTTCCCCTATTCCTTACCCCTCCACGTACACCCAACCAACTAACCTTGGATCAATAGTGAATTATCTCTAAAAGCACTGTATTGTCTCAAAGACAATGTTGCACAATGCGCTTACCTGTTCAACACAGTGGTATAGGACCTGTTGTCCATCTTGCTGGCCAGGAACAGGGCGTGGCCCCACAGTCCACTCTTCATGGCCGACTCGAGGGCCTCCTGTGAAAGAACCATAAAGGAGGTGTGAAGGAGACGTGAGTGAGGGGCGGAGGAACCGTGGGGGAAGGCATAGGGGAGGTTTGGGGAGGCTTAGGGGAGGTTTGGGGAGGCTTAGGGAGGGGTGAAGGAACAGTTGGGGGAGGTGAAACTCTGTGAAACTCAAGCCTGAGCCTTCTTATTTTATTTTTATTTCACCTTTATTTAACCAGGTAGGCCAGTTGAGAACAAGTTCTCATTTACAACTGCGACCTGGCCAAGATAAAGCAAAAGAGTGCGACACAAACAACAACACAGAGTCACACATAAACACACGTACAGTCAGTAACACAATAGAAAAAAATGTATATACAGTGTGTGCAAATGAGGTAAGATTAGGGAGGTAAGGCAATAAATAGGCCATAGTGGCAAAATAATTACAATTTAGCAATTAACACTGGAGTGATAGATGTGCAGAAGATGAGTTTGAAGAGGGGGATGACCGCGGCAGCTTTCCAATCTTTGGGAATCTCAGACGATACAAAAGAGAGGTTGAACAGGCTAGTAATAGGGGTTGCAACAATTGCGGCGGGTAATTTTAGAAAGAGAGGATCCAGATTGTCTAGCCCAGCTGATTTGTAGGGGTCCAGATTTTGCAACTCTTTTAGAACATCAGCTAACTGAATTTGGGAGAAGGAGAAATGGGGGAGGCTTGGGCAAGTTGCTGTGGGTGGTGCAGGGCTGTTGACCGGGTTAGGGGTAGCCAGGTGGAAAGCATGGCCAGCCGTAGAAAAATGCTTCTTGAAATTCTCAATTATTGTGGATTTATCGGTGGTGACAGTGTTTCCTAGCCTCAGTGCAGTGGGCAGCTGGGAGGAGGTGCTCTTATTCTCCATGGACTTTACATTGTCCCAGAACTAAAGTATATGGAGGAGACATGAGGTGTGGGGGAGGAGTGGGAGAGTTATGGGCGAGGCATAGGCAGGGGTGAAGGAAGTGTGAAAGAACATGGAAGAGATATGGAGAAGTTGTACAAGAACACAGGGTCAGGGGTCAGTGTTGGAGGAGTAAGAGGATAGCCCTGGTATAACATTAGTCAGACAGCTATCACTATGCTGTCTCCATGGTGCTAATCATAGACACTATCTATTAATTGCAGAATAAACAGGATATTACTTTACCATTTTAAAATATATTATTATATGTTGTTCAAGAGATCACCCTGACCTTCTTCCGTCCAGCCAGGAGAAGCTTGGTGTATCCCTGCATGTCCTTCTCTGTGGACTCAGCCGTACCGACACTAGTGGCTGTCCCTGTCAACAGATCTGCTCCATCCAAGTTGTCTGTCTCAGGACTGGGGCCCTCACTCAGGTCTATGAGCGTGATATAAAAAGTGGGGAAAAAAGGCCAGGACTCACTTGGATATAATTTGCAATTATTTACAAGCTTTGTTTGATTTATTTTTTAACTCATAGCAACATGTCCAACAGACAAAAAACAACATGTCTTCCTCAGTACGTGTGGTGTAGAGGCCTTTACCTATATACAGTGGGGCAAAAAAGTATTTAGTCAGCCACCAATTGTGAAAGTTTTTGGTAAAAACTCAACTCGTCGTGTTTGGAGGACAAAGAATGCCGAGTTGCATCCAAAGAACACCATACCTACTGTGAAGCATGGGGGTGGAAACATCATGCTTTGGGGCTGTTTTTCTGCAAAGGGACCAGGACGGCTGATCCGTGTAAAGGAAAGAATGAATGGGGCCATGTATCGTGAAATTTTGAGTGAAAAATTCCTTCCATCAGCAAGGGCATTGAAGATGAAACGTGGCTGGGTCTTTCAGCATGACAATGATCCCAAACACACCGCCCGGGCAACGAAGGGGTGGCTTCGTAAGAAGCATTTCAAGGTCCTGGAGTGGCCTAGCCAGTCTCCAGATCTCAATCCCATATAAAATCTTTGGAGGGAGTTGAAAGTCCGTGTTGCCCAGCAACAGCCCCAAAACATCACTGCTCTAGAGGAGATCTGCATGGAGGAATGGGCCAAAATACCAGCAACAGTGTGTGAAAACCTTGTAAAGACTTACAGAAAACGTTTGACCTCTGTCAGTGCCAACAAAGGGTATATAAGAAAGTATTGAGATAAACTTTTGTTATTGACCAAATACTTATTTTCCACCATAATTTGCAAATAAATTCATTAAAAATCCTACAATGTGATTTTCTGGATTTTTTCTTTCTCATTTTGTCTGTCATAGTTGAAGTGTACCTATGATGAGAATTACAGGCCTCTCATCTTTTTAAGTGGGAGAACTTGCACAATTGGTGGCTGACTAAATACTTTTTTGCCCCACTATATGCCATTTAGCAGACGCTTTAAAAAAAGGTTTTACCTATGAGTGTAGGGGCCTCTGATTCACTTCTCCCTGAACCACCATGGCCCTGAGAGTTCCTCATCAGCAGCTCTGCTATGTCTGAACCAACGATACGCTGAATGAATCCAGGGAGATAAAAAAGTAAGGTAATATTAGAATGAGTATGTGGGCGTATAGTTTAGTTTTGTTTTGGACCATCTTGGCCAACTCTTGATATTTCAAGAGTGCTAAGACAAAAGGGGTTCCACCTACTATAAGAGTGTGAGGAGATATATAGTACACCTACTAGAAGAGTGTGAGGAGATATATAGTACACCTACTAGAAGAGTGTGAGGAGATATATAGTACACCTACTAGAAGAGTGTGAGGAGATATATAGTACACCTACTAGAAGAGTGTGAGGAGATATATAGTACACCTACTAGAAGAGTGTGAGGAGATACAGTCTATAGTTCACCTACTCCATTCTGTCTGCACAGCAGTACCAGTAGATTCCAAAGGAGGGCGGCAGAGCCCTTGTCTTGTAGCTTTTCATCTTTCATGCAGGCTTCTGCCTTCTGGTGGGCAAAAGAGATGGCATCTACTTTGTGCAGGTCTTCCCTTTGAAGGAGAAAAAAATGCCAGTTGAAAGAAATACACACATAATACTAATAGCCGCCATTATGACAGTAAACCTTTGTTGTTGTCAATCCATTTTGTGTGTTTTTACTGTCTCTAGGACAGTTTAATGTAGTTATTTGGTCAGTGTCTCCTACTTTGCATGCATAGACAATACATCATCACATACAGAGTAGCATGGATGTTTGGATATTGTGTTTAAGAGTGTAAAATACCTAGCCAGTGGCCCAGGAAATTCTCTCATGTCCTGCTGCTCCTGTGTTTCCCCCAGAATGATCTGCAGACAGAACATACAAACAGCCTCTCAGTAACACATTAACAGAAACTTCTCACACACCTGCTCAATACTGATAAAAACAGCTCAACAGTTCCTCAAAACCGAAACTAATAGCCTAGTAATTTAGCCATTCCTTGATGATTACTCAATTCAATAGAATGATTGCGGCCTCTTCCTATAACCTGCTAGTTCACCACAACAATTCTGCCATGTAGATATATACTACTATTCTCCGTACTGATTCTGTTCTGATCCTTTAACCTAGAACTATACCTCGAGACTGTGTAGTTCCACCTTCCCTGGGTCTCCCTGCATGGCCAGACCAGGACTGACCCGGATCAACTGTCCAGCTGGACCAAAGCTGACCACAGCATGGGGCAAAGTGTATTTCAGAGGGGCAGTCACCTGGGGAATAGCTGCATACTCTAAGGAGAGAACATGCATTATTATCATTAATAATATTATCACTTTCATGGGAGATATTCATTGTGCTGTAATGAGTGTTCATTAGACTTGAGGATGGCAAGTTAGCCTCATTGTGCTCTCTTGTTATTAGCGGAATACAACCAACCCTACAGAGAAGAGCATGACATTAGAATGTGACCCCTGTTTCTAAGAGACAGACCTATAGTATCTGGGCAGAGATTACATGTAACTCAATGATTACCTGTGTCTGCTGTGCTCCAGGTGGTTTGTGGGGCAGGGTCAGTGTGTTCAGCACCGTTGATGTACTGGCTCAACTCATAGCTACTGGAGGACAAGCCTGAGGCCTTGGAGATGGCCAGAGCCCCTTCGGCATAAGAGCAGTCCTGGAAAACAAAATCAGTCAAATCAAGATAGGAGAATGGGCAGCGATGAAGAACATCATACGACCAAGTTCCCAAAGTAAATATTCACCAAAGTGGGCAAACAGCAACACAGATCTGTATCTTTGTCATAAGAAATTTATATAAATTATTAATCATAATATTTAGATGTTTACATCTCTACCAGCATCCCCATTCTCTTTAGAACGATCTTCATCAGAGCCTCTGAAGTCATGCTGAGAGCTCGCTCTTCGCTGGTCATACCTGAAAAATAATTAGAAGAAGAAGATAGGGTTGAATTCATGCCCTTCAATGAAAGGAATATCATGAATCTCACTTCTTTCTGTCTAACCTTTGTTGTTCTGGGTAGCCACTGCCAGTCTGGTCCTGCTCATATCTCCTCTCCTGATACTGGTCAGATCTCCACTGTTCCTGGGGAGGCCATTGACCTGCATCTGGATCATATCAATTACAGAGAATTGTATCAATCATGTTGCTTTACTTACACATAGTTTTGTTTCTTTACACATTAATTACTTTTGTACTGTGGTGGATATGTTGAAATAAAATCAAATGTTATTGGTCGCGTACACACGTTATCGTAGGTGCAGCGAAATGTTTATGTTTCTAGCTCACCTAACAATACAAAACAATACACACAAATCCCCAAAAATCTAAGAAAGGAATGAAGAAATATCAGAATGAGCAATGTCAGAGTCCGGAACATGAATATATATGTATATGATTGTGTGTATAGACAGTATGGACAGTATATGAATAGGAAAGGTGTGTACAGCAGTAGTTATATATGATGAGCCATGACTAGAAAACAGTATATACATATGAAGTGGGTAAAACAGTATGTAAACATTAAAGTGACCAGTGTTCAATGACTATGTACATAGGGCAGCAGTCTCTAAGGTGCAGGGTAGAGTACCGGGTGGTAGCCGGCTAGTAACAGTGACTAAGTTTTGGGCAGGGTACTGGGCAGAGGCCGGCTAGCGGTGACTATTTAAAAGCCTGACTGCCTGGAGATAGAAGCTGTTTTTCAGTCTCTCAATCCCAGCTTTGATGCACCTGTACTTTCTCCGACTTCTAGATGGTAGCGGGGTGAACACGCCATGGCTCAGGTGGCCAAGGACCTTGATGATCTTCTTGGCCTTCCTGTGTCATGGAGGGCAGGGGCACTGTGCCCCCAGTGATGTTGGGCTGAACGCACCACCCTCTGGAGAGCCCTATGGTTACGGACGGTGCAATTGCCGTACCAGGCAGTGATACAGCCCAACAGGATGCTCTCAATGGTGCATCTGTAAAAGTTTGTGAGTGTCTTAGGGGCCAAGCTGAATGTCTTCAGCCTCCTGAGGTTGAAGAGGCATTGTTGCGCCTTCTTAACTACACTCTCTGTAGGGAAGGACCATTTCAGGTTGTCAGTGATGTGCACACCAAGGAACTTGAATCTTTTCACCCTCTGCACTGCAGCTCTGTGCTCTCTCTGCTGTCTCCTGAAGACCACGATCAGCTCCTTTGTTTCAGTTAACGTATTTTTCTGGCACCACTCTGCCAGGGCCCTCACCTATTACTTGTAGTCTGTCTCGTCATTGTTGGTAATCAGGCCTACTACTGTTGTGTCGTCTGCAAACTTGATGACTGAGTTGCTGACGTGCGTGGCCACGCAGTCATGGGTTAACAAGGAGTACAGGAGGGGGCTGAGCAAGCACCGTTGTGGGGCCCCCATGTTGAGGATCAGCATAGCGGAGGTGTTGTTGCCATTTAGCAGACACTCTTATCCAGTGTGACTTACAAAAGCAATTAGGGTTAAGTGCCTTGCTCAAGGTGACGCTGACTAGGTGAAACATCTGTCAACTCAGGGGTTCAAACCAGCAACCTTTCGGTTACTGTCCCAATGTTCTTAACCATTAGGCTACCTGCCACCCTTTTTATAACTCTGATAATATCTTAAGTTGCTTGGCAAGCAGGAGTGCAATACTTGAGTAATATAATCCATCAGTGTAATGCACTGATAACAATATGTCAGTACCTGGGTAATGTCCTTTGTAATAGCCCTGGTCATAGTAGCCATAGTCCTGACTATGGTCCCAGTGAATCTGGGGTGGGTAGTCATATGCTTGCCTGTAAACAATAAGATAATATAAAGATATCATAGAACCATTTCTGATCATATAAAGATGATTCATTTATTAAAAACTGTATCTTACATGCTGACCACACCACTCGAGTTGCAAAATACATTTACACATACATATTATTCAATCATTGCAAGCCACACTGCTTGCGTGTGTAAATGAGCATCTGCGTAACCAGGCGCTAAAATAGCACTTGGTTCTATTTGTGACACTTGACGCGCTGCAAGTCCCGCCTCTCCCAACTCCTCATTGTTTTTTTAGGACTATATACCCAGGTGCCATCTCATTGGTTTTTAGGAGCATATACCCATGTGGGTGATTGAAAGATGAACTGAGGTCCACACTCCAGTCGAGTTGGTAGTGGTAATGCACCTTAAAGTTGGTTGCCAACCGCCATCTAACGTCCAAAGAAGCTTGAAGGAGGAGAGATTATTAGAAACAAACGGGTTTACCCGTTTATCTGTGGATTAATTGTCGGAGTAGAGGACCTTGTGCATTTCTGGTAAAATAACAACCCAATGTTTATATCCCTGGGCAAATGATCTAGCAACAGCAAGCTATCTAGCTAAATAGGACAAGCTAGCTAGCTAAATTGCCATATATGTTTAATGCTTTTCAACCTGTCCCCAAATGAATATAGTTGATTCAGACCTGGACCTGGGCACTACCCACCACCATCTTTCAATCACCCACATGGGTATATGCTCCTAAAAACCAATGAGATGGCACCTGGGTATATAGTCCTAAAAAAACAATGAGGAGTTGGGAGAGGCGGAACTTGCAGCGCTAAGTCCCGATCACGTCTGGTGTGGGTGGACAAAATCAACATTGGCACGATGGCGGAGGCATACGCAGGCGGTTTGGTCAGCATGTTAAGGTCCACATATTAAAAAGCTGGTATTTCACAAGTGTCACCAACAAACCACAACAAATAATACTGAGAGATCCAGTAGTTTAACATTTTCCTCAATGAATAGTGGACAGTTACAGTTACAGTCAGTTTTTTATTTTTTAAATACTTTATTTGTAAGTTTTCAAATTGAGACATAAGTAACAGTCAGTTTCTGTGTACAAACCTTGAGTGGGGTCTGGAGTGTTGTGGCTCTGGTCTGATGTAACTCATCGTGGAATGGGGTCTGTCGTAAGCTGTTCTGGAGTGGGGAGTGCTGTAAGAGTTGAGAGAGAACTCTAGAGGTGGTCTGGAAGGGGGAGGGCTGGTGAGGTAGACCCTGTAGCGAGGGTCCTGGTGGGACCACTGCCTCTCCCTCTCCCTGGGGTCCGGTGGTGGTGGGTAGTGCCCAGTGATAGCGTCCCCAACATTTGGTGGTGGTGGGTAGTGCCCGGGTCCAGTCCCCTGCTGAGGGTGAGCAGGCCTATAGTAGTCCTCTCTCTCCCTGGGGTCCGGTGGTGGTGGGTAGTGCCCAGGTCCAGTCCCCTGGTGAGGGTGAGCAGGCCTATGGTAGTCCTCTCTCTCCCTGGGGTCCGGTGGTGGTGGGTAGTGCCCAGGTCCAGTCCCCTGGTGAGGGTGAGCAGGCCTATGGTAGTCCTCTCTCTCCCTGGGTCTCTGTGGGTGACGACCAGGGCCTGGCTCGGTCCAGTGGGGACTTCTGGGGTCCATGATGACCACTCTTTATGTTGAGAGGAGAATGCTTCAGTACCTGAGAAGAATAATGGATCATCAGTACTTTCACATGAAAAGGATTGGTAGAGCTTTCTGAGGAAGATCTCGGGAGCATTACAATCAATTAAGGACAGATCAAAATTTACTTGGGTGGAGGGCTGGTCCAAAATAGGGGAAGGTTGCCAAACTTTTTTTTTTGCTTTGGGGAGGGTAGTGCCTTTTTGGTGTGTCATTGAGCAGTAAAGATCAGTCAAGACATGCAGTTCAAAAAGCTCCCCTATTGATCTCTAAACTGACTATATAGCAGATGCCACTCTTCACATTTCTCAAAATAGTAAAAAAATATAGTCATAATTTTATTCATTTAATTCATATGAAAATATTATTTTTAAACAATTCTTTTTGACAAATTGAATGATGTGCTTCGCAATTGTAATAGTTGGGGATTGGTTAAATTGTGCTGAATTGAATCATAGGAATCAAAATAATAATTTGTGAATTGCAAACAGTAGCTAGATTTTCATCCAATTGGTGACAGATTCAAAAATCTGCATAAAAACTATTTGCACATTTTCCCACCAGAGATGTTTCCATCAAATTGACTTGTTGCAGATGAAAGGCTGTGCATGATGACAGAGTGCACATAAAAATTACTTTTGCAGTTAAATTCCCATGTACCGAATACAAAATAAAAGTCACATGTGTTTCCATAGCATTTTCAAGTCTACTGATTGTTTTCTCACAATTATTTGTTGTTATATAGTGAGTGTGCTCACTTTGGTATTGGCATGTGTGCCCTAGCCAGCCAACAGCGCGCAGGGCGCCAACAGCGCGCAGGGCGCAGATTGGGTGCTGTTGGCTAGAGTGCACGTATAGCCTACATTATGAGATTATTATGGGCAAAAGACCAAGATTATTTTTATTTGTCAAATGGCAGACAATCATTAATCATCACATCACCAGAATAAGACCCTCAATATTTATTGGAAAGGAGCATCAAGCTCATCACCTTGCACTTTCACCACCCTGTGAAGTTTTCATAATTTATTTAATCTGTAGCCTAATAAACGGCATGCTTTCCCAGAGGAGTCATAGTGGGAGGACAACACTACATGTCATCCCGTGACTCCAAGCTTACTTCGATTTAAGGGTTATTATTTCAATATTTCAACATAAAAGCATTTCCGCCGACATTTCAAGCACAATTCCTTTTACCAACAGAAAAAGATCGACATTTGGCAAGTTTCCATCGGGCCTATCATGACATTTTTTTATTCAACATGCACTTTGTTCGCGTAAAAAGGAGGAGGGGGCAGTGTTGCAAACCTTGCTATGAGCCACGTTACAAATTCAAGCAAGTGGGTTAACCCTATTGGTATGATGCGTTTGTCTTTCACACCAGCGACCCAAATTGTAATCTCGACAGATTTTAAAGTCTAGAAAGGAACAGTAGAGGCTGTATTTTAACTTCTGATACACTGCCTGTTACCGATCATCATTCTCCCAAATTGTCCTATATGTGCAGACACATAGGGATTACTGTTCTCTTAGCAGCAGGATATTATGCTGGCAGAACAATCGCAGATGTTTTCCCTCAAAATAAGAGTCCCCCTGCAAAGACACACTGAATTTAGGGAATATTGATTTTCTTTAGCACTCTCGTGCAGTGCGTCAGCCTCCTGTCCAATCGGAGAGGCTATTCCTCGACCTAGAACCTAATGCTTCAATATAGCCTAAATATTTGTAGTTTAACTTTTTAAAAGTATTATCTTTTCTGTGTTGCATAAACACAACCAGTTAAACACAATCAGCTTGTAGAGAGATACGTTTTCTACCTGTCTCAGCTAAAGTGGGGTGGGAAATACTCAGTCGAGTCTCTACATGCGAATGATGTGTAGTTTTGGAGGGGGACTGTGTTATAGACATATGCATTTGTTGTTTAGGTAGTATCGTAGTAAAATCATGTTGCTATATATTTATTTCAACCCAGTTATGCATAGCCTTTCAAACATTTTCTTAAACCCACTTTGGTCGCAATTGTCATTTGTGAGAAAATACAAGGGATTATTAAAATATTAATCTGGTGTTTTTATGTCAAATGGTTTTTATATTTTTGACTTCTGTGATGTATATAAAGTGCAATTATGTAATGAAAACTCAAAATGTAATACATTTCAACTCTATATCTTACATGGTACAGGTGTCTTCTTTTTTAAGACCATGACTATGTGTGTGAGGTGTATACTTTTGTTTCAAAGGAGATTTGTTTAAGACGACCAAGAAACCCTCGGTGTGACCCTGATTTAACCCACTTCAGTAAAAGGTTAAGCAATGAATACAACTGGTTCAATAACAGAATACTTGAGGGGTACAATGGTCTTTTGAAGTCGCATCTCAAGGAACAATATGCGTTAATGTCCCCTGTGTCTTTTGCGAGTCAGGAATTACAGAGTCTTTTCTGTGTGAACAAAGAGGTTACGCCACATGTGCCTGGAACGGTGAACAATTGGTGGCATTTTCAGCATGTGATATTGCCTGTGAACGTAAAGTCACATTAGACAGTTATAGTCATAGATATGCAACACCTTCCTAATATCATTTAGTTGGGGCATGAATGAAAGCGTTCCACAGGGATGCTGGCCCATGTTGACTCCAATACTTCCCACTGCTGTGTCAAGTTGGCTGGATGTTCTTTGGGTGGTGGACCATTCGTGATACACAAGGAAAACTGTTGAGCGCTCAAAGACATTTACAAAATTTTGTTTTTCCCCATTCACCCTCTGAATGGCACATACACAATCCATGTCTCAATTGTCTCAAGGCCTAAAAATCATTATTTAACCTTTCTCCTCCCCTTCATTAACAGGTGACATCAATAAGGGATCATAGCTTTCACCTACAGTAGAGTCACCTGGTCAATCTATGTCATGGAAAGAGCAGGTGTTCCTAATGTTTTGTGTACTCCGTGTATTTAGTAGCAGTAATTGCATTACATTAAATCTTAAAATGATGGATTCCTTAAGCCAGAAAGAATGAGAACTAAAGGATACACTACTTCTACTTCAGAAATACCTGGCATTAGAGTATCTGGCAATGCATGGTGTGGTAGATGTGACATTTTCTCATCGGTGTCCCTATTTTAGAAAACAGTCAGATGGTAGTAGTTGTGGTGTTTATGTGTGCTTATTCTAATAAACAGTCTTATTAGAGGGAAACGTGAATACGCTTTGTCACAATGGCATGCGAGATAATGTTTTATATGACTGATGAGAGGGACAATTACAACGTAAAACATTTTAAACTCTACACAAAATGCCTTTGCTGACCTTGATAGATAATCATCACATATCTGTTGTATGTATTATCATGCAATCTTGTCTCTGATAATGGTTTTGAAAACTTGGTTAATAGGCCTTTACTGTATACTGCTAACATTGATAGAGATGCAAAACATAGAGGCATATAACTTGTAAATAATGTTCTCCATTGTTGTTCTGAAAGCTTGATTATACTGTATTCTGTTAGCCTTGTTGTCTCATGTAACGCATTTTAAACTCTACAAAAGTGCCTTTTCTGACCTTAATCAATAATCATTACAATATAGCTTGTAAATAATCTTGTCTCTTTTATAATTTGTAAAACTATTTAATAGGCTTAATAACCTTCATAGATAAGCAGCACATATTGGCCTTCAACTTGTAAATAACTTTCTCCATTGCTGTTTAGAAGGTGTGATTATACTGTTTCCTAATAGCCGGGTTAACATTCATTACATTTAACATGTAAAAAAAAAAAAGATTTTAATTTTGATAAAATAGTGTTGCTTTTGTGTGTGTTTTTTGTTGTTGTCTGTATTGACGTCAGGACCATGGATAGCACCAGATCATTTAAAGCTGTGTTGCTGGATATGTATGACACAGTCCCCCTCCAAAACTACACATATTTGGTTAGTAGAGACCCTACTGAGTATTTCCCACCCCACTTTAGCTGAGACAGGTAGAAAAGTTCTCTCTCGACAACCCAATATGTATCCCATGTACAGTATTACAGTGCATTGCATTGGGAAGAGGTGGAGAACAAAGTGCTGTTGCATATATAGGACACAGTGCCCCTCCAAAACTACACATATTTGGTTATTAGAGACCCTACTGAGTTTTTTCCACTTTGCTATAGCTGAGACAGGTAGACAGGTAGAAAAGTTCTCTCTACAGACTAATATTTTCAACATAGCAGTGCCAACATAGTACTTTTTTCATTAATGGTAAAAATATTTGTAAAACCATATGTTATTTCTTTTAATAAATTACTCATTGCCTTTTCTTGTTGGCAAAATAAAAAAAGTGGCCATTGATTAAAAATACATGTATTTTGAATGAGTTATCCACATTGCAATGTTTTGAAATGTGGGCTTTTATTTTGAAGGTTAGCTCATTACCATACAAACTTGACATCATCATTTGTGCTTCTGGCAGAATACTAGTGCTACATGGTTAGGCTAATTTAGACCATAATATTTGGTCAATATCAAGTGTAGCCTACAGATAATAAAATAAAAGCCTGTGAAGGGCATTTGTCCTTTGTCTAAAGGAGAGAATCTTGAAATTTACATTGACATTTCTCTCTCGAAAATAGGTTCTCAATCTTGATTTCTGCAACATAAACCAACAAGGCTATAGCTACCTACCAATACATACATACACACGTACTTTCCTTGACAGCTCCTTAACAAAAAAATACCAAATATATTTGTAAAGTTCAAACTTACAGTTCACATCTGTTCAAAGCGCTTCCACCCAGCCAGTCGCAGTCAAAGTTCATCTGCCACATAATTGCACTGGAAAAGAAACACACAACATGAAATAAACCGAATTTGACAGATAAAGTTCTCAGGGGTACAAAGTTCAACAGTCCAAATGAGCCGGTAAATAAAAGCATGGCGTAAGCGAGGTATTTTCATTGGATAACATGGGCCAAATTGCGCATTACAATTAGAGCTTGCCTTTGCGCACATGTAAAATAGTTTCATATATATATATATATATATATATATATATATATATAAAAGATAAAAGTTTCATTGATAGAAAAAATATATATAAAATATTGTACCCATCTATTAAAATGTATTTCTAAACAAATGTCTAATCTGTGGCCCCGACAAAATCCCGATGCACGTTGTTCAAACAATTGTTAGTAAACATATATTGGCACACACCCTTGACAGCAGAACCGTTGTAATAAACATGAAATTACTTTTAAGAAGAGATTAGGCTACTTTGAATTACTTACATAATGTCTCTATATCTATCATTTGCGATATTTTGTGTCTGTGAAAGATAACTGTATCCATTTCCATGTTTACATTTTTTCATTTGATTTGGATGTCTGGACATGCCACGTTGCGTTGAACCCCGGGCCGTTGACAGTGGAAATGGAAAAAAACAACCCACCAGCGCATACCATTTAGCTGGAGGTTGGTATCCTAAAACCTCCATATTGGGAAGGGAAAAGGTTGGAGGACTGTCTCCCACATAAGTGAGGACCTGAAAGCACAGAGTGGCTATGAAATGATACTAGGGAGGACCATGTGTAGGCCTACTCCTTTCTTCTGTGGACAAATCACTATGGACTTTTGCATAGCTGTTATTATATCAAATATCTTAAAAGAGTGTGCTCGACCAAATTTAAATGAGCGATTTCAAGAGAAGGAAAGGAGTTGCTAAACCATAGGCCTTCTGTACACTCTTTGTCAAGGCGTCTTGTATACATCCGCTATGAGATCATTGTTGGAATCACAGCAAATGGATTTAACATCTATTTGACGTGCTCTGCTATTTGCGTGCTCAACGTTGTTTCCACGTCATTTCAGAACGTTTAGAATGTTGAATTAGCCTTCAAAGCAAACGGGTATAAAATATGTAGGCTATAATAACAAGTGTAAATAAAACTTATTGTCCACAACTCTGCACACTATCAACAGTATTGCATTTGTCACAAATATACAATGAAATAGTCAGCCACTGATCAATGTAATTGTTTTTCCAGCAGTCGTCGCAGTTTACCAAGGAAGTTACATATGTGTACTGATTGATACCTTGGGGGGCGCTCCTCATTCACTTGAAACACCGTGAAAATTAGCGTGTGACCAATGGGGTTTGATATGCAAATATGAGGCGCTCGAACTTCAACTTCCACAGTGAACTGTGGGGAAATATGAGAAAAAGAGCAGACACGAGGTCGCGAATTTAACTGGGACGTGGAGAGCGACCATCTGTGGATATCCTGCCTTCAACGTGGATATTTTCTAATGTGCAATATGACTTTTGAGGAAACCAGCGGAGAAAACTCGACAGAAAGGTAGCTAGCTGAGATTATTTTTTGCAACTTGTATGTAATGAAAGCTTCAATTGTCAGCTAAATGTACGTCATTTGGCAAGCAATCCAGTTATAGCAGCTATGTGATGTCAATGTCCCGGTATGCACGAGCGCTTGGCTGAGCATGTCTAAGCTAACCTAGTTAGCTATGCAGTTAGCTAGATAGGTAGTTATATACTTTCTATAATGTTGCATGCTGACTAAATATCGATACTTAGTTTTTTGGTCCATGTATCACCCACCATCAATATGCTTGTTTGTTGTTGTGCAACCTCAGGATGGATTCGGTGGCTAAAGCACTGGAGGAGGTTCTCAGCTCCGCGTTACCTCAGGGTTGCATTACTGTCGGGGTATACGAGGCAGCCAAGTCACTCAATGTGTAAGTAGATAGCAAATGACGCACATTCAGCAATATTATAACGTTATTAGCTAGTAATAAATCCATTCTGAAATAACTAAATGCAAGGAGTGAAGTACATTATGTTTCAATAAATTCTTACGCAATGAAACTGTAATAAACATTCTGGCAACTAAATTAATATATTCTGCTTGTTTAACAAATTGTGTTGCCATTTAAATCATCAGTGACCCGGATAATGTGGTGTTGTGCCTCCTGGCGACAGACGAGGAACAGGTAGAAGACGTGGCCCTCCAGATCCACTTCACCCTTATCCAGGCGTTCTGCTGTGAGAACGACATCAACATCCTGCGGGTCAGCAACATGAGGCGCCTCGCTGAGATCCTTGGAGGAGTGAAGCCAGGAGGAGAGCCAATGGACATGCACTGTGTACTAGTTACTGTATGTGTCATTACATTGTTCATACTCCCCATATCCCTGCACTAAACAGTGCTAGACTTTTATATCATTTACTCAGCTGGGGTCTCTGCAGGTGTGGCACTTTATGCACATTATGCCAGCTAGGTTATTAAACATTTTTTGTGGATGCTAAATATTTGCAGGTCAAGAGCTTTGAATACAGAATCAAAGGCCTAGATGCATACAAATATTCGATTTTAATGGCTACAACATCTGGTCTAGTAGTTTTATGTCTTCATTCATTGCTCTGCTCTTTTAAATGTAATCCAGTTGACTGCAGCCACCTGATCTGTAGTGATGTGGGTTGCATAGCGGTCTGACGTAGCTTACGCTGGCTGCAGTACTCCAAGTGATCTGACTCCAGTTACTGGGACTGCGTACAAATGGCATAGGAATAGGGTGCCATTTGGGATGTAATCTATACATTTGTTGGCTGAGTTGGCAGAGCGATGTGTACTCTAGCTGTTCTTCCTGTGGGCCACTAGTATTTCTTCAAACACACATTCCAGGAAATGAAGCTGAGCTCATAGGAGAAAGACGATGAATGATTGCATGTTTGCAGAGCGATTCTTAGAATGCAGAAGTCAGCATGGAGATTTTTATGCACTGCTCATACACTTCCTTAGTAGTGATCTGATCTATGAAGCACACTAGCAGGCCATGCAGATCATATAGGATCTTAATTTGATCCCCCTGTTGCAGAACCTTCCTGCAATTCAAGAAATGTAAAACTTGTAATGTATTTGAGGTTTAAAAAGGCTTCTGAAGTTTTGTCATTTCTACTTAGAAATGTCAGACTTGATTTCCCCTTGTATCAACCCCTACAAAAATGTCTATCAATTATAATCCACATAATACTTGACATTTCCTGTTGCTGCAGGAATAGTTTTCCTGCTGTAGCAAACTGACTCTACTTGTTACTGTAACCACACCAGTTGCAGATAACCCTTATCGTATTATGGTTACTAGAAATAACTTTTTATCCCTATATTTGATGAATACATTTAGAAAGCACAGCAGTAGATGTGTGCTGATTAACTGTGTAAGGAGTTATGGTAACCATACTCACTTGCAGAGAACCCCTTAGGCCTAACTGATTAGGGTTGTTTTACACATTTATTAGGTCTGTATTTGAATGCATACGTTTTTAGAAAGCAGCATTAGCCTGACTGTGTTTTCCCTTCCTCTTCACAGAACCCCCAGTTGACCACATGGAAGGACCCAGCTCTGAGCAAAGTGAATCTCTTCTGTAGAGACAGTCGAATCCTGGACCAGTGGGTCCCCATTATCAACCTACCTGACTGATGACTCTACCCATGTTGTGCACTTTATATGGAAACATCGCACACTGCACTAGATCTGTGTAATAACCCCTTTGTTGGACCTCTCATGAACAACCTTGATTCTGCCAGAGGGAGATAGAGGACCAGGAAATCGCCCCAAAAATAACAATGAAATCTCCAACTCCAACAAAATTTGCTGGATCAGTGTGGATTTTAATGCAGAGGTTTCGGCTGAGGAAGAGTGATTCAGCATTCTAGGTTCCAAGACTGCCATGGTAACAATGATGACTGTAATTACAAGGCAACGGTTGGTCATTGGTATGACTGTGCCCTCCTTGCTGGGAAGAGCCATTACAGGAAGCGGAATCATGTGAGCACACACAGCAGAACACACTAGACACAGGTGGTGGTGAGCAGAGCAGAGAACACCAGGCAGCAGGGGATTGGAATCTACTGGAGGATCAGACAACTGACTACAAGGAATTGACCGGACTCAATTTAAAAGGACAGGATTTTACTGAACTGGACTGGAGTAGTCTGAACTACAGGTTGGATAATGCCTTAAGGAAAGTGGACAAATCTCAACTGTAATTTATATGATGTTGATCATCTCTGAATTGTTGTTTTGAGAATTATTTAAATAAAAAAAGGGAAGATATTGTCAGGACAAGGCAATGTATAGTCTTAAACATTAACTTGTTTTTTTATTTTAATTAATATGTTTGCGTTAATTTAATGAATTGTATTTATGTTGCGATGTTCATCAACAGCTACCTTTGTAGAGAAATAAACAGAACTGAACTAAACATTTCATTGTTTTGCTTGTTTGTAATTAATGCAGTGAGTTTTGGGTATCATTCTGCAGGTTTTTGATTAACCTGTAAGCAACATCACTCACAGGACTAATAATGCATCTCTGTCAAGGCAGTGGAAAACGGGCACTGAACAAGGATTCTGTTTGCACCAAGCTTGGTCAAAGAGGCTTTTCACAGAGGTCGCTAGATAATTCACAGAGGTCGCTAGATAATTCACAGAGGTCGCTAGATTATTCACTGAGGTCACTAGATAATTCACTGAGATCACTAGATAATTCACTGAGGTCACTAGATAATTCACTGAGGTCGCTAGATAATTCACTGAGGTCACTAGATAATTCACTGAGGTCACTAGATAATTCACTGAGGTCACTAGATAATTCACTGAGGTCACTTGATAATTCACTGAGGTCACTAGATAAATCACCGAGGTCACTAGATAATTCACTGAGGTCACTAGATAATTCACTGAGGTCACTAGATAATTCACTGAGGTCACTAGATAATTCACTGAGGTCACTAGATAATTCACTGAGGTCACTAGATAATTCACTGAGGTCACTAGATAATTCACTGAGGTCACTTGATAATTCACTGAGGTCACTAGATAATTCACGAGGTCACTAGATAATTCACTGAGGTCATTAGATAATTCACTGAGGTCACTAGATAATTCACTGAGGTCACTTGATAATTCACTGAGGTCACTAGATAATTCACTGAGGTCACTAGATAATTCACTGAGGTCACTAGATAATTCACTGAGGTCACTAGATAATTCAGCACAATTCCAGATGCAGCATCTTATGTCATTTCTCGTAGGTAGTGTTTTTCTTCTCAGCTGTAGGTGTTAACTGCAAGCCTCAGTTCAGGGGAATGGAATGCAACACTTTCAAGTGATCTTTCATATTCAGCTGAGTAAAGAAAGGTGCACTGTTTAACCGGGTGCAAAAAGCTAGTACTTAGTTTTGCGTGTATTTAGTATGTAACATACACCATGTCTCAACAATACATCACTCCATTGACACCAATGGTAAACACTACAGTGTTGGTTATTTACACCCAAGGACACAAAGTCCATGTAACAACAGTTCCACACCCTGCATTCACATCAACATTTTTTAATTAAAAACGTCACACAGGAGGGAGAAGGAGAATTTCCACATACATATAGTTTCCTTGTGTGATGAGCAGCATCAGGGTGTTTGTGTGATCACCATGACAACCCTTGCTGTCACCGAGGCCCTCTGTTCGAACACAGAAACACCCTCTGTTCAAACACACCTGGCAGGGACAAAAATAGCCAGAGAGGAAAGAAAATATATATTACTAACCAGCACACTCAGGGGACACCAGAAGTGATTGTGTGTGTGTGCAGCAGAGCAAAGCAGGGGGACAAAGCCCTCAAAGAGCAGCTGATGAAACAATGTTCACACCCTCACAGTGGGGGTACTACTGACCACTGATTTCATCATGGCTATAAATAGACCCTATGAATGGAGGTGAGGCAATCACACTCACAGTGACGCACTGATAGTAATAATAGTGTTACAAATTAGAAGGCAACACAAGCAGTGCAGGCTGTTAACCACAAACCACCTAATGTCACGTCAGCATGATGACCTGCAATGTGGCTGTACTCCTGTGGCATCTTAATAACACAACGGAGCATTAAATTATACATTTTTGTCATTTAGCTTTCCCAACCTTTCCGGGGGCAATAACCACACATTTCTTTCACAGCATTGTATGTTTCAGGGCAAGTCACCATAGCTGTCTTTGCATGGGAGACATGGGTGTGAGCCCACATCGCCAGTCATCAGATCAACTCTAAGCAGTAGAATGCTATGCTGATTTGACCTGGAGTGAGTGAGAATAGAGGAAAGTTGCAAGTGGGCTACTACCTTCTCCCGAGGTATAAATCTAGTGGTTTTAGTGGATATAGGAACAAACTATAAAATCATAAAGGTCCAAATGAACTGCAGGTCAGGAATGGGGCTTCACTCCTGTGGGTGAAACAGTGTGGACTGGAGGTTAGGAGAAGGTCAGTACACTGCAACCTCACTCCTCTGAATTTCACAAGAGTCATGGAAGAATTGCTAAGCTGGGGGCACCACCAGTGAAACTAAACACACATGACACAAATGACAGGAATGCAACTAGGAGGAGCAAGCATAACTTATGAACAGAACACAGGGACATTACTCTGATGAACTCTGAATACACCGTTTCCATAGGTTTTTACCATGGATCTGTAGGCTTAACGGCAATGCCAACAGAACAGACTCATTTCATAAAGATCCTGATCTGTGTAAATATGCATATCTGGAGTAAGTATCAGGGGGCAGGTGAAATATACGTAACACAAGCATATCTTTAACCAGGTCGAGTACAGAAAGGAAGTTGTAAGGTAGTGGGTAGTGCAAACAAATACTTTTTTTCTGTCGAGCGGACAGGTAACACAATCACAGAGAATCTCCACAAAGCCCAGTGCCATCTAATATCAGAGGGGAGAGTGGCCAATACATCAATGTGAGCCAACATATAGGGCCTTACCTGGTTTTTGCCTGTAACATCAGACCCTGAGAGAGAGAAAGAGAGACTGACAGACAGAGAGACAGAGAGAGAAAGGCCACTGAAGCAGAGGGATCGTCACATAACAACCAGACCTGCCTGGACATTGGGGCAGACAGTAGGACAAAATATGGCAGAAATCAGAGCAAAATGGGAATGTTTACAGCCAGGTTACTCACTGACGTGGCACTAGCTAGTCTATTAGTGGTTGTGACAATTCAACAATCTATCCTCTCCACTTGTTCAAATGTATCTGATAATCATTGAAAAACAAGTATTATTTTCTACACACTTTTTATTGTGCCAGATGCATTTACAAATCACTACTAAATCATTAAAATGGTGTATTTAAATAAATTCATTAAGATCTACTAAATTTAAGAAGGCAAGAGTGGGAATAAAATTGTAATCACTTGAAATAGGAAATATATCCACATAGACAGTACATACTAGAGACCAAAGTAGCATCCAGTATGTGTCACAGAGAAAAATAAACAAGTTTTTCTTTAAAACTGTAAAATCCATTTGCAACATGAATTATTAAGTTGGCAAAAATCAATGCAACACATGCATCAAAATAGCATTGGCCTTTCATTGTAAATGTATATGCAGTGACATAACAGCGAGAAGAAGCAAGTGCAGAAACACATCATACAGGAACACACAACTTTAAGCGAGCTTTCAAAGCCACACCGAATATAATCTCTTGTGGACAGACTACTTAATGTAAATAGTATTTGACATGAGATTTTCAATTGTAGGTTGCCAAGATTACACAGAATATGGAGGCAAATAGCCTACTATGAGGGGACGTTTCAGTTGGTGCTGCCATCTGTCTCTATATATAGCAGTCTATAGTAATTATAGGCTTTAACCCACTGGTATAAGAGCAACTTTTTGTATTGCCAATAATGATACTGACAGACAAGCACTTCAAAGATGTGCTCCCTGCATCCACTGCGGATGTATTGATTCAGTTGTTCACAGTATTAGTATAGTGTTGTTTGAAGAGTGTGGCTAAAAAGTAGTGGTGAAATGTCGAAACGAGACTACTTTAATACTAAGGCCCTGGCTGGTTAAGCTGGGTCATGTTCATTTGGTAGAAAACGAAGCGAACCGGGTATGTACTACCTGAACTTGCCTAATTGTTTTAGTTTTCGGTTTTGCTATTGTCCGCCCTAATGAACACGACCATGGTCTCCGAGTTGCCTTTGACGGTCACGTGCACAGACAAAAAAACTACATTCTCCCAAACACACAATAACAATTATTATTCAACGCATGACCATTCAGAGAGTTGAAAAGAAGACAATGGAGCAGCTATTGTAAACAAGGAATGTTCACACTCAAGAAGAGATCATAATAACAGTTGTCACAAATTTAACAATGGATCACAGAATCCCTGTCAGAATAGAAGTTGTACATCTATCAATAAAAAGTTATTACAGTGAATCACTTTAAAAGCACTGGCAATAAAATACAAATCAGAAAACATTTCTAGCTTGGTACCAGATCTGTCTGTGCTCTTGCTTACTCCATTGATGTCCTTGTCAAGACCGTTTTTATCTTTGTTTGCCACTACAATGTGTTAAGGAGTTGGCACGATAGCACAAACAGATTAGCACCCAGTTTCCTCTGGTGCTGGTACAGATGTAGCGTCTTAATAACAGTTTTTCACAGCAGGAAAATAATCCTGCAGCAACAGGAAATGTGAATCATTATGTGGATTATAGTTAATGGACATTTTTTATACATTTTTAGTTAGGGCAAATCCAATCTGACATTTTAAAGTGGAAATGACAAACTTTAGAACCCTTTTTAAAACCTCAAATACACTGCAAGTTTGCTGTGCAGGAAATGTCCTGCAACAACAGGGTGATCAAATTACGATCCTACATCTGTACATTGGATAGACGTGATTGTGATCTTAACTTCTTCTCCTTCAGCCAAATAGAGACATCATTATGGAACAACAACTTTTACATCAATGTAAGGCATAGTAAAATAATTTAAAGGGTTAAATGGTATCTGCAACACTTCATATTGCTGCTACATTACCTATCTACTGTACCACATACAAGTAAGACAACTATGCAAAGTCACAAAGTTTGGTTTCTAAGGCAAAGGCATGGCAAATTCACAAGAGATAAAAATTAGTCTTTAAAGTTTAAAGAGTCATTCTTTCATCACAAAAGACATAGAAGTGGGATAGTTTGAATCTACCCCCACCTGAAAATGAAACGATCTCTGACATCTTTGCAGAAAAAAAACAATGCTGGTTAAACCTGCCAGTTCATGAGGTTATTGCTGCAAGCCATACGCTTTCCCTTACAAAACGACAGGCACCCTCTCCTGTTGTGACGGGACATTCACAGGCTGAGTCCCAAATGGCACCCTTTACCCTTTAGAGCACACATTTTAACCAGGGCCCATAGGGCTCTGATCAAAAGTGGTTCACTCTTTGGGAATAGGGCGCCATTTGGGACACAGAAATAGCTTACCAGCCCATCAGCACTGGTTTTAGAGTCCTCCTGTGTCATGGGACTGGGTGATTTACATAATGGGGTTATTACAGGCTTATCAGTAATATACAAACTAGACTGATTGTTTCTCAAAGAAGCTACTGTGTGGGGACTGATGACGCAATCAGGAGCTGAAAGGTTTAACTAGAGTGTGGTGCAAGTGCAATGCTTTATACTTCAGGGCCATTGGCATTATTTATGCTCTGGCTGATGTGAACATTACAGAGTTGGGAACCCCTAGTTCAAACCAAGTATTTAGTCTGCATAACATGAGATAACAATCTGAAAGAACACCAGTCTCTGTTGAGAGGAGCCTCAGAATGAGCTTTCATTCATTCATGACTGATTGAACTAAACTAAAACATTGTTTCTGGGTCACCAATGACCTGTTACATTTTGTCTCATGGTGCTATTTGGTCTTAGTTGTATCTGATAAAGAGAGAGCACACCAATGATTCTGATCCTACCAAAATGGCACTTGTTTATAAGAGTCCAAAAACGACACCCTATGCCCTATATAGTGCACAATTGTGGGCCCTAGGATAACATTTGGGAATCAACCGAAAGTACAAGGAAATAGGGGGAGTGGGGCTAGGCTGGCCTTAAGGCAAATAGTGTACCGGTATTAATGTCATATTTCTCTCTATAAAATAATATACAAATAAAAAAGTAAAGAGATTTCAGCTGTCCCGCTACTATAATATAGTGCACGGCTTCTTGTCTTTGAATGGGTTTTCAGAGGCTGGGATGCCCATGAGTAGAGGGTCGTATTTAGCATGTTCTCCACAATAGTGCATCAGGTCTGCTGAGGCCTTGGACACCTACGGGAGAGAATCATACAGCACGTTACTATGATGAACACAAAGAAACAGTGAGGTGGCTCACCAAGGAATGTAGTTTGTGTCCCTGAGAGATGCACATCCTTAGTAAAGACTGACTACCCTAAATCGATCCTGAACACATTATGTAGTGGAAATATACACTTGCTTACTACTTATTATGAAGCAATCTAAATCTGAACACAACTCCATTTTGCTCAATCCCTTCCTATAGGCCGAAAATCAAACAGGAAGTACCCGTGCTAAGGACTATTCAAAGCTGGTCTGACCAATCAGAATCCATGCTTCAAGATTGTTTTGATCACGCGGACTGGGATATGTTCCGGGTAGCCTCAGAGAATAATATAGACGTATACGCTCATTCGGTGAGAGAGTTTATAAGGAAGTGTATAGAAGACATTGTACCTACTGTGACTATTAAAACCTACCCTAACCAGAAAACGTGGATAGAGGGCAGCATTCGCGCAAAACTGAAAGTGCGTACCACCGCATTTAACCATGGCAAGGTGACTGGGAATATGGCAGAATACAGAGTAGTCATTCCCTCCGCAAAGCAATCCAACAAGCAAAATGTCAGCATAGAGAGGAAGTGGAGTTGCAATTCAATGGCTCAGACACGAGACGTATGTGGCAGAGTCTACAGACAATCACGGACTACAAAAGGAAAACCAGCCACATCACGGACACCGATGTCTTGCTTCCAGATAAACTAAACACTTTCTTTGCCCACTTTGAGGAAAATACAGTGCCACCAACGCGGCCCGCTACCAAGGACTGTGGGCTCACCTTCTCCGTGGCCGACGTGAGTAAGACATTTAAATGTGTTAACCCTCGCAAGGCTGCCGGCCCAGATGGCATCTCTAGCCGCGTCCTCAGAGCATGCGCAGACCAGCTGGCTGGTGTGTTTACAGACATATTCAATCTCTCCCTATCCCAGTCTGCTGTCCCCACATGCTTCAAGATGGCAACCATTGTTCCTGTACCCAAGAATGCAAGGATAACTGAACTAATTTACTATCGCCCCGTAGCACTCACTTCTGTCATCATGAAGTGCTTTGAGAGACTAGTCAAGGATCATATTACCTCCACCTTACCTATCACCTTACACCCACTTCAATTTGCTTACCTCCCCAATAGGTCCACAGACAATGCAATCGCCATCCCACTGCACATTTCCCTATCCCACCTGGACAAGAAGAATTCCTATGTAAGAATGCTGCTCATTGACTATAGCTCAGCATTCAACACCATAGTACCCTCCAAGCTCATCATTAAGCTTGAGGCCCTGGGTCTTAACCCCACCCTGTGTAATTGGGTTCTGGACTGCCTGACGGGCAACCCCCAGGTGGTGAAGGTAGGAAACAACATCTCCACTTCGCTGATCCTCAACACTGAGGCCCCACAAGGGTGCGTGCTCAACCATGTACTCCCTGTTCACCCATGACTACGTGGCCATGCACGATCTTGGACTCCAGGAAACAGCAGAGAGAGCACCCCCCTATCCACATCGACAGGACAGCAGTGGAGAACGTGGAAAGTTTTAAGTTCCTCTGACAAACTGAAATGGTCCACCCACATAGACAGTGAGGTGAAGAAGGCACAACAGTGCCTCTTCAACCTCAGGAGGCTGAAGAAATGTGGCTTGTCACCTAAAACTAGAGGTCAACCGATTAATCGGAATGGCTGATTAATTAGGGCCGATTTCAAGTTTTCATAACAATCGGAAATCGGTATTTTTGGACACCAATTTTTTTTTACACCTTTATTTATCTAGGCAAGTCAGTTAAGAACACATTCTTATTTTCAATGACGGCGTAGGAACGGTGGGTTAACTGCCTTGTTCAGGGGCAGAACGACAGATGTTTACCTTGTTAGCTCGGGGATTCAATCTTGCAACCTTACGGTTAATTAACTAGTCCAACGCTCTAACCACCTGCCTTACATTGCTGTCACGCCCTGACCTTAGTATTCTTTTGTTTTCTTTATTGTTTTGGTTAGGTCAGGGTGTGACATGGGTGATGTATGTTTTTTTGTACTGTCTAGGGGTTTTGTAGGTTTATGGGGTTGTTTACTATCTAGGTGTTTATATATGTCTATGGTTGCCTAGATTGGTTCTCAATTAGAGGCAGGTGTTTATCGTTGTCTCTGATTGGGAACCATATTTAGGCAGCCATCTTCTTTGGGTATTTTGTGGGTTATTGTCTATGTTATGTTGCTTGTTAGCACAGTGTTTCTTTAGCAGTCACATTCGGCTTGTTAGTTTGTTTTTAGTGTACTTCGTGTTTTTTTTCCGTCTTTTCATTAAATCGTGCATTCACACCACACTGCGCTTTGGTCTACTCCATACGACGATCGTGACAATTGCACTCCACGAGGAGCCTGCCTGTTATGCGAATGCAGTAAGAAGCCAAGGTAAGTTGCTAGCTAGCATTAAACTTATCTTAAAAAACAATCAATCAATCATAATCACTAGTAACTACACATGGTTGATACTACTAGTTTATCTAGCGTGTCCTGCGTTGCATTTAATCGAAGCGGTGCGCATTCGCGAAAAAGGACTGTCATTGCTCCAACGTGTACCTTACCATAAACATCAATGCCTTTCTTAAAATCAATACACAAGTGTATATTTTTAAACCTGCATATTTAGTTAATATTGCCTGCTAACATGAATTTCTTTCAACTAGGGAAATTGTGTCACTTCTCTTGCAACAGAGTCAGGGTATATGCAGCAGTTTGGGCCGCCTGGCTCGTTGCGAACTGTGTGAAGACTATTTCTTCCTAACAAAGACGGGCAAACGGGATGATTGAACAAAAGCACATTTGCGAAAAAAGCACAATCGTTGCACGACTGTACCTAACCACAAACATCAATGCCTTTCTTAAAATCAATACACAGAAGTATATATTTTTAAACCTGCATATTTAGCTAAAATAAATCCAGGTTAGCAGGCAATATTAACCAGGTGAAATTGTGTCACTTCTCTTGCGTTCATTGCACGCAGTCAGGGTATACGCAACAGTTTGGGCCGCCTGGCTCGTTGCGAACTAATTTGCCAGAATTATACGTAATTATGACAACATTGAAGGTTGTGCAATGTAACAGGAATATTTAGATTTATGGATGCCACCCGTTAGATAAAAGACGGAACGGTTCCGTATTTCACTGAAAGAATAAATCTTGTTTTCGAGAGTTTCCGGATTAGACCATATTAATGACCTAAGGCTCGTATTTCTGTGTGATAAATCAGACTTAATTGATAGAGCAGTCTGAGCGACGGTAGGCACCAGCAGGCTCGTAAGTATTCATTCAAACAGCACTTTCGTGCTTTTTGCCAGCAGCTCTTCGTTGCGCGTCAAGCATTGCGCTGTTTGACTTCAAGCCTATCAACTCCCGAGATTAGGCTGGTGTAAACAATGTGAAATGGCTAGGTAGTTAGCGGGGTGTGCGCTAATAGCGTTTCAAACGTCACTCGCTCTGAGACTTGGAGTAGTTCCCCTTGCTCTGCATGGGTAACAATGCTTTGAGGGTGGCTGTTGTCGTTGTGTTCCTGGTTCGAGCCCAGGTAGGAGCAAGGAGAGGGGCAGAAGCTATACTATTACACTGGCAATACTAAAGTGCTTATAAGAACATCCAATAGTCAAAGGTATATGAAATACAAATCGTATAGAGAAATAGTCCTATAACTACAACTTAAAACTTCTTACCTGGGAATATTGAAGACTCATGGAACCACCAGCTTTCATATGTTCTCATGTAAGGAACTTAAACGTTAGCTTTCTTACATGGCACATATTGCACTTTTACTTTTTTCTCCAACACTGTTTTTGCATTATTTAAACCAAATTGAACATGTTTATTTATTTGAGGCTAAATTGATTTTATTGATGTATTAAGTTAAAATAAGTGTTCATTCAGTATTGTTGTAATTGTCATTATTACAAATATTTTTTTTAAATCGGCCGATTTAATTGGTATCGGCTTTTTTTGGTCCTCCAATAATCGGTATCGGCGTTGAAAAATCATAATCGGTCGACCTCTACCTAAAACCCTCAACTTTTACAGATGCACAATTGAGAGCATCCTGTCGGGCTGTATCACCGCAGGGCTCTCGAGAGGGTGGTGGGGTCTGCAAAATGCATTACCGGGGGCAAAGTACCTGACCTCCAGGACACCTACAGCACCTGATGTCACAGGAAGGCCAAAAAGATCAAGGACAACAACGACCCGAGCCCCTGCCTGTTCACCCCGGTACCATCCAGAAGGCGAGGTCAGTACAGAGAGACTGAAAACAGCTTCTATCTCAAGGCCATCAGACTGTTAAACAGCCATCACTAGCACAGAGGCTGCTGCCTACATACAGAATTGAAATCATTGGCCACTTTAATAAACAGAACACTAGTCCCTTTAATAATGCCACTTTTTAATAATGTTTACATCTCACATTACTCATCTCGTATGTATACTACTGTTCAAAAGTTTGGGGTCACTTAAATGTCCTTGTTTTTGAAAGCAAAGCACACATTTAATGGACAAAATAAGGCCAGCATCCCAGAGTCGCCTCAACACTGTTGATGTTGAGACAGGTGTTTTGCAGGTAGTTTTTAATGAAGCTGCCAGTTAAGGACTTGTCTGTAGCCTTTTAAAATGATAAACTTGGATTAGCTAACACAACGTGCCGTTGGAACACAGGAGTGATGGTTGCTGATAATGGGCCTTTGTACGCCTAAGTAGATATTCCATAAAAAATCTGCCGTTTCCAGCTACAAGTCATTTACAACATTAACAATGTCTACACTGTATTTCTGATAATTTTTCTGTTATTTTAATGTACTTCTTTCTTTCAAAAACAAGGAACTTTCTAAGTGACCCCAAACTTTTGAACATTAGTGTATATACTGTATTCTATACTATCTATTGCATCTTAGCCTATGCCGCTCTGACATTGCTCATCCATATATTTGCATATTCTTATTCCATTCCTTTATTTAGATTTGTATGTCTTAGGTATTCGTTGTGGAATTGTTAAAGGTCCGCGAAGGCAGTTCTTGCAGGATAAAAAAATGTAATATATACGTACAGTCTATTTAGGTAATTATGGGTTATGTTTGAGAAGCGTACCTTAATCCTCTCAATGCTGGCCTCTATTCTCAGCTGCTGGACTGTCCTCCTGGCATGGGCTGTGTTATTGGAACTCTGCATCTTTGACGACATGATGGTCTCCACACACCTGTGTTGAAACACACATACTGGACTCAGTACTGTATAACACTATGGAAAATAATGACTGACAATAAATTAATGAATTAATAAATGACTATTGGATATACCTTCCACAATTCTGGAGTACTGCCAATTTTTTCTGTGTGGCTTATCTGGAAAAATGAAAGAAAAGCACAATAAACCATAATTAAATCATCATTTCAACATCCACATAGGGCAGCAGAACAGATAGTCCCTGGATAACAGTCTCATAAAAGGTATCCCAGCTACATCAGCAGGCACGTCTTACGTCTTTGTACAGCAGATGGTGTGTTGGAGAATAACCCAAGATGGTTAAGTGCCAGGAACAGAACTTTGACAAGCTGCCGAACAGAACATACAAACACGCCGTGGCTAGACGCAGCTGTTACTCTTACTGTCCTTCCCCTCCAGAGTAACTTTCCAAAAGTGAAAGTCTGAGGTTAATCTGCAATTTACTACTCAACCAACAACCTACGAACAAGCTAACGCACAGACTGGCATAGACGAAAGTGGTTGCACAACCCACACACAACATGGGAAGTCTGCATTGGTCTTAGCGTTGCACGGGTATACCAAAACTTAGAATTTCAATACAAAAAAATTACATTTGATACTTCTGTCAAATGTGTCTCACGTGATTGAGAGGATCAAGTCTGTGTATAAATGCAGCCCCTTCATAGAGTGAAGAGCAAAGTGCCTGCTCCACTCCATTCATTGCTAGAGCTGTCTGGGCTGCATTGTTAGCTCCCCACTCATGCTGCACAGAAATGAACACACTTGAATAATGCAACACGGCATAAAGTGTTGAAACTGTTCGCAAAACAATGTCCATACAGGCTAGAACAATGCAAGACGATACCGGTAGCTTCCGGTTTTAATTGTAGGCTAACGTTCCTTGCTAGCTTACAGCTGAAGCAACATCAATTCACTACCGTAGTACTTTGTTTGTGCAAACCATACTGCAAAATATGCTGATTTCAAAGCTGATTGTCACAAAACGTTACTTCATTTCGTCTCCCTCGCCACCAAAAACTCTAACTTCTTCACTCCCTCACTTCCAGTCTGGTTTCCAGTAGAATCCAATAGTGTGTGATTGCGGGCTGCAATTCGGGGCGTTCCTGTATGTGGGCATACAGGAACACCATTGAGCATCCCATTGGTTCCTGCATAAATGCCCCCCCCTCGATCATGACATCTTCATGCTTGTGACACTTTCGAATGTGGGTCAAAAGGAAAATACAAGCATTATCGCCCCCGCCTCCTATGTACCGGAGTCCTCCTTGCTAGCTAGCATGTCTGCTGTGTACTGGCGTCCTCCTTACTAGTGAGCGGGAAGCAGGGGCGCTAGCGGGAGGCAGGGGCAACACCGGTAGACAGTGTCCTTCGCTCTCGCCTGCCGAACACCTGCACTCACATTCGTTAAGAGAATTGCGGAAAAACAGTGCCCAACATGCAAGGGCAAAGGATACTGTCTACCGGTCTCCCCGCCTCCCGCTAGCTACTCAGGTATGTGGGAGGCAGGGGCGACACCGTGTGTTAGATAACTAGCTAGCTTATTAGTTAGCGACACCATGTAATAGCTTGCTAGCTAGCACAAGGTGATCAATGTTGTTGATCAGTACAATCAAATAATATGTTCTCCTAGCAGTTGCCAATGAAATAAGTCCTAAATGGAAGGGATTGTTTGTCATCTGTATCCATGAAATCAGCTAAAACAAGCTCAATAACTCAATGCATGCACACACTCCTATTGAATAATATGCATTCACTTGTATTGTGAAAAGACCTATGCTACATCTTGATTTACTCAGTTTATCAATATATTTACCTATTAAATAAATGAATACCATTATGTTTTGTTGTTAGATTGGTAAAAACAAATTGATTGTATGATTGTATAATTGATTCATTAATGCATCCATGGTTGTCTCAAAAAAAAACACATACAAATGTTCAAATGTAATAATATTGAACTCAAAAGATGCCCAACGATTGAACAGACCAAAAGCTGAGTTTATCTGTCTGGATCAAGTGCCATTCGGTGACTTTGGCTAATATGCCTTCTTTTTTTGTTCTAGTATCGTTTTGGAATCGAGTATCATGACGGTGTCGAGTATTATGATACTAAACCTGGTATCGATATCAAAGTAAAAATTCTGGTATCGTGACAACACTAATTGGTCCATAGCAATAAAGAAATTGCCTGAGAGGACAGGGCTGTAGTGGGTCTGCACAGTATGTAGTAAGAAAGAGACTGCCCGGGTGCTGGGACTGTTTAAAGAAGAGCGACCAGTCTGCCAGGTTTCACTCTCACCTTGGAACCACTCTCACTCTCACCTATGGATCCAGACCGACTGCTTCCACGCACACACACACTCTGGCACGCCCGCACACACACCATGCAGGTCATTTGAGAAGCATCGACAATAACCTTTGTATTGAGGTCATCAATATGTGATCGCACTTCTATTACAATGGCTGAGAGGTTTTTGGAGGAGGAGGATGCACGGAAGGAAGCTGAAATGGAATAACGTCATCTGCAGCCAGCCACAGTTCAGCTGAGTACAAACTGGATGGAGAGACCTCCATCGGAAGCATACATCTCTCTAATCACCCTACCAACCCACTCCTTTCCTCTCCTCCTTCCCTTCCTTTCCCTTCCTCCCTCCTCCATTCACAGGAAGATGTATCCCCAGCCAGACAGCCAGTTCAATTCCCCTCGGAAGTATAAATTATTAAATATGTTCCGGTTTTAAAAATAGAGGCGGTCGGAAGAGGAGAGAGCTGCAGAGGTGGTTAGTCACCCAAACAGACAGGAACATAAAGATTTAGTACCACAAGGAGTAAGTATAGGAATAGAAACAAAGTATCCTGACAAATAAACACTTCTCAACCACAGTCTCAACACGCTTTCCTTCACGTGAGGATCTTGAAATAATCAAAGACACTTCATCCTCTTCCACACCGCAGCTTTCCTTGAATTAATACATCTTTCAATGCTCTGAGACACTTCAAGAGCCCTTCAACTTCATGTCTGCCTCAGTGCCTTTTTTGGGCTTGGCTTGGCTAGACACAGGAGTGGTTTAATGTGTATATCTCTGTTATTTGCGCAACAGTGGGTTTTAAAACACAGCCAGACCACTACACTGACCAGACGATGATAGAGTGAACACAGGAAGAAGGCCATAATCGGAGGGCTGGATCAGACAAGGGCTACTAACCCAGTGTCTAACTAACGTCTGCACCAGACTGAACGTGAAGCTAGCAGCTAGGGCTTGGACCATAAAGAGGAGGTGCTTGAGGGTCAATGGGCTGAGTGCCACTGTGTGCAACACTAACAACTAGCTTTTGTCTAGTCAACTCAATGAAGGGTGTTCAGTTGGTGCTACTTTGTCTTGACCTTTGTTTTGTCTGACCTCTCAGTGATGTCATAGTAAAGGAGGCTAGATGTATGGATCAGGTTAATGCTGTAGGCAATAGGAAAGTCAGACTAAAAGGAACTGTAGAGGCTTCAAATCTAATCATATCTTATATCTACTTAAAGAAAGTACATAAGAGTATTAGTATGTGCAGTATTAGTGAGTGCCTAAAATGGCACCCTATGTAGTGCACTACTTTTAACCAGAACCCTATGGCCCTTGGTCAAACGTAGTGCACTAAATAGGGACTAGGGTGCCATTTAGAATGCAGATTAGAGTCATTCTGTGACGCAGCTGGGTTTCATTGTGCATCTGTTTTTAGGTGGCCACGACCAGGGGTTCATAGGATTTATACCGGATAGTCCCTCCACACCTGGTCAGACCACCTAAGGACATGGTCCACAAGGATACTGTAAGAGGCCCACTTGGCATGGCAAAGCTGGCAGCAGAGGTGCCCACCACCACCAGACCACACATACACGTCTGGGCTGGCAGTGGCATTTCCCTGTGGCTTTGACACAAGCTGAAAGCTGTTGTCCATGGTCTTGCTAATGCTTCAGTAGTAAAAAGTAAAAGTAAGTTTGACACCAGCCGTGCTGATTGGCTTTCCTCTAGGAACAGCCTGGTTGTTTCCCAAACGGCACCCTATTCCCTATATAGTAAACTGCTTTTGACCAGGGCCCTATTCCGTATTGACTAGAGCCCTATGGGGCTTGGTCAAAAGAGGTGCACCGTATATAGGAAATAGGGTGTCATTTGGGACATTAGTCCTGATTCACTGAGGTTCTTCCCAGGCCTCTGATGTACCCTGAAATAACTCTCTGTTCCTGGGCAGGAAAAAGCCACAGTTGGGCGACCCCTGTCGGATGTGCTGGAGGGACTAAGTCTAGGGATTCACAGATTCTCACTTTACAAATATTAGCCAGCCAATAGGACCACCTCCCTGCTTTGCTCTCTCGTCCAGGAAAGGCAGCCAAGGGTCAGGGATTGTCTGTAGGAATGCCATAGCTAGCATCCCATCCTGCTACCCAGCCACCTCTCTGGACCACAGATTGGAGTCTTTAGTAATGCCATCTACTACAGCACACTGCATCATTGATACTATTCATATACTGCTCTGAGACCACTGAGGCACTGCTTTCATGTGGCTGTAATGTGGCTGCTGTAGTGTGGCTCTGGTGTGTACACAAGTGGGTTGTCACAACACCAGAAGAAGCAGGTTTCTGAGAGGTCAAACTAACGACGAGCTCTGACCTGTGGTGTGTAACTATAATTATGACACTACCTGCTTCTCTTTAGACATTACTACACAGATAAACCACATCAACGGTTGAGATACCTAAGACCTACTTTGGTGAAACTATGGTCTTTACTATGGTTACTTGTTATAGATATTATCAATGACTGTATTGCTAATACACTGTGTGAAATAGACACTGGCTATATTCAGAGATTGAGGGATAATTGTAAGAAGAGAGACTGGGCTGAGCTGTGAGAACAAATCTCATATCATCTATTATCAGCCTATCGATCCTCTGCACTATTACTGAATCAGAAGCTAATCCTGCCACCGTTACACAGTCACTAACCGCCAGTCCCTAACTGGTAGGCCAATGGGAAAATCAGTCTCTAACTGGTAGGCCAATGGGAAAATCAGTCCCTAACTGGTAGGCTAATGGCCATGAGAGAATAAGCAGGTCCTTTATCTATCCTCCGCACTACTAAACTGCCTAGCAACAAGATGGCCTTACGCCTGGGCCTAAAAATGTGTCTGAAACCTGATACTACAATGATAGTACAATGAGCTCTCAAGGCTCGGGGGACATTAGAGCCCCACAGGAACAATACAGACGTGTTATCAGTGCGACTAGATGCTTGACGCTGCCGGACTGACAGTGGGTGATGTGCAAAATGGAGGGACCAAAAATAGGGTCCGGGAGTAAAAAAATAAAAAAAGAAAGTTGAACCGCACCCTCATGGGTACTAATCTCAGACAGCCTGATGCTATCTGGGACTGGGAGACAGAGCAGGCAGCTAGTCAGCCATGCAGGGAAAAGACACAGGCTCTCTGATCTAGTGTAAAAGCTCCACCCATAGAAAAACAAACATAGTACACTCAGAAGAACCTTAAATGGGATGGTTCTTCGAAGAACCACACACACTCAACACCTTATTTTATGCAAATAAAGTATTGTTCCTTATTTGCATATTTCCCAGGGTACCATTCGAGTGAATATTTTAGTTATCAGTACCACCTAAGACTGTGTTTGCTACTGACAGACATGGTGGTTGCATTCATTCATTTTCAGTCCTGTGGCCTTTGCCAAGTGAGATCCTAAGTGAATATGTTATCATTAATAATTCAAGTTAAATTCTTTAAGACAATACAATGCATATTACAATCAATATAGGTCTTATTTTGATGGCCTAGTTTTAGCCTAATACAGTGGCCTGAAACACATGGTTTACAGGCCACATCATGCCTTGCAAGTCACAGTATGCTGGCTTGCAAAGTGATGTGTAACTCATATTGGAATCTAGCCAGAGAGGGGATATCCAACATTTTGAGAGAAAAAAAATCACCAGCAACCTGGATTCAGAATGACTGCCAGGGTTGGGAAGACTAAGATGATACTACATCTAAACTAAAGTATTTAAACTGGAATAACCATTTCAGTAACGGATGCAAGTCCAACTACTAACAGATTGGATTTGTTTCGAAACATTTATGTTTATATTGGAGTAACATAAGATTAATAAAAACATAGATATTGAAACAAATAATTCTAATAATCAACCTGCAATGGAGCATGCTGGGAAATATAATAAAGATGGGTGTGGTTTTGTTTCAACTCTGGTTATCAACACCAACAGTGGGGTTATTTCATGCCACTGAATGTTAATTGAACTCTTTAGTGTTCATTTAACTTTTGAATCAACACTAGAAAGTGAAAGATCTACACTAGTTAACACTGGCCAATTTGCTGTGTGCTATGAAAGGAACACATCTGGAGACATTTCAAGAACATTTCAGAATTTTGAAGAACTGTAGATGCAACGCAACAGGAATGACAGTCAAGCAGGTTTGAGTATTGACCGTAAGAGGTGCCATATTGGTTCTAAGTGATTCTAATGATGATGACAGATTTACTGTGCAGTTATTTGTTGTTCAGACAGAATAATGGGGAATAGTGGGGTGCCATTAGGTGGACAACAAGGTGTTTTATTTACAATCTACTCAACCGGATAGAAGGGTTCTTAGCCACTGAGTCACCAACAATGCAGTTTTACGAAAAATAAGTGTTACGAAAGTATTTACTAAAATAAACTGAAGTAAAAAAATATATACAAAATAATTAAAGAGCAACAATAAAATAACAGTAGCGAGGTTATATACAGGGGATATATGTTCTTCCACAGAGCTCTGTGAAGGGAAGTAGTGAATTAGGTGGTCGGCTGAGGTTATACCCAGAACAATAATGTCACACAGACTCTTTTCTCACCCTTTCCTCCGTCTCTTCCTTCCCACCTGGGCTTTGATGTGAAGGCAATCAGGTTATCTTGTCTTTCAGTTTCTGTAGTGTATCTCACCAAGAGTCACACTTTCAGAGTCGTGCTGTGTGTGGCCTGTCCCACACAGCACAACAGACAGATTCCCAATCAGTCAGAAAGTGACCAAAGCTTTGTGAGTAAGATGTCTTTGATGTAAGATTTCCTAAGACACAGCGGCAGTCCATCTATGGCTTCCAGCGCATGTACACCCTGCAGTGAGAGGGAAGGTGAACAACATCCATGGATTAAGTCTTGCTTTGAAGTGTATTTATTCTTCATATAATACCGCCGTAAGCCAGTCAATAGATGGATGACAGGCAAAGTCAAGATCCCAGGTGTGTTTACACATTGACATTGACGTGCATCATTTCCTTTCAGGAAGCATACTGTATATTTTATCTTAATTCAACATATTTGTTTTTCATTCGATCATTATCAGTGTCTTCACAAAACGGGGGTCATTTGTAGCCTAGCAGTAAATATGAGATCATCTATGCACACTATTCTTTCAGCAGGCAACAGGGTGACATGTGAGAGAGTAGGAGAGAGTGTCTGTCTGGAGAGTAGTCAAAGGGAGAATCTGTCTGGAGAGTAGTCAAAGGGAGAATCTGTCTGGCACAGTGTGTATGACCAGATGCCACATCAATGAAACGCTCCACCATCTGGTTCTATTAATACACAGTGCACAAACACACACACACACACACACACACACACACACACACACACAGAGGAGGATAAAGGGCGGAGGAACGGGGAGGAGGGGTGTCATGCAAACTAAATCTGTTGCATGCAGTCCATTTACCTTGAAGCAGCGTAATGAAAAGGGCCTCGCACGCAACACTCTCTTCAGGTCCATTAGAGGCGTTTTATCTTACTTTAGAACAATCAGGACAGCTAAGCAAATTAAACAGGTTCTCTCTCTCTTTGCTACCCAGCAATGGAAAAGCTCACAATCTGGTAAGGGTGGTGGTGAGGGACATTCATTTTCATGTGTCCCTCTATGTTGCTAACTTGCTTAAACGTCATTCGACATACTTTCCGAACAGCTACAATTCATAAACACCTGTAAACATTCTAGCTGTCATCATGCAGGATGACCTGAAAACAAAGACTCAGCTCAGAGAGGTTGACTGCTGCTGCTTGGCTTGCAGAGCGAGTGATACCCTCTTGGCATAGTTGAGCATTACAGATCAGATCATGAACTTTTAGTCAACCCTGTCTGCTCTGGCACATCTCAACACTAAGCCTCAGTGCTATGCCTTATCTATTGTATCCATCACAGCCAAATGACACCACTTGCATGGAAGCGTTTGACTGTCTCTCATCCTTTTGTTAACCTGCCCCTATCGTGTTCTGGCGTCGGCTTTAGAGAGATAAAAGTGTGAGGGTTGAGACAGTGTTGAGGAGGGCTGAGGAGGGGAGGGCTGAGGTGGGGAGGGCTGAGGAGCGCTGAACAGAGGGGGGGGGGGGGCTGAGAAGGGGGGGGGTGACGAGGGGAGGGCTGAGGAAGGGATGAGAGCTCATCTTTGTGTGTGGCAGCGTCTAGGACCTCAGGTGGTTAATAAGAAAAGGAAACGTTGTGTTTGTTCTTGCTCAGGTAGTTATTGCAAATAATGACATACTAACTGCCACCAAACTGACACAGAACACGGTGCAGCTCTCATCATCTTCCAACTCCTCTTAAGCTCTCAAAGCCAGGGTAATACCAGTATCCTGTTTCTCAAGTCATGTAACTTTGCGAAATGTCTATAAGCACTCAGACAGCTTACTATTTACAAAACCTGTAACTCAGTAACATCTCTATTATGAGGTAGGTGTGATGAGATGTTATCACCTCTTCCAACTTGATAAGTGAGTATCTCAATCAGAAAGACAGCTGGGTTCCTCCAGCCCTTCCTGAAACAGTGAGGTGATGCTAGCCTGGTTCCAGAGCTGTTGGTGCTGTCATACAACGACCATAGGAGTTGGCTATAAAGCACAAACAGATATGGGACCAGACTAATATTCTGCTGCTTCTGGGTGGTGGTGTTTCATTCCTTTCCCTACAGTGATATAACTAATGTGGGTCATTAAGTGGAAAGCAGGAAATCCATGCTAAGCAGGGCAGTCAGTGACTGTAACTACTTACTGTGTGCTACACTGCCAGACCAGACTAGGCGGAGGCCACTGTTTCCTGTTGAGTAAGAGGTTTGAAAGGACTGAGGCCTCTAGTCTACTACTGGTCTGATATCGGTGACTGTAAAACCCACCTGGGAGAAAAACTTCTGTGACTGCACGGCACACAGAGCTGGCTTGAAGTTACAGCAGTTTGACCGCATAGGCTTAAATCCCCCAGAGGATTGAGAAATGAGCTGAGGAACCCCCTCCACACACACACAAATGTGTGCACGCACACACACACACGCATGCACACGCACACACACACGCATGTACACGCACACACACATGCACACGCACACACACGCATGCACACGCACACACACACGCATGTACACGCACACACACATGCACACGCACACACACGCATGCACACGCACACACACATGCACACACACACACGCATGCACACGCACACACGCATGCACACACACATGCACACACACGCATGCACACATGCACACACACACACGCATGCACGCACACACACGCATGCACACGCACACACACATGCACACACACACACGCATGCACACGCATGCACACACACATGCACACACACACACGCATGCACACGCACACACACACACGCATGCACACACACATACACACACACACGCATGCACACGCACACATGCACACGCACACACACATGCACACACGCATGCACACGCACACACACGCATGCACACGCACACACACATGCACACACACACACACGCATGCACACGCATACACGCACACACACACACAAAAGCAACTTCCTGTTGCCTGGAGCAGTTCTGTATTTCAGAGCAGAATTAGAGTAGTTGGATCTCAACAACCAACAGCCAATGACTCGCCTGTGTCTAGACAGATCAGAGGCCCCGACTGCAGTAGTAGCTCACTGGATAGGAATCCAGCTGGCCCACAACCCCTCATTGTTATACGACTACCTTGTGCTGCTTCTCTCACGTTGGCTGCACCAGAGAGTTACTTAATTCACAGTCCTAAATGCTATAATGGTGAACATATCTTACCCTACTACACGTAAATGCAACCACCCAGCTGTGCAGTACAGCTGGCAATATATATGACCTATTTCTTAATAGCTTGATTGGACTATTTTGCTGAACTACACAATTCTGTCAGCATTATGACAAAAATATACCTTCCAGTTCTTGTGTAAAAGGAAGTACTGTTGAGTTCCTATCTAAAGCAGAGCAGACAGGACATTCTCACCAGTCTGAATTTGTTAAGGAGCTTTTTGGTCCTAGTTTTGACGCTCCGGTACCGCTTGCCGTGCGGTAGCATAGAAAACAGACTATAACTTGGGTGACTGGAGTCTCTGACAATTTTTTGGGCCTTCCTCTGACTTGAACCCGAATCGAACATCTCTGCCAAAGGTGCATCAACAAAGTCCTGAGTAAAGGGTCTGACTACTTATGTGAATGTGATATTTCAGTTTGACATTTTTTATAAATGTGCAAACTTTCTAAAAACCTGTTTTTGCTTCGTCATTATGGGGTATTGTGATGTCATTATGGGTTATTGTGATGTCATTATGGGGTATTGTGATGTCATTATGGGGTATTGTGATGTCATTATGGGGTATTGTGTGTAGATTGATGAGGGGAAAAAACGATTTCATCCACTTTAGAATAAGGCTGTGAGATAACAAAATGTCAAGGGGTCTGAATACTTTCTGGATGTACTGAACATGCCTTATGAAAGAACAATATTCAAAAGTATGTCTCATCAGAATGAGGTGGTTCCACTAACAGATACACTCAGTATGTCACGTTGCCTATGGACGGAAGGGGTTTGAGTCTCAAAAGCAAACAAAACACAAAAACACCTGAAGTCCCTGTTTGTATTATACTAATGGAGAGGACAAAGAGCATGAAACTGCAGAGATGAGACACTGACAGCACCCCAAATGACACCCTATTCCATATGTAGTGTACTACAGAGCCCTAGTAGTGCACTATATAGGGAATATGAGTAGTGCACTATATAGGGAATATGAGTAGTGCACTATATAGGGAATATGAGTAGTGCACTATATAGGGCATATGAGTAGTGCACTATATAGGGAATAGGGTGCCAATTGGTATACATACACTGCCAGCAGGCTGAGGTGGGGCCATTGTTGATGACACATAATTTGGCCTTTTGGAATGGAATATGGGCATTCTGAGGATGAGAACTACACACACACACACATTTTTTTCAGTCTCTTATCTTTCATATAACATGCATGCTCAGTGTTCTTTCTGTTATCTGTCAAATGCTGTAAGTCCGATCAACATGACTATATACAGTACTAACTGGGCCATAACTAATTTAGTTGTAAACATAAAACGTAAAGTTACAGTAAATTGTTAGCACAAGAACATTGATATGATGATACTTTTTATGATGGTATATGGCACAAGAGAAAATACATTTGTAAAGAGTGTGAAACAGTAAAGTATGCTTTAAAGAACCTTCTGTAAGGGTGAAACAGTAAAGTATGCTTTAAAGAACCTTCTGTAAGGGTGAAACAGTAAAGTATGCTTTAAATAACCTTCTGTAAGGGTGAAACAGTAAAGTATGTTTTAAAGGACCTTCTGTAAGGGTGAAACAGTAAAGTATGCTTTAAAGAACCTTCTGTAAGGGTGAAACAGTAAAGTATGCTTTAAAGAACCTTCTGTAAGGGTGAAACAGTAAAGTATGTTTTAAAGGACCTTCTGTAAGGGTGAAACAGTAAAGTATGTTTTAAAGGGCCTTCTGTAAGGGTGAAACAGTAAAGTATGTTTTAAAGGACCTTCTGTAAGGGTGAAACAGTAAAGTATGCTTTAAAGAACCTTCTGTAAGGGTGAAACAGTAAAGTATGCTTTAAAGAACCTTCTGTAAGGGTGAAACAGTAAAGTATGTTTTAAAGGACCTTCTGTAAGGGTGAAACAGTAAAGTATGTTTTAAAGGACCTTCTGTAAGGGTGAAACAGTAAAGTATGTTTTAAAGGACCTTCTGTAAGGGTGAAACAGTAAAGTATGTTTTAAAGGACCTTCTGTAAGGGTGAAACAGTAAAGTATGTTTTAAAGAACCTTCTGTAAGGGTGAAACAGTAAACTATGTTTTAAAGGACCTTCTGTAAGGGTGAAACAGTAAAGTATGTTTTAAAGAACCTTCTGTAAGGGTGAAACAGTAAAGTATGTTTTAAAGGACCTTCTGTAAGGGTGAAACAGTAAAGTATGTTTTAAAGGGCCTTCTGTAAGGGTGAAACAGTAAAGTATGTTTTAAAGGACCTTCTGTAAGGGTGAAACAGTAAAGTATGTTTTAAAGGACCTTCTGTAAGGGTGAAACAGTAAAGTATGCTTTAAAGAACCTTCTGTAAGGGTGAAACAGTAAAGTATGTTTTAAAGGACCTTCTGTAAGGGTGAAACAGTAAAGTATGTTTTAAAGGGCATTCTGTAAGGGTGAAACAGTAAAGTATGTTTTAAAGGACCTTCTGTAAGGGTGAAACAGTAAAGTATGTTTTAAAGGACCTTCTGTAAGGGTGAAACAGTAAAGTATGTTTTAAAGGACCTTCTGCAAGGGTGAAACAATAAAGTATGTTTTAAAGGGCCTTCTGTAAGGGTGAAACAGTAAAGTATGTTTTAAAGGACCTTCTGTAAGGGTGAAACAGTAAAGTATGTTTTAAAGGACCTTCTGTAAGGGTGAAACAGTAAAGTATGTTTTAAAGGACCTTCTGTAAGGGTGAAACAGTAAAGTATGTTTTAAAGGACCTTCTGTAAGGGTGAAACAGTAAAGTATGTTTTAAAGGGCCTTCTGTAAGGGTGAAACAGTAAAGTATGTTTTAAAGGACCTTCTGTAAGGGTGAAACAGTAAAGTATGCTTTAAAGAACCTTCTGTAAGGGTGAAACAGTAAAGTATGCTTTAAAGAACCTTCTGTAAGGGTGAAACAGTAAAGTATGTTTTAAAGGACCTTCTGTAAGGGTGAAACAGTAAAGTATGTTTTACAGTTTTTTTCGATGGCTAAACGACAGTGGGCACAACTGGAGTCACATGTGCAAAACTCTAACTACAGTCTGCACTACCAACAGTCACCTGAGCTAAACAGTTCACATCACCTGCAAAACTCATTCCAAGCAACACAACTCTTAACACATGGCTCAAAACACGCTCAGTGCAGCCAAACACTATGCACAACCCTCACTGAGATAACACACACTGCCACTCAGAACACACTGAGAGTAAAAACACTAGCATCAAACACCAATACAGAAAATACAAACTATTCATCATTACAGTTTGAACAATTTCAGTGACTTCATACAAAGTAATATTTTCTTCAAAGAAAAGAGTGACATTATTTCACATGATTTATTACAATTTTTAGAACATAACAATTCTTTAAGGTAAATGAAAATTAGCAGTTTGCTTCAATAGTCTGTAGTAATTTACGGAATTACAGTAATGAGAAAAAAAAGGTAGAAACTAAAAGTACATACTGTAATTCGAACAAATAATTGAGGGGCTAATCCTGCCTCTCTCTAGCATCAGGCCACAGGTTTTCTTCAACATCACATCTAATGTTTTCTCTTGCCATGCACCTGGGGAAGAACCTTCTGTAGTGCCTTATCCATCCCTGGCAGTCCTCTGGACTCGTGTCCTCACATCCGGCACGCATGGCTTCCAAAAGAGACATTTGGTCATGTGGGTGGTGACCAAACACTTTCCACCTCCAGGCAGAGAAAAACTCCTCTATTGGATTGAGGAAGGGTGAATATGCAGGCAGGTACAAAACCATACATCTGTGATGTGCTGCAAACCAATCTGTGACAGCTGCAGAGTGGTGAAAAGCAACGTTATCGCAAACTATGACAAAAACTTGGGGGTTTCTTACTGGCTCCCCCTGTTCTGCTGGCACTAGCTGAGCATAGAGCTGTTCTAGGAAAGCTATAAGCCTTTCTGTGTTGTATGGGCCAATGAGTGGTTTGTTGAGAAGCAAACCATCATTGGCCATTGCAGCACACATGGTGATATTTCCCCCCCTTTGGCCTGGAACCTCCACAGTGGCCCTTTGACCTATAACATTCCTTCCTCTGTGCCGTGTTTTGGCAAGGTTAAATCCAGCTTCATCGATAAATACAAATGACTGTGGTCTTTCCAGTGCTTCCACATCCATTACTCTCTGAAAAACAGTAAGTGCACAGTTTTACTGTAGAAATGCTAGTGTTTTTTTTTTACTGTAAATATTTTGTATAGCTGTGTACGTAACCTCAGACGTCTTACCTGGACATATTGGTATCTTTGCTCTTTTACCCGTTCACTGTTTCTCTCGACCGGTACAGTGTATAACTGTTTCATTGTAACTTGGTGTTTCTTTAGGACTCGAGCAATAGTTGTTGTGCTGACAGAATTAACATTTTCAAATATATCATTATCAGCCAGCACTCTATCTTGAATCTCCCGCAGTTTTATTGCATTGTTGACAACAACCATGTCAACAATAGCATTTTCCTGCGGATCTGAAAATATTTTTCCTCTTCCCCCTGTTGGGGGCAGCCTTTGGGTCCTGTTGTAAAAATATATTTTACAGTCAAACTTACTGTAATATATATCTGTGTAAATATTCTATAATTGCAATACAAAATAGTTTCCTGTAATGTTTTCATTTACTGTAAGGATGTAACTCTCACCTGTTTGCATGATGGAAAATTCGCATTACAGATGCCACTGTGGATCTTTGCAGATTGGGTTGCACCCTCAACCCTGCCTCTCTCAATGAGAGACCATGGTTCACGACATGGTCTATAAGTGTAGCCCTTATTTCATCTGAAATAACAGCTCTTTGTCTTCTTTGTCTTCCTCCACGCATCCACCCTCTCCCTGCCACCCTTCTCCCTCCACGAACCCATCTTCCTTGTTCCATTTCCAAAATGAGTCTTTCTGAGCTCTACCTATATATACTGTAATATGCGTGTGTGTTCACTAACAAGTCTAAAACAAGACACCTGCTTAGCCTTTCAGCTGAAATTGCAATCAGCAGTGTTTGAAAGGCACAAGGCTGAAATCTATTCCGTTTTGAATGTGTGGTTCACAGTTTTGACAGCAGTGTGTTAGCATTTGAACAAAGTGCTGGAAATCCACAGTGTTGTGCAGGTTGTCGTTAAAGTCATGGGATAAGTGTGTAGAGTTTTGAAAACTGTGTTCAAGCAATGAAAAACGAACTAGAGTTTGGTCCACATGAACTGCTGCTGTGCAGACTGTAGTTAGAGTTTTGCACATGTGACTCCAGTTGTGTCCACTGTCGTTTAGCAATCGAAAAAAACTGTAAAGGACCTTCTGTAAGGGTGAAACAGTAAAGTATGTTTTAAAGGACCTTCTGTAAGGGTGAAACAGTAAAGTATGTTTTAAATGACCTTCTGTAAGGGTGAAACAGTAAAGTATGTTTTAAAGAACCTTCTGTAAGGGTGAAACAGTAAAGTATGTTTTAAAGGACCTTCTGTAAGGGTGAAACAGTAAAGTATGTTTTAAAGGACCTTCTGTAAGGGTGAAACAGTGAAACAAACAGAAGCACAGTGCACAAACAAGATGAATCATGCAGATTTAATGATGCACATGCAATTAATAGTTTAGAGAAAACACAAACTCATTAAAGTGATAATATGCAAAGCTAGTGTCCATGTACAAGTTCAAGAAGAACCTGTTCAAAGATATGTAAGGGCCAATCAACGAGGTGCTATGCGTTCCATGGAGTTGCATTATTTTCCAGAGAATGCATAGAGCCCCGAGTTGATTATCCCTTTTTTCATGCCATGGCTATAATTCTAATAATAAACCAACAAACTTGCTAGTTTTGTTAACCAAACATCAGTCCTAACCTAGCAGTATGAAAATCGAATTCATCAATGCCAGTAATGTTTTCAATTCGACCTTTGCTTTCAAAAGCAGCTCAAACATAGAAGGTGTAAGAATGAACTATAGCCATTGAATTTACCGTGCAAATATACTGTGCGTTATAGGGAAATAATACATGCCTTAGAATGCCCTTCAAGCCATTCATAAACAAGTATTCAACAATGCCACAGTATGAATTTAGATACAACAACATGCTCCATAGAAACAACATTCCAGGTGGACTCCCTCTTATGGCAGTAAAACAATCAGCTCAAAGTACAGGAGGTGCAGGGTTTGAGCAGAAATGGCATGTGATAAGTTTGCACCAATTGTGGATTGCTTTGCACATGTTGTACATTGTGCAATAAGGCTTTGTTTAAGATTTTGGGGGATTCTTTGTGTGTGTGTGTGTGTGTGTGTGTGTGTGTGTGTGTGTGTGTGTGTGTGTGTGTGTGTGTGTGTGTGTGATCTGTGTCCAAGGTTTGACTGGTTTTAGTAGTGGTGTCTTGAAGACATAAAGGTCTCCAGCTTTGACAACGGGAGGGGCTTCACCACAATCCGTGTAGCCATTTGAATAGCTGTTCAGGAGACTTATGACTTATGGCTTGAGGGTAGAAGCTGTTAAGAAGCCTTTTGGACCAAGACTTGGCGCTCCGGTACCGCTTGCCGTGCGGTAGCAGAGAGAACAGTCTATGACTAGGGTGGCTGGACTCTTTGGAGATGTTAAGGGCCTTCTTCTGACACCGCCTGGTATAGAGGTTCTGCATGGCAGTGGTGTACTGGGCCGTACACACTACCCTCTGTAGTGCCGTGCTTCCGGAGGCCGACCAGTTGCCATACCAGGCAGTGATGCAACCAGTCAGGATGTTCTCGATGGTGCAGCTGTATAACTTTTTGAGGATCTGAGGACCCATGCCAAATCTTTTCAGTATCGTTAGGGGGAATAGGTGTTGCCATGCCCTCTTCACAACTGTATTGGTGTGTTTGGACCGTGATAGTTCATTGGTGATGTGGACAACAAGGAACTTGCGGCTCTCAACCTGCTCCACTACAGCCCCATTGATGAGAATGGGGGCGTGCTCGGTCCTCCTTTTCCTGTAGTCCACAATCATCTCTTTTGTCTTGATCACGCTGAGGGAGAGGTTGTTATCCTGGCACCACACTGCCAGGTCTCCGACCTCCTCCCTATAGGCTGTCTCATCATTGTTTGTGGCATACCACTGTTGTGTCGTCGGCAAACTTAATGATGGTTTTGGGAGTCGTGCTTGACCATGCAGTCATGGGTGAACAGGGAGTACAGGAGGGGACAGAGCATGCACCCCTGAGGCGCCCCCGTATTGAGGATCAGCGTGGCAGATGAGCATGCACTAATCCACAGGTGAAACTTGTTTTCATTAATCATCCTTGAGATGTTTCTACAACTTGATTGGTGTCCACCTGTGGTAAATTCAACTGATTGGAAAGGATTTGGAAAGGCACACACCTGTCTATATAAGGTCCCACAGTTGACTGTGCATGTCAGAGCAAAAACCAAGCCATGAGGTCAAAGGAATTCTCTGCAGAGCTCCGAGACAGGATTGTGTCGTGGCACAGATCTGATGAAGGGTACCAAAAAATGTCTGCAGCATTGAAGGTCCCCAAGAACACAGTGGCCTCATCATTCTTAAATGGAAGAAGTTTGGAACCACCAAGACTCTTCCTAGAGCTGGCCAAACTGAGCAATTAGGGGAGAAGGGCATTGGTCAGGGAGGTGAACAAGAACCTGATGGTCACTCTGACAAAACTCCAGAGTTCCTCTATGGAGATGGGAGAACCTTCCAGAAGAACAACCATCTCTGCAGCACTCCACCAATCAGGGCTTTATGGTAGAGAGGCCAGACAGAAGCCACTCCCCAGTAAAAAGGCACATGACAGCCCGCTTGGAGTTTGCGAAAAGGCAACTAAAGGATTCAGACCATAAGAAACAAAATGATCTGGTCTGATGAAACCAATATTTAATTATTTGGCCTCAATGCCAAGTGTCACTTCTGGAGGAAACCTGGCACCATCTTCTATGGTGAAGCATGGTGGTGGCAGCATCATGCTGTGGGGATGTTTGTCAGTGGCAGGGACTGGGAGACTAGTCAGGATCGAGGGAAAGATGAACAGAGTAAAGTACAGAGAGATCCTTGATGAAAACCTGCTTCAGAGTGCTCAAGACCTCCGACTGAGGCGAGGGTTTACCTTCTGACTCTAACCACACAGCCAAGGCTTTAAGACAAGTCTCTGAATGTCCTTGAGTGGCCCAGCCAGATCCCGGATTTGAACCTGATCTAACAGCTCTGGAGAGACCTGAAAATAGCTGTGCAGCGATGCTCCACATCCAACCTGACAGAGTTTGAGAGGATCCGCAGAGAAGAATCTGAGAAAGTCCCCAAATACAGGTGTGCCAAGCTTGTAGCGTCATACCCAAGAAGACTCGGTGCTGTAATCGCTGCCAGTACTCACTACTCAAAGTAATGAGTAAAGGGTATGAATACTTATGTAAATGTGATAGTTTTTTATTTTTAATACATTTGCAAAATTTTCTAAAAACCTGTTTTTGCTTTGTCATAATGCGCTATTGTGTGTAGATTGATGAGGGTAAAAAAAACTATCGAATACATTTTAGAATAAGGCTGTAACGTAACACAATGTGGAAAAAGTCAAGGGGTCTGAATACTTTCCGAACGCACTATATAATACTTCAGATCTGAATACTTTCCGAATGTACTGTATATTACTTCAGATCTGAATACTTTCAGAATGCACTATATAATACTTCAGATCTGAATACTTTCCGAATGTACTGTATATTACTTCAGATCTGAATACTTTCAGAATGCACTATATAATACTTCAGATCTGAATACTTTCAGAATGCACTATATAATACTTCAGATCTGAATACTTTCCGAATGCACTATATAATACTTCAGATCTGAATACTTTCCAAATGCACTATATAATACTTCAGATCTGAATACTTTCAGAATGCACTATATAATACTTCAGATCTGATTCCACACTGGGACACAGGTCAAACGTGCAGCTCACAAAGTCTCTGGTGGTCAGGCTACAGCACAACAGACTACTACTACTACTACTACAGACTACTAGCTACTCCAGGCATAGGAATAACTTATTTTCTGGTCCTAAAGTATCTTTTCTTTTACAGGCTACACCTGAGGTAGGAAGTAAAGATTTGTGTGGTAGACCCTAGTTAAGACTTTAAAACAGTTTGCACTGGAAATGTCTTTCCTTATTTGGAGGGAATGTGAAAAGTCTGGAATGAGAACGAGGATGATCTAATCATGGCATCATCAGTAGCACTCTGGGGAAAGGATGGGGGTTGGTGGGGATGCATGATACCATTCCCTATCATGCCACTGTGGAAAGACAGATACTCACTAGGCCTACCACCTGACTGAGTCTATATCACTGCTAACAGAATACAGAAGTAAAAAGGGGAGCGAGGGGTAGAGAATAACAAAACAGACTGACCTCACTGACTGGAATGCCACCCATCCTCCTCCCCCAGAGTGGACTTTAGAGCATTCGCTCTCTCTCTCTCGCTCTCTCTCTCTCCCCGTCTCTCTCTCCATCTCTCTCTCTCTCGTTCTTCCACCCCCCCCCCCCCCTCTCTGTCTCTCTGTTGGGAGGGTAAGAGGAAGGAACTGTTGTTCTCATAACAAGCCAGCATGACTTCTCTCTTCTTGGAAGCCACCTGACTGACTGCACCCTGAAATCCTGCAGAATTACTCACTGCACTCACCTCTAGCCCTGCTTACAACTCACTCAAACATTCACACAAAGGACAAAGTTTGATGCTGTATACACTGCAGTGCACTCAAACATATGCACGGTACACGGAGTGTACAAAACATTAGGAACACCTTCCTAATATTGAGTTGCACACCGTTTGCCCTCAGAACAGCCTCAATTAGTCGGGCCATGGACTCTACATGGTGTCGAACGCATTCCACAGGGATACTGGCCCATGTTGACTCAATGCTTCCCACAGTTGTGTCTAGTTAGCGGGATGTCCTTTGGGTGGTGGTCAATTTTTGATACACACGGGAAACTGTTGAGTGTGAAAAACCCAGCAGCGTTGCAGTTCTTGACACACTCAAATCAGTGCACCTGGCACCTTCTACCGTACCCCGCTCAAAGGCACTTCAATCTTTTGTCTTGCCCGTTGACCTTCTGAATGGCACATATACACAATTCATGTCTCAATTGTCTCAAGGCTTAAAAATCATTATTTAACCTGTCTCCCCCCTTCATCTATACTGATTGAAGTGAATTTAACAGGTGACATCAATCAAGGATCATAGCTTTCACCTGGATTCACCTAGTCAGTCAGTCATGGAAAGATCAGGTGTTCTTAATGTTTTGTACACAGTGTATTATGATACTCATTGATATTCAGTTAAGCAACATGGGGAAAACAAAATAGTCATGAATCAAAGAGACAAAAAATACAGACTTTTTACAGTTATTTTAACCCGCTATTTCTGTGCACCGTGCTAAACTTGGAGTACTGTATGTGAGAGTCCGTGTGGACAAGATGCTCACATGCAGAATAAAGAGCTGTATAGAAAAACTGCCTGCCTTCCTATTCCATATACTGTACATTCAATGACACCATTCATATGAAGCTGCTAAATATGTTCCTAATTTCCCGATGGTCATCTTTTCAACATTCTGTGGTCTTCGGGACTATCTAAAGATCTGTTTATGTACATAGACGTGCGCACTTAACACCGATGATCACCTAAATCATGTATTGATGTCAATGGAAGATTTGTGCAAAAACTAGATACGTGCACAGATCTCAAGTTAGAAATCAGACCTATTATACAGTGCATTCAGAAAGTATTCAGACCCCTTCACCTTTTCCACATTTTGTTACGTTACAGCTATATTCTAAAATGGATTAAAATAAATACAAAATCTCATCAATCTACACACAATACCCTATAATGACAATGTGAAACTGGTGAGACTATTCAGGATTGAGGAAACGATAGATGGAGCAAAGTACAGAGAGATCTCTGATGAAAACCTGCTCCAGAGCGCTCAGAACCTCAGACTGAGTCGAAGGTTCACCTTCAAACAGGACAACAACCCTAAGTACACAGCTAAGACAACGTAGGAGTGTCTTCGGGACTAGTCTCCGAATGTCCTTGAGTGGCCCAGCCAGAGCCCAGACTTGAACCAGATGGAACATCTCACTGGAGAGACCTGAAAATATCTGTGCAGCAACGCTCCCCATCCAACCTGACAGAGCTTGGGAGGATCTGCAGAGAAGAATCTGATAAACTCCTCAAATACAGGTGTGCCAAGTTTGTAGCGTCATACCCAAGAAGACTCGAGGCTGCAATTGCTGCCAAAGGTGCTTCAACAAAGTACGGAGTAAAGTGTCTGAATACTTATGTAAACGTGAAATTTCAGTTTTAAATATTTTATAAATTTGCAAAACTTTTTCTAAAAACCTGTTTTTGCTTTGTCATTGTGGCAATCATCATCATTGCAGATTTGATTTGATTTGATTTGATTCATTGTGGGGTATTGTGTGTAGATTGATGAAAACAACGTCATCCATTTTAGAATAAGGCTGTAACGTAACAAAATGTGGAAAAAGTTAAGGGGTCTGAATACTTTCCAAATGCACTATATGAAGTGAGGATGTTGTGCAGATTAGTCTGAATCTTGTCGTTGACTTCAATGTCACATGGATCATGGCCAAGCATTTTTCATTTAGTTTCTTGGAAATCATTGCATGACTCAAGCAAACTGAAAACAAAACAGTTCCTCAAACTGAACCGGGTGGGCCAATATCCCTTTTCTCCCAGTGAGACGGAGAGTGTCAGGTTACACATAGAGAGAGTGTCAGGTTACACATAGAGAGAGTGTCAGGTTACACATAGAGAGAGTGTCAGGTTACACATAGAGAGAGTGTCAGGTTACACATAGAGAGAGTGTCAGGTTACACATAGAGAGAGTCAGGTTACACATAGAGAGAGTGTCAGGTTACACATAGAGAGAGTGTCAGGTTACACATAGAGAGAGTGTCAGGTTACACATAGACAGAGTGTCAGGTTACACATAGAGAGAGTGTCAGGTTACACATAGAGAGAGAGAGTCAGGTTACACATAGAGAGAGTGTCAGGTTACACATAGAGAGAGTGTCAGGTTACACATAGAGAGTCAGGTTACACATAGAGAGAGTGTCAGGTTACACATAGAGAGAGTGTCAGGTTAAACATAGAGAGAGTCAGGTTACACATAGAGAGAGTGTCAGGTTACACATAGAGAGAGTGTCAGGTTACACATAGAGAGAGTGTCAGGTTAAACATAGAGAGTGTCAGGTTACACATAGACAGAGTGTCAGGTTACACATAGAGAGAGTGTCAGGTTACACATAGAGAGAGTGTCAGGTTACACATAGAGAGAGTGTCAGGTTACACATAGAGAGAGTGTCAGGTTACACATAGAGAGAGCGTCAGGTTACACAGAGAGAGAGAGTCAGGTTAAACATGGAGAGAGTGTCAGGTTACACATAGAGAGAGCGTCAGGTTACACATAGAGAGAGCGTCAGGTTACACATAGAGAGAGTGTCAGGTTACACATAGAGAGAGTGTCAGGTTACACATTGAGAGAGAGTCAGGTTACACATAGAGAGCGTCAGGTTACACATAGAGAGAGTGTCAGGTTACACATAGAGAGAGAGAGAGAGAGAGAGAGAGACAGACAGACAGACAGACAGACAGACAGACAGACAGACAGAGAGAATGATTCCCATAAAACTAGTGCCCTTTACAGCTGTAGGATCCTAATTTGATCCAGTCTCCTACAGCTGTATGTGCACAAGATCATAGGAAAGGCTATATGAGAGAAAAAAAGCATGCAGTGCCTCGTGTTGGAGACAGATCGAGATTGCGGGGAAGTAAGAAATTACATTTTATTTTGTACGGTAGGGACAGTGTTGTGGTACTCGAGTCCTGTCTCAAGACCAAATATTGAGTGTCTTGGTCTTGATGTCGTGATGGATCCAATTTACTCCATTTTACTCGGTCTTGGACAATGAGGACTTGTAATTTCTTTCCGAGACCAGCGGAGTATAAAAACATAGAATTATCAGCTCCCATTCAGTCAGCGCATAAAACCGCGATTGCCATATCCACACTTTCATGACTAAGTAATATCTTATAGCCTATAGAAACCTCGACTTCCTACTTTACTCGTAACATTACTGTTGGCACATTCTTATTGGCAGACTCAACAGCCTTGGTTTCTCAAATGATTGCCTCGCCTGGTTAACCAACTACTTCTCTGATAGAGTTCAGTGTGTCAAATCAGAGGGCCTGTTGTCCGGACCTCTTGCAGTCTCTTGCAGTCTCCAGAGGGTTCAATTCTTGGGTGACTCTCTTCTCTATATACATCAATGATGTCACTCTCGCTGCTGCTGGTGATTATCTGATCCACCTCTCCACAGACTCTGTATACTTCTCCCTTTTTTGGACAGTGTGTTATCAAACCTCCAGATGAGCTTCAATGCCTTACAACTCTCCTTCCGTGGCCTCCAACTGCTCTTAAATGCAAGTAAAACTAAGTGCATGCTATTCAATCAATCACTGCCCGCACCTGCCTACCTGTCCAGCATCACTACTCTGGACGGTTCTGACTTAGAATATGTGGACAACTACAAATACCTAGGTGTCTGGTTGGACTGTAAACTCTCCTTCCAGACTCAAATTAAGCATCTCCAATCCAAAATGTAATCTAGAATCGGCTTCCTATTTCACAACAAAGCATCCTTCACTCATGCTGCCAAACATACCCTCGTAAAACTGACCATCCTACCGATCCTCGACTTTGGCAGTGTCATCTACAAAATCCTCCAACACTCTATTCAACAAATTGGGTGCAGTTTATCACAGTGCCATCCGTTTTGTCACCAAAGCCCAATATATTACCCACCACTGCGACCTGTATGCTCTCGTTGGCTGGCCCTCGCTTCATACTCGTCGCCAAACCCACTGGCTCCAGGTCATCTACAAGTCTCTGCTAGGTAAAGCCCCGCCTTATCTCAGCTCACTGGTCACCATAGCAGCACCCACCCGTAGCACGCGCTCCAGCAGGTATATCTCACTGGTCACCCCCAAAGCCAATTCCTCCTTTGGCCGCCTTTCCATCCAGTTCTCTGCTGCCAATGACTGGAACGAACTGCAAAAATCAGTGAAGCTGGAGTCTTTTATCTTCCTCACTAGCTTTAAGCACCAGCTGTCAGAGCAGCTCACAGATCACTGCACCTGTACATAGTCCATCTGTAAACAGCCCATCCAACTACCTCATCCCCATACTGTATTTATTTATTTATCTTGCTCCTTGGCACTCCAGTATCTCTACTTGCACATTAATCTTCTGCACATCTACCATTCCAGTGTCTAATTGCTATACTGTAATTACTTTGCCACCATGGCCTATTTATTGCCTTACCTCCCTTATCATACCTCATTTGCATTCACTGTATATAGATTTGTATTTTTTCCACTGTATTATTGACTGTATGTTTGTTTATTCCATGTGTAACTCTGTGTTGTTGTATGTGTCGAACTGCTGTGCTTTATCTTGACCAGGTAGCAGTTGTAAATGAGAACGTAAATGAACCCTTACCCCCTTCCGTTCTAGGTCTTGACTTGGTCTCACACCCCTTACCCCCTTTCGTTCTAGGTCTTGACTTGGTCTCACACCCCTTACCCCCTTCCGTTCTCGGTCTTGACTTGGTCTCACACCCCTTACCCCCTTTCGTTCTAGGTCTTGACTTGGTCTCACACCCCTTACCCCCTTCCGTTCTCGGTCTTGACTTGGTCTCACACCCCTTACCCCCTTTCGTTCTAGGTCTTGACTTGGTCTCACACCCCTTACCCCCTTCCCGTTCTCGGTCTTGACTTGGTCTCACACCCCTTACCCCCTTCCGTTCTCGGTCTTGACTTGCTCTCACACCCCTTACCCCCTTCCGTTCTCGGTCTTGACTTGCTCTCACACCCCTTACCCCCTTCCGTTCTCGGTCTTGACTTAGTCTCGTCCCCCCTCCGGTCTAGGTCTTGACTTCGACTCAATTTGCTCCGGTGTCGGTCTTGAATCAGTCTCGCTTTAGGTGGTCTCGAACACAAACCTGGGGTAGGAGTCAGTCTCTCTAACATTGCCATTATGTGTAACAGGCTGAGAGCCAGGTATGCTTCCCTGATTCACATGATTTCAATTCGCATCAGGAAGTAGCTATAGCAATTTGTCTCTGGCCAGAAGCCTGGCCGGAAAACACAATGACAAACAATGCAACATTGGTTGCCTAAAGCATTACTGCAAGTCAATAGCTACTCTCATAAGACGAAATCCTAACTTCAAATGTTCACTATGTCTCCCATTGACATCAATGCATGACTGACCAGGAGCCGGGTTCCCAAATGCATCTTAAGGCTAAGTTCATCATTATGCTTTTGGGAAACCAGGCCCTCAATAGTACCCACTGGGCAAAAACAATCATGTTTACACATAATTTCAACCATAAATAGCAACGTGATAACGTTGAATCAACGTTGAAAACTGATATTTTTTTTTCAAATCCAATCAAAGTATTTTTTTCACCCAACGTTTTACCTAAAACATGGTGATGTTTTTGGTTGATTTCACGTTGGGGTCACGTAAGTTGAAACCAATAAACCAATAAAATCTAGACGTTGACCTGACGTCTGTGCCCATTGGGTAAGGATTTGCCCCATAGAAGGAACAGTATTGGTTCGAAGGCTCTAGCTTTGAGTCAGTGCCTAATGGAGTGTATTACCACAGGGGGGTTGTTAACAGGTTGTGATGGGGCTGCATTACACTGATAACAACCCCCAGGGGAACGAGGAGAACAGAGAATAGCCCCCCTACAGGAATGAGACTGAGAGGTCCCTCCCTCTCCTCCTACTTTGCCCTACTTTTAGTGTCAGTTGTGCATGCATCAGTGGGCTAGGAGGATGGCCTGACCTACCAAGATATCAATCCATCCATCCTACCCAGACAAAGTACCCTACTGTTTTTTAAATTTATTTATTTTTAATGTATTTTTTCACCTTTATTTAACCAGGTAGGCTAGTTGAGAAAAGGTCCTCATTTGCAACTGCGACCTGGCCACGACTGTCTCGGTCTTGGTTTAACTATTAGAGAGTTTAAAATAGAGTTTTACTTTCAAGCTAGGGTGAGATACCTCACTAAAAAGCCACACAACAGTCAATGACAGATAGGCACATTCCAACAATCAAAGAACCCGTAGCCTGAGCCAATGCAGGCACGAGACAGCACTCACACCAGCTAAGACCTGACAGAGACTCTCCAGGTCCAGCCATGGCAGTGGAACCAGCATGTCGCATTCACCCATCACACATGACATGGACTTTAATGGCTCACAGTGACATGTGAGACAAAGGAGATGAATGTGGACTACAGGAAAAAGCACTCCCCTATTCTCATCGACTGGGCTGTAGTGGAGCACACTGAGAGCTTTAAGTTCCTTGGTGTCCACATCACCAACAAACTAACATGGTCCAAGCACACCAAGACAGTCGTGAAGAGGGCACAACAAAACTTATTCCCCCTCAGGAGACTGAAAAGATTTGGCATGGGTCCTCAGATTCTCAAAAGGTTCTACAGCTGCACCATCGGGAGCATCCTGACTGGTTGCATCACTGCCTGGTATGGCAACTGCTCGGCCTCCGGAAGCAAGGCACTACAGAGGGTAATGCGTGCGGCCCAGTACATCACTGGGGCCAAGCTTCCTGCCATCCAGGACCTCTATACCAGGCCGTGTCAGAGGAAGGCCCTAAAAATTGTCCAAGACTACAGCCACCCCAGTCATAGACTGTTCTCTCTGCTACCGCAAGGCAAGCGGTACTGGAGCGCCAAGTCTAGGTCCAAGATGCTTCTAAACAGATTCTACCCCCAAGCCATAAGACTCCTGAACACCTAATCCAATGGCTACCTAGAATATTTGCATTGCCCCCCCCCCTCCCCCTCCCCTCTTTTCTCTTTTACACCGCTGTTACTCTCTGTTGTTATAGTCTATGCATAGTCACTTTAATAACTCTACCTACATGTACATATTACCTCAACTAACCGGTGCCCAAACACATCGACTTTGTACCGGTACCCCCCTGTATATAGTCTCGCTGTTGTTATTTAACTGCTGCTCTTTTACTACTTGTTACTTTTATTTCTTATTGTTATCCATATTTTTTTTAACTGCATTGTTGGTTAGGGGCTCACAAGTAAACATTTCACTATAAGGTCTACTGTTGTATTCGGCGCATGTGACCAGTACATTTAAATTTGTGTGTGTGTGAGAGTAGTGTCTCCTCCAGACTAGACAGCATAACAGGCCCGGTGCTAGCATTAGCATTCCAATAATAATGGGGTGTGACACAAACAAGCCTTGAAGCCCTGTCTGGTCTGGTTGTCTCAGATCAGCTGCCAGGGACCAGACTAAACTCTACCCTCACAGACAGACAGACAGACAGAAACCTGCACCGGTGACTCAGCTGTAGAACATATGACATTCTTCCCTGATGCCATTCATGCAAAGAAGCTATCTTTTTTCCCTATTCTGATGGCATTCAGTTTAAACAGGAATGTGAGCCTGTCTATAGCCAAGGAATGCTGCACCTGTCACATGGCCCAATGACATGGCATCTGGCTCCACAACATGCCAATCCGTGCTTTTTTAGTTCAAAAGAGTTTGTGAATAGAATGCTCAAATGCAAACTGAATGCAATCAGGAGGCATAGTAAACACTTACATGTGCATGTATACACTCATGCACACACACACACACTCCTGTCAAGAGCCAGAAGCCATGCAGTCAGTGCCCCCCAGCTGTATTTGCTGAGCTGTCTTATCTTTGCTGTCTTATCAGACAGGAAGCAGAACCCCTCAACAGTCTGTCTCCCTCGCAATGCTACTGTAGCAGGCAGCAGCCCTGTGAACTCACACACAAACACAAACTCATGCAATGTCCAGCAAAATTATCCACTGGACAGGCAGAATGGACATGTTTGAGTCGGTCAGCGAGACCAGGCCCTGCTCTAAACAGGTACAGAGACGAGGAGAGAGAGACGAGGAGAGAGAGACCAGGCCCTGCTCTAAACAGGTACAGAGACGAGGAGAGAGAGACGGGGAGGGAGAGACCAGGCCCTGCTCTAAACAGGTACAGAGACGAGGAGAGAGAGACCAGACCCTGCTCTAAACAGGTACAAAGATGAGGAGAGAGAGACCAGACCCTGCTCTAAACAGGTACAAAGACGAGGAGAGAGAGACCAGGCCCTGCTCTAAACAGGTACAGAGACAAGGAGAGAGAGACCAGACCCTGCTCTAAACAGGTACAGAGACGAGGAGAGAGAGACCAGAACCTGCTCTAAACAGGTACAAAGACGAGGAGAGAGAGACCAGGCCCTGCTCTAAACAGGTACAGAGACGAGGAGAGAGAGACCAGGCCCTGCTCTAAACAGGTACAGAGACGAGGAGAGAGACCAGGCCCTGCTCTAAACAGGTACAGAGACGAGGAGAGAGACCAGACCCTGCTCTAAACAGGTACAGAAACGAGGAGAGAGACCAGGCCCTGCTCTAAACAGGTACAGAGACGAGGAGAGAGAGACCAGACCCTGCTCTAAACAGGTACGAAGACGAGGAGAGAGAGACCAGGCCCTGCTCTAAACAGGTACAGAGACGAGGAGAGAGAGACCAGACCCTGCTCTAAACAGGTACAGAGACGAGGAGAGAGAGACTAGACCCTGCTCTAAACAGGTACAAAGACGAGGAGAGAGAGACCAGGCCCTGCTCTAAACAGGTACAGAGACGAGGAGAGAAAGACCAGGCCCTGCTATAAACAGGTACAGAGACGAGGAGAGAGACCAGGCCCTGCTCTAAACAGGTACAGCGACGAGGAGAGAGACCAGACCCTGCTCTAAACAGGTACAGAGACGAGGAGAGAGACCAGACCCTGCTCTAAACAGGTACAAAGACGAGGAGAGAGAGACCAGGCCCTGCTCTAAACAGGTACAGAGACGAGGAGAGAGAGACCAGGCCCTGCTCTAAACAGGTACAGAGACGAGGAGAGCGAGACCAGACCCTGCTCTAAACAGGTACAGAGACGAGGAGAGAGAGACCAGGCCCTGCTCTAAACAGGTACAGAGACGAGGAGAGAGAGACCAGGCCCTGCTCTAAACAGGTACAAAGACGAGGAGAGAGAGACCAGGCCCTGCTCTAAACAGGTACAGAGACGAGGAGAGAGAGACCAGGCCCTGCTCTAAACAGGTACAGAGACGAGGAGAGCGAGACCAGACCCTGCTCTAAACAGGTACAAAGACGAGGAGAGAGAGACCAGGCCCTGCTCTAAACAGGTACAGAGACGAGGAGAGAGAGACCAGGCCCTGCTCTAAACAGGTACAGAGACGAGGAGAGCGAGACCAGACCCTGCTCTAAACAGGTACAGAGACGAGGAGAGAGAGACCAGGCCCTGCTCTAAACAGGTACAGAGACGAGGAGAGAGAGACCAGGCCCTGCTCTAAACAGGTACAAAGACGAGGAGAGAGAGACCAGGCCCTGCTCTAAACAGGTACAGAGACAAGGAGAGAGAGACCAGGCCCTGCTCTAAACAGGTACAGAGACGAGGAGAGCGAGACCAGACCCTGCTCTAAACAGGTACAGAGACGAGGAGAGAGAGACCAGGCCCTGCTCTAAACAGGTACAGAGACGAGGAGAGAGAGACCAGGCCCTGCTCTAAACAAGTACAGAGACGAGGAGAGAGAGACCAGGCCCTGCTCTAAACAGGTACAGAGACGAGGAGAGAGAGACCAGGCCCTGCTCTAAACAGGTACAGAGACGAGGAGAGAGAGACCAGGCCCTGCTCTAAACAGGTACAGAGACGAGGGGGGAGAGACCAGGCCCTGCTCTAAACAGGTACAGAGACGAGGGGGGAGAGACCAGACCCTGCTCTAAACAGGTACAGAGACGAGGAGAGAGAGACCAGGCCCTGCTCTAAACAGGTACAGAGACCAGGAGAGACGAGGCCCTGCTCTAAACAGGTACAGAGACGAGGAGAGAGACCAGGCCCTGCTCTAAACAGGTACAGAGACGAGGGGGAGAGACCAGACCCTGCTCTAAACAGGTACAGAGACGAGGAGAGAGAGAGCAGGCCCTGCTCTAAACAGGTACAGAGACGAGGAGAGACCAGGCCCTGCTCTAAACAGGTACAGAGACGAAGAGAGAGACCAGGCCCTGCTCCAAACAGGTACAGAGACGAGGGGGAGAGACCAGACCCTGCTCTAAACAGGTACAGAGACGAGGAGAGAGAGACCAGGCCCTGCTCTAAACAGGTACAGAGACGAGAGGGAGAGACCAGACCCTGCTCTAAACAGGTACAGAGACGAGGGGGGAGAGACCAGGCCCTGCTCAAAACAAGTACAGAGACGAGGAGAGAGAGACCAGGCCCTGCTCTAAACAGGTACAGAGACGAGGAGAGAGACCAGGCCCTGCTCTAAACAGGTACAGAGACGAGGGGGGAGAGACCAGGCCCTGCTCTAAACAGGTTCAGAGACAAGGAGAGACCAGGCCTTGCTCTAAACAGGTACAGAGACGAGGGGGGAGAGACCAGGCCCTGCTCTAAACAGGTACAGAGACGAGGAGAGAGAGACCAGGCCCTGCTCTAAACAGGTACAGAGACAAGGAGAGAGAGACCAGGCCCTGCTCTAAACAGGTACAGAGACGAGGGGGGAGAGACCAGACCCTGCTCTAAACAGGTACAGAGACGAGGGGGGAGAGACCAGACCCTGCTCTAAACAGGTACAGAGACGAGGAGAGACCAGGCCCTGCTCTAAACAGGTACAGAGACGAGGGGGGAGAGACCAGGCCCTGCTCTAAACAGGTACAGAGACGAGGGGGGAGAGACCAGGCCCTGCTCTAAACAGGTACAGAGACGAGGAGAGAGAGACCAGGTCCTGCTCTAAACAGGTACAGAGACGAGGAGAGAGACCAGGCCCTGCTCTAAACAGGTACAGAGACAAGGAGAGAGAGACCAGGCCCTGCTCTAAACAGGTACAGAGACGAGGGGGGAGAGACCAGACCCTGCTCTAAACAGGTACAGAGACGAGGGGGGAGAGACCAGACCCTGCTCTAAACAGGTACAGAGACGAGGAGAGAGACCAGGCCCTGCTCTAAACAGGTACAGAGACGAGGGGGGAGAGACCAGGCCCTGCTCTAAACAGGTACAGAGACGAGGGGGGAGAGACCAGGCCCTGCTCTAAACAGGTACAGAGACGAGGAGAGAGACCAGGCCCTGCTCTAAACAGGTACAGAGACGAGGAGAGAGAGACCAGGCCCTGCTCTAAACAGGTACAGAGACGAGGAGAGAGACCAGGCCCTGCTCTAAACAGGTACAGAGACGAGGAGAGAGAGACCAGACCCTGCTCTAAACAGGTACAGAGACGAGGGGGGAGAGACCAGGCCCTGCTCTAAACAGGTACAGAGACGAGGAGATGTCTAATTGCTGTGCCAAATACACATCAAATTATCCTATAAACATGTTCTGAATAACCTTGCAGAAGAAGTACTCTATGACCAAGATTACACTGACCACTGATGCTTTTTCTTCCTTAGCAGCAGCCCAAGTCAACCTACTCTTTATTCTTGTGCTTTTCTGTTTGCTGGCATGTTCCTCCAGCATTGACGTGCATAAGCTCACCACATAGTGATGCAGCTGAAGAGGATGGGTTTTCCTGGTATCGGGCTCAAACTCCACCGGGAGTACAAGGAAGTATTCATTCAAGTTATGAGATCTCAGGGAGAGCGTATGTGAGGGGTAGTGTTGGCAGTTAGTTGGGATACGTCCCAAATAGCACCATATTCCCTATATACGGCACTACTTTTTGATCAGAGTCCTACGGCACTCTATTCTCTACGGCCCTGGTTAAATGTAGTGCACTAAATAGGCAATAGGGTGCCATTTGGGACGAATCTACAGTAAAACACTAATTGAACACAGTATCTGCTTCTGCAACACTCTGTTGCACCACCCCTAATGAACTTTTATCAAAAACTGCAAAGCTGCAAACCACCAACTCCGCAATGCTGGGAGATGGATGCAATTAAATGTAACTTATACCTGGATTGCCAAATCTGGTCTGGTAGGATCTAACAGTTGATATCAGTCACAGAGTTGGGAAACAGAATCAAAAGGGAAAAGCAGCTCCTGAAGGAATTCAAGGCATGCGGACAGTCGATGGCTGGGCAGATTCTTCAGAGCCACATCAAGATCCTGATTAAGTTCCAAATGGCACTCTATTCCCAATTTAGTGCACTACTTTTGAACAGGGCCCATAGGCAATAGAGTGCCATTGGACCCTGGTCATAAGTAGTGCACTATATAGGGAATAGGGTACTATTTGGGAAAAACCCCTGACTGCTCTCTGTGCTCCGATTCGCTAGGCTGGCAGACTCTTGCCTGCGTCTGCTAGGAACTAAGTGACGCCCGACTGGACGGCATACCCGGGACAAGTCCCACGCTGGAGAAAGGCCAAAATTCTTATCCACTTACAGACACAGATCACAAGACAGGAAGCGACTGGGTTTTAGGAGTGGACACAGTCAGGGCACGTGCACAGATAGAGGAGGCCAGATAGTGGAGGCCAGATAGAGGAGGCCAGATAGAGGTTGTGTGTAACATCAGACCATGTAGCACATAGAGTATATGCCATAAAAAAAGGTTTAATTCAGCCAAGCTGAAATCTAGACTGTGTTTGACTGCCAATCCTTGTTTGTCAAAAATAAGAAGATATTGTACAACACAAGGACATTTTAAACACAGCCTCCAAACACATTGTATCAGTCACTAAATCATAAACCCTGGCAGTGGCATGACATTATTCTGTGAGAAAAGGGCAGCCCTGGGAACCTGATCTGCTGTGACCCAGATGTACTGAGGAGTGATATAGGGCACAGACTAGACAACAGAGGGCCAGGGCCACATCTACATCCCATGTTAATAATGCAGAAGCAGGTCTACCTGCGTACGTCCCAAATGGCACTCTATTCCCTTTATAGTCTACTACTTTGACCAGGGCCCATAGGGCACTTTCAAGGGAATAGGGTGCCATTTGGGATGTACCCCAGGTTACTAATGCAGCAGGTCTACATATAGAACACTTCCTCCCCATACTGGCATTGTGCAGAGGAGACAATAGCAGACTTCTCCAGGGACTTGTCCCACTATGTACAGACACAGAACTAGACCGTGGGCTATTAATAAATGCTATATTTATACGCTTTTTATGATATACTGTAAGTACATTGTCCACCACAAACATGCATTATCACATAAAGAAAGGAAAACTTAATTCACTGCAATTCATCTTTGTAACACAGCAGTTATGTTAAATACAGCACAAAATGTCCACACAGTGAAAACCATCTGCGTTGCGCTGCACAGTACAGTAGAGTACAGGGTGTCATCTGTTGTGTAAGATAGATTTATGAAGCTGTTGCTGTGCTGTGGTGTCCTACTTCTGTAAAGCCCATAGTGGACTACAACTACAGCTGTGCTAAACAACACATGCACAGGTCAGGGGCAGCGAGAGGCCAGTGTGAGAGGTTACGGAGCAGCCATCTGACACCTAGACTTCCAGTCTCAGTATACATCCCAAACGGCACCCTATTCTCTATATAGTGCACTCATTTTGACCAAAAGTAGTGCACTACGGTATACAGGGAAAAGGGTGCCGTTTGGGGTGCAGCCAAAATCTCTAGAGCCTAGTTAGTGGTGCAGGTGGATATCTTACTAAGATAGAAATAGCTGCCTAAAACTGCACCCACAGCTATATATTCGATATAAGGCCCTAGAATCTGGATAATAACTGACAGGCCACATTTAGCACAGAAATTCAGAGCAGAAAATTCTGAGGAAAGTAGTTCTGCAGGGGAACAGATAGCCAGCTGTTTGAACAGGGGGTACTGCTCTACTGGCCTTGTATCTCTGTGAGACACCTGGCAGTGAGGGAGAGGGGACAGCCTCCTGTTGGCCTAACTGAGATACAGTATGTGAACAATGAGCAGCAGTGCCTCAGGGGTTTGGGGAGGAGAGGGTTAGAGAAGAGGGGTTTGGGGAGGAGAGGGTTAGAGAAGAGGGGTTTGGGGAGGACAGGGGAAGAGAGGAAGGGGTTTGGGGAGGAGAGGGTTAGAGAAGAGGGGTTTGGGGAGGAGAGGGGAAAGAGAGGAGGGGTTTGGGGAGGAGAGGGGAAAGAGAGGAGGGGTTTGGGGAGGAGAGGGGAAGAGAGGAGGGGTTTGGGGAGGAGAGGGTTAGAGAAGAGGGGTTTGGGGAGGAGAGGGGAAGAGAGGAGGAGGGTTTGGGGAGGAGAGGAGAAGAGAGGAGGAGGGTTTGGGGAGGAGAGGGGAAGAGAAGAGGGGTTTGGGGAGGAGAGGGGAAGAGAAGAGGGGTTTGGGGATGAGATGGGAAGAAAGGAGGGGTTTGGGGAGGAGAGAAGAAGAGAGGAGGAGGGGGCATTCTGCTCTGCTCAGTCAATCTTTTGGAGATCAAAACAGACCTATAACATCAAAGATTCACCACCATATTTTACAGTAGGTATTGGGTTCTTTTCTGCTTACGCATTCTCATTTCGACGCCAAACCCACCACTGGTGGTATTGAGGAGTATACCACCTCAGTCATATCCCAACCAGAAGCCATGGATTTACAAGCAACATCCGCACTGAGCTAAAGACCAGAGATTCTGCTTTCAAGGAATGGGACACTAATCTGGATGCTTATAAATAATCCCGCTATACCTCAGACGAACCACCAAACAGGGAAAGCGTCAATCCAGGACTGAGATTGAATCCTACAACACCGGCTCTGATGCTCGTCGGATGTGGCAGGGCTTGCAAACTATTACGGACTACAAAGCTAAATGACAAGCTAAATGCCTTTTTTGCTCACTTTGAGACAAGCAACACTGTAGCATGCATGAGAGCAACAGCTATTCAGGACGACTGTGTGATCACGCTTTACGTTGCCAATGTGAGCAGACCTTTAAACAGGTCAACATTCACAAGGCCGCCAGAAGGATTACCAGTGCGTGTACTCAGAGCATGCGCGGACCAACTGGCAAGTGTCTGCACTGACATTTTCAACCTCTCCCTGACCGAGTCTGTAATATCTAAATGTTTCAACCATTGTCCCTCTCCACAAGAATGCGAAGGTAACCTGGCTAAATGACTTCCGCTCCGTAGCACTTACGTCGGTGGCCATGAAGTGCTGGCGCAGTGGTTAAGGGCGCTGTACTGCAGCGCCAGCTGTGCCACCAGAGACCCTGGGTTCACGCCCAGGCTCTGTCGCAACCGGCCGTGACCGGGAGGTCTGTGGGGCGACACACAATTGGCCTAGCGTCATCTAGGTTAGGGAAGGGTAGGGATATCCTTGTCTCATCGCGCACCAGCGACTCTTGTGGCGTGCTGGGCGCAGTGCACGCTAACCAAGGTTGCCAGGTGCACGGTGTTTCCTCTGACACATTGGTTTGGATGTGCTGTGTTATGAAGCAGTGTGGCTTGGTTGGGTTGTGTATCGGAGGACGCATGACTTTCAACCTTTGTCTCTCCCGAGCCTGTACGGAAGTTGTAGCGATGAGACAAGAAAAAGGGGTAAAATTACATTATTATTATTATTTATTTTTTTATAAAATAAATAAAACACTAGACCCACTCCAATTTGCATACCACCCCAACAGATCTACAGATGACGCAATCTCAATCGCACTCAACACTGCCCTTTCTCACATGGACAAAAGGAGTGAGAATGTGAGAATGCTGTTCATTGACTACAGCTCAGCGTTCAACACAATAGTGCCCACAAAGCTCATCCCTAAGCTAAGGATCCTGACACTAAACACCTCCCTCTGCACCTGGATCCTGGACATCCTGACGGGCTGCTCCCAGGTAGTAAGGGTAGGCAACAACACATCTGCCATATACTGATCCTCAACACCGGGGCCCCTCAGGGGTGCGTGCTTAGACCCCTCCTGTTCTCCCTGTTCACCCACAAATGCGTGGCCAAGCAAGACTCCAACACCATCATTAAGTTTGCTGACAACACAACAGTGGTATTGAGATAAACTTTTGTTATTGACCAAATACTTATTTTCCACCATCATTTGCAAATAAATTCATTAAAAATCCTACAATGTGATTTTCTGGAATTTATTTTTCTCATTTTGTCTGTCATAGTTGAAGTGTACCTATGATGAAAATTACAGGCCTCTCTCATCTTTTTAAGTGGGAGAACTTGCACAATTGGTGGGCTGACTAAATACTTTTTTGCCCCACTGTACTAGGCGATGTCAGAGGAAGGCCCCAAAAATTGTCAAAGACTCCAGTCAACCAAGTCATAGACTGTTCTCTCTGCTACTGCACGGCAAGCAGTACTGGAGCGCCAAGTCTAGGTCCAAAAGACTCCTTAACAGCTTCTACCCCCAAGCCATAAGACTGCTGAACAATTAATTAAATGTCCACCCGGACAATGTACATTGACCCCCCCCCCCCCCCCCCCCTCTACACTGCTGCTATTCGCTGTCTATTATCTATGCATAGTTACTTTACCACTACCTACATGTACAAATTACCTCGACTAACCTGTACCCCCGCACATTGACTCGGTACTGGTACCCCCTGTAAATAGCCTTGTTATGGTTATGTTATTGTTTTACTTTTTATCTAATGTTTTATTTTAGTTTATATAGCAAATATTTTCTTAACTCTATTTCTTGAGCTGCATTGTTGGTTAATGGCGGGTAAGTAAGCATTTCACGGTTGTATTCGGCACATTCACAATTGTATTCGGCACATTCACGGTTGTATTTGGCACATTTCACGGTTGTATTCAGCACATTCACGTTTGTATCCGGCACATTCAAGGTTGTATTCGGCACATTCACGTTTGTATTCGGCACATTCACGGTTGTATTCGGCACATTCACGTTTGTATTCGGCACATTTCACGGTTGTATTCGGCACATTCACAGTTGTATTCGGCACATTCACGGTTGTATTCGGCACATTCACGGTTGTATTCGGCACATTCACGGTTGTATTCGGCACATTCACGTTTGTATTCGGCACATTCACGGTTGTATTCGGCACATTCACGGTTGTATTCGGCACATTCACGGTTGTATTCGGCACATTCACGGTTGTATTCGGCACATTCACGGTTGTATTCGGCACATTCACGTTTGTATTCGGCACATTCACATTTGTATTCGGCACATTCACGGTTGTATTCGGCACATTCACGGTTGTATTCGGCACATTCACGGTTGTATTCGGCACATTCACGGTTGTATTCGGCACATTCACGGTTGTATTCGGCACATTCACGGTTGTATTCGGCGCATTTGACAAATAACATTTGATTTGGTGTGCGTGGCCAAAGAGCTCTATTTTCATGTCGTCATCTAACCAAAACACCAGTTCCAACCCAATTGACAATGCCGTTTAGCAAACGGCAGGCGTTTACATTTGTTGGATGACATGAAAATAAAGCTCTTTGGCCACGCACACTAGTGGTGGGTTTGGCGTTGAATTGAGAATGCATGAGCAGAAAATAACCCCATACCTACTATAAAATATGCTGTTGTGGATCTTTGATGTTATGGGGCTATTTTGCCTCCACTGGTCCTGGGGTCCTTGTTAAGGTCAACGGCATCATGAACTTTACTCAGTAGCAGGATATTTTAGACAAAAACCTGGTTGCCTCTGTTAGGAGGCTGAAACTTGGCCACAAGTGTATCTTCCAGCAAGACCATAACCCCAAGCACATGTAAAAATCCAAAAAGAAATGGTCTCCTGACTTGAAACCAATGTATAAACCTGTTAAAGAGGGCAGTCCATAAGCGCAGATGAAGGATATCAAGGCTCTGTGCCATTATCCTCGCAAGGTGAGGTATTGAAAGGTATTGAAAACAGGGGTGTCTATAATTTGGACTCCTACATTTGAGAAAAAAATATTATTTGTTAAACTAAATCTATTTCTCTGAGCAATTCTATTAGTATAAAATAATATAATATCCCTTTTTTTGCATACAATATAGCTCAGTATTTGAATTATTTATTTTATACAGTCATTTTTGCTCATCTTAAATCAAGGGTGTCAATAATTTCAGACCCCACTATATATCCAAATTCCATTGTATCCCACACAGAGGGAAGAACTCTTCCTTCCTAGAACATGCGGTTACAGGTATGGTTTGTTACTAAGTTCCTATTAGTGCTGACAAACTGCACCACCTCCCAAAGTCAACAAAACAGGGTGCACAGGGTTCATGAGTGTCATCAAATCAAATCAAATTGTATTGGTCACATGCGCCGAATACAACAGGTGTAGACTTTACATAGTTGAATGTGCTGACAACAAAATCACACAAAAATGATCAATGGAAATCATATTTATCAACCCATGGAGGTCTGGATTTGGAGTCACACTCAAAATTAAAGTGGAAAACCACACTACAGGCTGATCCAACTTTGATGTAATGTCCTTAAAACCAGTCAAAATTAGGCTCAGTGGTGTGTGTTGCCTCCACTTGCCTGTATGACCTCCCTACAACGCCTGGGCATGCTCCTGGTGTGGTGGCGGATGGTCTCCTGAGGGATCTCCTCCCAGACCTGGACTAAAGCATCCGCCAACTCCTGGACAGTCTGTGGTGCAACGTGGCGTTGGTGGATGGAGCGAGACATGATGCCCCAGATGTGCTCAATTGGATTCAGGTCTGGGGAACGGGCGGGCCAGTTCATAGCATCAATGCCTTCCTCTTTCAGGAACTGCTGACACACTCCAGCCACACAGCCATGGTCTCACAAGGGGTCTGAGGATCTCATCTCGGTACCTCTGTCGAGCACATGGAGGGCTGTGCGGCCCCCCAAATAAATGCCACCCCACACCATGACTGACCCACCGCCAAACCGGTCATGCTGGAGGATGTTGCAGGCAGCAGAACGTTCTTCACGGCGTCTCCAGACTGTCATGTCTGTCACATGTGCTCAGTGTGAACCTGCTTTCATCTGTGAAGAGCACAGGGCGCCTGTGGCGAATTTGCCAATCTTGGTGTTCTCTGGCAAATGCCAAACGTCCTGCACGTTGTTGGGCTGTAAGCACAACCCCCACCTGTGGACGTCGGGCCCTCATACCACCCTCATGGAGTCTGTTTCTGACCGTTTGAGCAGACACATGCACATTTGTGGCCTGCTGGAGGCCATTTTGCAGGGCTCTGGCTGTGCTCTTCCTGCTCCTCCTTGCACAAAGGCGGAGGTAGCGGTCCTGCTGCTGGGTTGTTGCCCTCCTACGGCCTCCTCCACGTCTCCTGATGTACTGGCCTGTCTCCTGGTAGCGCCTCCATGCCCTGGACACTACGCTGACAGACACAGCAAACCTTCTTGCCACAGCTCGCATTGATGTGCCATCCTGGATGAGCTGCACTACCTGAGCCACTTGTGTGGGTTGTAGACTCCGTCTCATGCTACCACTAGACTGAAAGCACCGCCAGCATTCAAAGTGACCAAAACATCCGCCAGGAAACATAGGAACTGAGAAGTGGTCTGTGGTTATCACCTGCAGAACCACTCCTTTATTGGGGGTGTCTTGCTAATTGCCTATAATTTTCACCTGTTGTCTATTCCATTTGCACAACAGCATGTGAAATTTATTGTCAATCAGTGTTGCTTCCTAAGTGGACAGTTTGATTTCACAGAAGTGTAATTGACTTGGAGTTACATTGTGTTGTTTAAGTGTTCCCTTTATTTTTTTGAGCAGTGTATAATAAATAGAGTAGCAGCAGCGTATGGGAAGTGTGAAAGTGTGTTTATGTGTGTGTGTGTGTGTGTGGTGTGTTTGTGTGTCTGAGCGTACAGTAAGTGTGTGTGTGTGTGTGTGTGTGTGTGTGTGTGTGTGTGTGTGTGTGTGTGTGTGTGTGTGTGTGTGTGTTGGAGTGTCAGTGTAGTATGTGTCAGTGTGTGTGTAAAGTCTAGTGAGTGTGCAAGGGAATCAGTGCAAAACAAAGGTTTCAAAAGTGGTGATTAAAGGAGAATGTCAACCACATCACTTCCTCCTTTGGGAGACCACGCCTGTATGTCTGCGTCACCCTTGGCTAACAGGGAGCGAGCGTGGGGGGAAGGGGGGGCAGGAAGTTAACCTAGAGCGCAGGAGGAGGATGGGATGCCCATATATGAGCGTAGGCTTAATGAACAGGATGGAAACACATGCCTAGGGAGGGCTAGGCCGTGAGTGTGTAGGACAACAATGCAATAATGTACAATACAGTAACGTATACACCACATCCTATACATAGATTCATCACTGCACACACACACAGAGAGACACAGAGACAGAGAGAGACAGAGAGAGAGAGAGTGCGCTCAAGTTCTCATAGCCTCACATAAACTATTCTATTCTATTTACTCTGCCTGACACATACACTACTCCAGGATATCCTGTGCAGAACAGTACGTATTCCCATTAGTGTGAACCTTGGCATTATGGAATTGCGAGAGTTCAGAGAGGTTCACATGACTAAATCAATCGTATCAAGGGTTTGGTAACAGTAGCTTCTAAAACAGTAGATTGCAGCTGGATTCTCATGATCATGACACCACTACTACAGTATGCATGGTATGATAACCAGACAACCACTTTAACTTTACATGAGCAACACATGCCTTACTCTTTTAAAAAACAAGACAAAAGTTGTAAATGTAAACCAATTCTAACAGGAATGACATCTGTTTCTTGTCATCTTCAAAAAACTGCAAGGAGTCAAAGGTGCTTTGGAACAGGCTTCAGTCAATGCAAGGCTGATGACATTGAAACATCCATCAGCATTCAGGCCAAAGACATGGGTCCCCTCTTCAGTCTGTGCAGAGAGGAGAGGCAGAAAGAGGCATGGCTAGCCCATCCAGCCTCACACCTGTCTAGTCCTCCATGCAGGAGAAAGAGCTATTGTTGAACACCTGCACTTCTACCCTCTCACTCCTCCACTGCAATTACATGGGAGGGACACTGACACAGTACACACAATGCACGCTCCCATGGGGCTAGTCACCAGGCCAGCTGTACCTGAGTAGGAACATACCTTAAGTGTTTTCCTACAGGGTCGAGCCAAGCTGCCACATGTATTCTGCATGAGAGACTGTGGTACTCCACTATCCCAGGGGTTCCCACAATGGATTCTCCTAATCCATCACCATTCAACAGACATTATCATGCAGTGTGCAACCTTCTTACATTCAATATTCTAGGTCTAACGATCAGTGACCAAGATATTGGCATTTACAGACTTGCCTTGGGTAGCCCCTTTTCCTGCAGTCAAATGATCAAATCACCCTCCAACCCTCCATGGATGGAATGTTATTAAATATTTTTCATAATTTCATAAGTAATAAACTTTTTTTTCATTTTTTTATCCGGTGCTTCTATGTCAAACAGTTTTGTTATATTTCAGTCTTCTGTGGTGTATGTAAAGTGTAATATTGGGATGCAAACTCAAAATGAAATACATTTCAACTCTATATCTGACATGGTACAGGCGTCTTCATTTTTTAAAGCCCATAACCATGTGTGTGAGGTGTATACTGTTGTTTCAAAGGAGAATTGTTTAAGACGACCAAGAATCCCTCTGTCTGATCCTAGCCCACTTCAGTGGAGTTGTTTTTATATGTGAGTGTAGAAATCCAGGTGACTTAGTACTTACCATGATTGTATTCACACTGTTGAGCATTTCAAGATGGTAAAGAGATTTAGAAATATACAGAAATTAAGTAAAAGGCTTCAAATGCACTGAAAACTATGCTGTAATGAATGCATTTCTTTGTTTGTCAGGTGTTGCTTGGTGTCCAGTGTGGGGTTATGCACTGGGACCACAACATTGAAGTTCAACTACAGCCCAATACTACCACCATGTGGATAACAAGTTGCAGCACAGCTATGGTGACAGCCATACAGTTATTCTGTTTTCCACCAGTAGAGGGCAGTGCCACCTCAGAGGTGCCTTACAGGCTGACTACACCGCTCGAGCGTTGCAAAATAAATTTAAAATCTATATTATTAAATTATTGCACCCGCGCGCCAACGCGCGTCTGCCAAGGGCTAAAATAGAAGTCAGTTCTATTTCTGACACAGATCGCGCTGCAAGCTCTGCCTCTCATCTCCTCATTGGTTTATAGAAGCAGGTACCCACGTGCCATCTCATCATTGGTTATACCCACGTGGCTGACTGAAAGACGAATGAGGTCGGTGGCGGTAATGCACCTAATTTGTGAAAGTTGCCAATTGCAATGTAAAGTCAAGAGAAGAAAAAGCCTAGAAGGAGGAGAGAAGACTAGAAACGATTCGGTTGACCGTTTTATGTGTGGATTAATTGTCGAAGTAGAGGACCTTGTGCATTTCAGGTAAAATAGCAACTCAATGTTTATCTACCAGGACAAATTAGCTAGCAACAGCAAGCTAGTTAAATAGGACAAATTAGCTAGCAAGTGCAAGCTAGATAGCTAAATTGCCATTAAGATTTCATGCTTTTCGACCGGTCCCGAAATTAATGTATTTGGTTCAGAGTTTGTTTTGATATTTTAACCTGCGTGTTGTGATCGCATTTGGTGTAGGGGGACAAAGGCGCACGATGGCGTATGCGCACAGCCGGTTTGGGTTCCGTGTTATGGGAGGGACGATTCTCCTGGAAAGTGATAAATAATGTATCAAGATTGAAAAGGATGATGTAGCCTACAGCATGTAACCTATCCAGGTCTTACAAACTCCTGAACCACAATAGGTGGTCAGAAAAAAATATGGACTTTCTTTTTGAGGTCACAGGCCATTTCAATGCTAGCCTATGGGAAATACAAATAGATCGGACCCAGATGGCTTCCACTAGATGTCAACAGTCTTTAGAAAGGGTTTCAGGCCTGTATTTTGAAAAATGAGCAAGTAGTTGTAGTTTTTTCAAGGTGTCTCCCATTAGAAAAGTAATCTTGTTTGCACGTGAATGAGGTGCGCGCTCTTCGTTATTTATCTTCCCTATTGAACATACTATTCTCCGTCTTAAATATTATTGTTTATTTAGATATTAGAGTACCTGAGGATTAATTAGAAACAGTGTTTGACTTGTTTGGACAAACTTTACCGGTAACTTTTTGGATTCATTTGTACGCATGTTAAACGAGTGGATTACTGAGATCAGTGCTACCAACAAAACTGACTTTTTAGGAAATAAAGGACTTTATCGAACAAAACAACCATTCATTGTGTACCTGGGACCCTTGGAATTGCAAACAGAGGAAGATCTTCAAAGGTAAGTGATTTATTTAATCACTATTTGTGATTTTGTGATGCCTGTGCAGGTTGAAAAAGTATTTTGATGTGGGGCGCTGTCCTCAGATATTTGCAGGGTATGCTTTCCCCGTAAAGCCTTTTGAAATCTGACAAAGAGGTTGGATTAACAAGAAGTTAAGCTTTTAAATGATGTATGACACTTGTATTTTCATGAATGTTTAATATCACGATTTTTGTATTTAGAATTTTGCGCTCTGCAATTTCACCGGATGCTGTCGTAGGTGTCCCGCTAGCGGTTCATGCGAGCCCAAACAGGTTAAACGTGTTAACCCTTGCAAGGCTGCCGGCCCAGACGGTATCCCTAGCCACGTCCTTAGAGCATGCGCAGACCAGCTAGCTGGTGTGATTCGGTACATATTCAATCAATCTCTATCCCAGTCTGCTGTCCACACATGCTTCAAGATGGCCACCATTGTTCCTGTTCCCAAGAAAACTAAGGTAACTGAACTAAATGACTATCGCCCCGTAGCACTCACTTCTGTCATCATGAATTGCTTGGAGAGACTAGTCAAGAATCATATCACCTCCACCTTACCTGTCAGCCTAGACCCACTCCAAATTGCTTACCGCCCCAATAGGTTCACAGACGGTGCGATCGCCATGACACTGCACACTGCCCTATCCCATCTGGACAAGAGTAATACTTATTTAAGAATGCTGTTCATTGATTACAGCTTAGCACTCAACACCATGGCACCCTCCAAACTCATCATTAAGCTTGAAACCCTGGGTCTCGACCCCACGCTGTGCAACTGGGTCCTGGACTTCCTGACGGGCCGCCTCCAGGTGGTGAAGGTAGTAAACAACATCTCAACTCCGCTGATCCTCAACACATATCGACCCAAGATGGCGTAGCAGTAGGACGTATTGTCGTGTAGTGTCCCTTGTATATATCGTTTGTTTTCGTTTTTTTTTCTTCACATATCTTTAAAACTTTTTGCTGAACCTCAACTTCTTCTAAATACTCTCCTGCAACCCGCCTCACCCAACGTAGCTATTTTTCCTAAAGTATTTATATTTACTTCGGACCTGGAACCCCTCAACTGAAGCTAGCCAACGAACTACCAGCTTCAGCAAAACATTGCTAGCGGTCTTCAGCTAACCGGTCATCAGCTAACCTTTAGCTCGGAAAGCTCTCGCCAGTTCGAACAACGCGACTCTAACCAGAGCATAACGGACCTATTTATTATTTTATTTTATTTTTCATCCCCGGATTCCCATCGCAAACGGAACATTTTGAGCTCCTGGGCTACAATATCCAGACCCACGACCGGTCCATCGATGTCACTGCATGAAGAGGAATAAACAGATACCCCCATCGCGACGTCCCCAAAGGCTAACTCTCTAGCCCTTGCTATCTCCTTGCTTGCAAATTCGGCCTGCTAACTGCTAGCTTGTTTAGCCCGGTCCGCTAACTGCTACCGTGTTTAGCACCGTCTACTAACTGTTAGCTTGTTAGCACAGGCCTGCTAACCGTCTGAATCGCCGCGTCCCAAACACTCACTGAACCCATATTTACTTTCTATCCCTTTTCGATTTTTAATTTGTCTATACCTTCCGGTAACCTGCCTCACCCAATGTGATACGGAACCGCTATTATCTTTACATTTTTAGAACACACTCAAGAACCTCCAGAAGCTAACCAGCTAACTGGCTACAAGCTATTTGGTCATTGTTAGTTTTCTAACCTGGATAACACTCGCCAGTCCAGCTTCCCTGCCCCATCCACCGCTGCCCCTTGGACACTGATCACTTGGCTACATAGCTGATGCATGCTGGACTGTCCATTAATCACGGTAATCCATTCTGCTTGTTTATGTTTTATCTGTCGGCCCCAGCCGCACTTAGGCTCTGTGTGTAGTTAATCCGACCCTCTCTGCCTAATCCATCGCCATTCTACCTGCTGTTGTTGTGCTAGCTGATTAGCTGTTGTCTCACCTACTGTTTTAGCTAGCTCTCCCAATTCAACACCTGTGATTACTGTATGCCTCGCTGTATGTCTCTCTCATATGTCAATATGCCTTGTATACTGTTGTGCAGGTTAGTTATCATTGTTTTAGTTTACAATGGAGCCCCTAGTTCCACTCTTTATACCCCTGTTACCTCCTTTGTCCCACCCCCCACACATGCGGTGACCTCACCCATTACAACCAGCATGTCCAGAGATACAACCTCTCTCATCATCACCCAGTGCCTGGGCTTACCTCCGCTGTACCCGCACCCCACCATACCCCTGTTTGTGCATTATGCCCTGAATATATTCTACCATGCCCAGAAACCTGCTCCTCTTATTCTCTGTCCCCAACGCCCTAGGCGACCAGTTTTGATAGCCTTCAGCCGCACCCTCATACTACTCCTTCTCTGTTCCGCGGGTGATGTGGAGGTAAACCCAGGCCCTGCATGTCCCCAGGCACCCTCATTTGTTGACTTCTGTGATCGAAAAAGCCTTGGTTTCATGCATGTCAACATCAGAAGCCTCCTCCCTAAGTTTGTCTTACTCACTGCTCTAGCACACTCTGCTAACCCTGATGTCCTTGCCGTGTCTGAATCCTGGCTCAGGAAGGCCACCAAAAATTCTGAGATTTCCATACCCAACTATAACATCTTCCGTCAAGATAGAACTGCCAAAGGAGGAGGAGTCGCAGTCTACTGCAGAGAGAGCCTGCAAAGTAATGTCATACTTTCCAGGTCCATACCCAAACAGTTCGAACTACTAATTTTGAAAATTACTCTCTCCAGAAATAAGTCTCTCACTGTTGCCGCCTGCTACCGACCCCCCTCAGCTCCCAGCTGTGCCCTGGACACCATTTGTGAATTGATCGCCCCCCATCTAGCTTCAGAGTTTGTTCTGTTAGGTGACCTAAACTGGGATATGCTTAACACCCCGGCAGTCCTACAATCTAAGCTAGATGCCCTCAATCTCACTCAAATCATCAAGGAACCCACCAGGTACAACCCTAACTCTGTAAACAAGGGCACCCTCATTGACGTCATCCTGACCAACTGGCCCTCCAAATACACCTCCGCTGTCTTCAACCAGGATCTCAGCGATCACTGCCTCATTGCCTGTATCCGCTACGGAGCCGCAGTCAAACGACCACCCCTCATCACTGTCAAACGCTCCCTAAAACACTTCTGTGAGCAGGCCTTTCTAATCGACCTGGCCCGGGTATCCTGGAAGGACATTGACCTCATCCCGTCAGTTGAGGATGCCTGGTCTTTCTTTAAAAGTAACTTCCTCACCATTTTAGATAAGCATGCTCCGTTCAAAAAATGCAGAACTAAGAACAGATATAGCCCCTGGTTCACTCCAGACCTGACTGCCCTCGACCAGCACAAAAACATCCTGTGGCGGACTGCACTAACATCGAACAGTCCCCGCGATATGCAACTGTTCAGGGAAGTCAGGAACCAATACACACAGTCAGTCAGGAAAGCTAAAGCCAACTTCTTCAGGCAGAAGTTTGCATCCTGTAGCTCCAACTCCAAAAAGTTCTGGGACACTGTGAAGTCCATGGAGAACAAGAGCACCTCCTCCCAGCTGCCCACTGCACTGAGGCTAGGTAACACGGTCACCACCGATAAATCCATGATTATCGAAAACTTCAACAAGCATTTCTCAACGGCTGGCCATGCCTTCCGCCTGGCTACTCCAACCTCGTCCAACAGCTCCCCCCCCCCCGCAGCTACTCGCCCAAGCCTCTCCAGGTTCTCCTTTACCCACATCCAGATAGCAGATGTTCTGAAAGAGCTGCAAAACCTGGACCCGTACAAATCAGCTGGGCTTGACAATCTGGACCCTCTATTCCTGAAACTATCCGCCGCCATTGTCGCAACCCCTATTACCAGCCTGTTCAACCTCTCTTTCATATCGTCTGAGATCCCCAAGGATTGGAAAGCTGCCGCAGTCATCCCCCTCTTCAAAGGGGGCGACACCCTGGACCCAAACTGTTACAGACCAATATCCATCCTGCCCTGCCTATCTAAGGTCTTCGAAAGCCAAGTCAACAAACAGATCACTGACCATCTTGAATCCCACCGTACCTTCTCCGCTGTGCAATCTGGTTTCCGAGCTGGTCACGGGTGTACCTCAGCCACGCTCAAGGTGCTAAACGATATCATAACCGCCATCGATAAAAGACAGTACTGTGCAGCCGTCTTCATAGACCTTGCCAAGGCTTTCGACTCTGTCAATCACCGTATTCTTATTGGCAGACTCAGTAGCCTCGGTTTTTCGGATGACTGCCTTGCCTGGTTCACCAATTACTTTGCAGACAGAGTTCAGTGTGTCAAATCGGAGGGCATGCTGTCTGGTCCTCTGGCAGTCTCTATGGGGGTGCCACAGGGTTCAATTCTCGGGCCGACTCTTTTCTCTGTATATATCAATGATGTTTCTCATGCTGCGGGCGATTCCCTGATCCACCTCTACGCAGACGACACCATTCTATATACTTCCGGCCCGTCCTTGGACACTGTGCTATCTAACCTCCAAACGAGCTTCAATGCCATACAGCACTCCTTCCGTGGCCTCCAACTGCTCTTAAACGCTAGTAAAACCAAATGCATGCTTTTCAACCGTTCGCTGCCTGCACCCGCACGCCTGACCAGCATCACCACCCTGGATGGTTCCGACCTTGAATATGTGGACATCTATAAGTACCTAGGTGTCTGGCTAGACTCTAAACTCTCCTTCCAGACCCATATCAAACATCTCCAATCGAAAATCAAATCAAGAGTCGGCTTTCTATTCCGCAACAAAGCCTCCTTCACTCACGCCGCCAAACTTACCCTAGTAAAACTGACTATCCTACCGATCCTCGACTTCGGCGATGTCATCTACAAAATTGCTTCCAACACTACTCAGCAAACTGGATGCAGTTTATCACAGTGCCATCCGTTTTGTCACTAAAGCACCTTATACCACCCACCACTGCGACTTGTATGCTCTAATCGGCTGGCCCTCGCTACATATTCGTCGCCAGACCCACTGGCTCCAGCTCATCTACAAGTCCATGCTAGGTAAAGCTCCGCCTTATCTCAGTTCACTGGTTACGATGGCAACACCCATCCGTAGCACGCGCTCCAGCAGGTGTATCTCACTGATCATCCCTAAAGCCAACACCTCATTTGGCCGCCTTTCGTTCCAGTTCTCTGCTGCCTGTGATTGGAACGAATTGCAAAAATCACTGAAGTTGGAGACTTTTATCTCCCTCACCAACTTCAAACATCTGCTATCTGAGCAGCTAACCGATCGCTGCAGCTGTACATAGTCTATTGGTAAATAGCCCACCCATTTTCACCTACCTCATCCCCATACTGTTTTTATTTATTTATTTTTCTGCTCTTTTGCACACCAATATCTCTACCTTTACATCTGCATAATTGTAATTATTTGCCTACCTTCTCATGCCTTTCGCACACAATGTATATATAGACTCCCCTTTTTTCTACTGTGTTATTGACTTGTTAATTGTTTACTCCATGTGTAACTCTGTGTTGTCTGTTCACACTGCTATGCCTTATCTTGGCCAGGTCGCAGTTGCAAATGAGAACTTGTTCTCAACTAGCCTACCTGGTTAAATAAAGGTGAAATAAAAAAAAATAAAAAAATAAAAAAAAAACTGGGGCCCCACAAGGGTGGATTCTCAGCCCTCTCCTGTACTCCTTGTTCACCCATGACTGTGTGGCCATGCACGCCTCCAACTCAATCATCAAGTTTGCAGATGACACTACAATGGTAAGCTTGATTACCAACAATGATGAGACAGCCTACAGGGAGGAGGTGAGGGGCCTCGGAGTGTGGTGTCAGGAAAATAACCTCTCACTCAATGTCTGCAAAACAAAAGAGATGATCATGGACTTCAGGGAACAGCAATTGGAGCACCCCCCTATCCACATCAACGGGACAGCAGTGGAGAAGGTGGAACATTTTAAGTTCCTCTCGGTACATATCACAGACGAACTGAAATGGTCCACCCACATAGACAGTGTGGAGGCTGAAAAAATGTGGCTTGTCACGGAAAACCCTCACAAACTTTTACACGTGCACAATTGAGAGCATCCTGTAGGGCTGTGTCACCGCCTGGTACGGCAACTGCACTGCCCACAACTGCAGGGCTCTCCAGAGGGTGGTGCGGTCTGCACAACGCAAAACTACCTGCCCTCCAGGACACCTACAACACCCGATGTCACAGGAAGGCCAAAAAGATCATCAAGGACAATAATCACCCAAGCCACTACCTGTTCACGCTGCTTCCATCCAAAAGGCGAGGTTAGTACAGGTGCATCAAAGCTGGGACAGAGAGATTGAAAAACAGCTTTTATCTCAAGGCCATGAGATTGTTAAACAACCACCACTAGCACAGAGAGGCGGCTGCCTACCTACAGACTTGATATCATTGGACACTTTAATATAAATGGAACACTAGTCACTTTAATAATGCCAGTTTAAGAATGTTTACATATCTTGCAATTCATCAGATCACTCTTCATAACATTCTGGAGTATATTCAAATTGCCATCATACAAACTGAGGCAGCAGACTTTGTGAAAATTAATCATTTTGGGTGTAGTCAGCCTCAGCTTCAACTTGCCACCATTGCCAGTCATTCAGAGTATATCATTCTTAAACACATTCCAGTGAAACCAGTCAGACCATCGTCTGTTTCAGAGCTGATCCCAGATTTCTCTGTAGTGCTGTGTGTGTATGCTCTCTGAATCAACACAACACTTTCCTCTTATCTATAGCCAGGAGGATCTTGTTACAGAGGAGGACATATATGGCACTCTCCATACTGAGCAAATGAAACAATGTCACTCACTTTTGAACTGTCAATGATGACAAGGGGAGCTGGGGAGAGTCTGGTGGGCCAACTGGACTATCTATAAGCTAAACCCATAAAACAATCAGAACAGTTATTGGGTGTTATTGGGTGCATAGGACCATTTTTGGTTCTCATTGATCTCCCATAGGTTTAGTGCACTCTTAGAAAAAACGGTTCCAAAATAGTTATTCGGCTGTCCTAATAGGGAAACCCTTTTTGGTTCCAGGTAGAACTCTTTTGGGTTCCATGTAGAACCCTCTGTGGAAAGGGTTTTATATGGAACCCAAAATAGTTTGACCTGGAACCAAAAAGGGTTCCCCTTTTTTCTCCTATGGGGACAACTGAAGAACCCTTTTAGGTTCTGGATATAAGCTTTTTTTCTTAGTGTGGGTGTAGTAAGCCTGCAGTGTTTAGCACTTTGGGTCCATCTGAGCTTAAATGGCTTAAATGTTCAGGACTTAATAGCCATAAATGGAGCAATTTGTTTCGGGCAAACATCTACCAACATTTTGAGTAAACCGTAACAGTCAGAGCAAATCAAGAATTCAGTATCAGGGAGGTATTTTGTTTAATGGGTCAAAGATAGGTCAGTTAGTTGGAGCGGGCTACAGCAACGGAGCAACAGACATAGCAAAGCAAGTATTCAGTATCAGAGGCATTGTTTTGTTTTATGGGTCACTGGGAAGGAAAGTCACAAAACACAGGAGAACAAGACAAGAGTAGCCTAGTCCCTACTGGAATGGTTAAGAGAGTTACAGTTACAGTCAGAGGAGACTTTGAGCATGTGCGTGCGTGTTTGTGTGTAAAATGCCACCCAGCTACTTCTCCAAAGGGCTGGGGCCATTTGTGGGTTTCTGGATCACTAAGAAGCGGGCAGGAAACTCGTCATGGAGACCAGAGAGAGCGCCACTCCAGATGAAACGTTTAAACAAAATTACAGGTCATAAAGTGTCATGGCAACGTTCAAATAAAACACTATTATTTTACTTCAGTGATTCAAAGATGATGATAGGCCCCACTTTTGGTGTCTCTAGAAGGCTTGAAACTAAAATAAACTCTTCATGATAACGACAAAGATTACATTTTCATTCCTTGTATCAACTTGAAAGGGGGAAAAAGTAATGAATTATAAAGGGAATAATTGAGGTGCCATTTGGGATGCAGTCATGGCGTTGCTCTTTCTGAATATTCCAAGAAGGACACATTATCTATCAGTAATTCAAAAATATTTAGGTTCCCATATGGCAATAGAGGCAACAGTGGAGGTGTCATAATACCCATAAAACCTAGCGGTCAAACAGGGACATGGTTCCAATCGTTTTTGCACCATTCATTTTTCCCATAGGGGATTTTAGAAACACTTAAATTAAGGGCTGTGTATCGCGTAGGCTTACCCTGGCGTGATGTTTTGATAACCATGTAAATCTCTCTCGGACAAGGTGACTTTTATCAATATATTTCAGCTCTATTTACTCTCAGATTCAAACATGCTAATTAGCATCAAAGTAGACGTCATGGAAGACTACAAATCCCTGTAAGCTCCTGCTCGTCATCTCTAGCTGACACCTTTGCTAACAGGTATTGTGTCAATTTAAAACCTGCACAAGACAGTTCATAGAATTGTTCATTTAAAAAGCCACTTTACCAATTTATGAATTACTAAATGTAGTTAACATTAGATAGTTAATCCAGAGATTCATACCTTTGCCTTGATTCAGCAATCTCATCCAGATCATCGTGGCATTTGTAGCTCTTTTTAACAGCCACATTAGCAGCTAATGAGCGTTTCATTTTTGGGGGTAAATACAGGCGAATATATTGCTAAAAGTCACCTTGTCCGAGAGAGATTTACACTGTTATCAAAACGTCATGCCAGGGTAAGCATATCTGTACCAATCATAGACATCTACTGAACTGTGTTGTACTGTGCTCTACTGCAACTGCGGTTTGTGACTACAATGATTTCCCATTGTGGCCAAATCAATTGCAGTCCTTCTGTTACTGATTTTTCGGTCACTCTGTTTCCGATTGTGTAACAGAGTGATGTGTTTTAATCACTTAATAATTCAGAAACACAATTGTTATCAGTAAAAACACTAACTCATTGTTAGGTCTACCTTGTTACTTCTGTGAACTTTCATAATCATCCCTCACGAGGGAGAGAAATCAGAAGATATCTTAAACATAAGTGGGTTTTTGGTAACATAATGACTAATACCTTTTAAGACTTTTTATAGTAGATATTTTTTAAGACCCCTTTTCCATCTGTGTGACCAGAAATCAAAGCTATAGCTTATTCCATTTTTAGAATGGAAAATGGTGGAAAAATGTATGTATGTATGTATGTATGTATGTATGCTTTCATTTCCCAAAAATATAGACTCTTAGCTTTCATTTGACACCAAATGTTATATGCTCCTATAAATGTAACATTTTGTGCTTATGGGTCCTTTTACATAGAAATGTAACCAGTAACAACATGCATTATGCCAACCCAATACAATCCAACCATGGTAACCTAGGAACAACAGGTGTGGACTAACAGTGAAATGCTTACGGGTCCTTCCCAACAATGCAGTGAGAAAGAAAATAGAGAAATAATAGAAAAGTAAAACACGTAATAAAGTAATAATAGATACACAATGAGTAATGATAACTTGGCTATATACAAGAGGTACCAGTACAGAGTCAATGTGCAGGGGTACGAGGTCATTGAGGTAGAACATGAACAATTATTATTCATTATTATATACTGTAGTTCTTAGACTCAATCGATGTATGTATTTTATTGTAAGATGTAAAGATGTTTTATTACCCACTGGCAGTTGCTAAGCAACCTGTTACTTCCCTTTGCTATGGCTTCTCCAGTCTTTAGTGTTTATCCAAAATAGCACCCTTTCCCTTTATAGTGCAATAAAAGTAGTGTAATATTCCAGAAATAAGGTGCCATTTAGGATGCACCCTTAGCTCAGCTATTGTGGCCACCACCACATATCCACGTAAACAGCAGCATCACCATGGCACTGGCCAGTGCCCACTGGATTCTCTGCTCTGACACGTAACAGACTTGTAATAAACGCGCAACAAGCTGTCTGTCTACTTTTGTAGTGACTGTCTGCATCCCAAATGGCCCCCTATTCCCTATAGTGCATAACTTTTGACCAGGACCCAAAAGCCTCTACATAGTGCACTGTGTAGGGAATAGGGTATCATTTGAGATACAGCCTGAGGGTGAGTAGCATTTGGCCTAGAGATGTGTTATTAAGAGTAAGTGGCTTGCATAATACTATTTATCCAGAGCTTCATCTTTCCTACTGACCAGCTCCAATGTCACCAAGGCCTGCTCTGCTCTCAGGTGAGAACTAGTGCATGGGTGTGGCCCCTCTAAGATTAGCTTGAGATATCTAAGAGCTGGTTTCCTGGACACCATTTAAGCCTAGTCCTAGACTAAAACGCATTGGGGTGCTTGAGGATGAACCTCTTCCTGTGGTCCTGTGTGGCTCAGGTGGTGAGAGCATGGTGCTAGCAACACCAGGGTCGTAGGTTCAATTCCCATGGGGAATGTATGCACTCACTACAAGTCAGTCAGTCAAGGCCCCTACAGGTAAGCACTAATGACTCATGGGACGAAGGGAATCGGGCAAGGAGTAGGAGTTAGTTAAATAGTCAATTATGATGTTCTTTATTAGAGACGCATGTAGGAAACAGACTGAATGTATATAATATAACTGTGGCTGTCTGTCTGCCCAATACATTGGTCGGCAGGAGGCTAGGATGACGTTAGGGGAGAGACGGGAGAGCTAGCGCAAGCACACACACAAAAGCACAGGAGTCTATAAATACCCCATCACAACTGTGTGACAGCAGCTTCCACACCGTCTGTGGTTCACAACAAGGCTCTCTGTCTGACATCGTATTGTCTGGAGGTGACCTAGCTAATGTTGACCACTGTCAGCTACAGTACAGTACTATAGTTCAGCCATTAGTCTGCATTTACAACACACCCATAACACACCCTAGATAGTCCTGAAGGACCAGGATTGACCTTCACTTAGAAGGGACCAGGATGTATGTCTGCCTCTACAGGGGAGTGACACAAGGACATCCAACAAGGAAGTGCAGAGTCTGCAGAACTGGACTACACCACTGCAGTCTGCAGACCACAGATGAACATATAGCACATGAACACACACACACAGTGTTTTCCATTGTTAGCCGGGTACTTTTTCCACTTCATTAATTAACTAGGCTTCTATTCAATTTTAAAGTTTCAATTCGTTAGTCAGAAAAGTCTGTATAGCTTTCTATCGCTAGAATGAACGATATCCATCTTCTAGTGATCTAATGATAGGACAGACACCTGTCAGTCACAAAGCAACCGATGACAGGGACAGAGCTGGTTTGTCAGCCTGCTGTCTGTCTCGGTACCTCTCGGTACCTGTGCTATTTTTGTGCACTCTGGTTGGCTGCAATCAAATGTATTTTCACAGAGGAGGGAGAGCATGATGCTTCTTCATTGTCTCCTGTAAGTGAATTCACATGTCCCATGTAATGTGACAATTAGTTGAAATCTACTTAATTATTGTTTTGTGACACATTCAATTATTTTCTTTCGCCTGTTTCATAGGCCTACTATAGCCAGCCATGGAGTCGGGGAGCATAGGCTATTTACTGTTCTTTGATTGATGACCGAACAGGAAGTGATGACTAGTTTATAAAAGGTGTCGAACTGACTGAATAAAGTTCATCTGCTATTCATAAATCATACAACGTCGTTATATGTCCATGGTATTGCATCAGTAAACCAAAGATCTTATTTGTATTTTCCTAGGATTCAAAGGTGTCCACAGCAGCAGAGCCAAGAAAACATATCATTTGAAAAGCAAACATCATTGTGGCAATTCATATATGTTGCAGTACAACTGTAAATATGACTTTAATTGAGATAGGTTATTGTTAAAAAAGGCTATCTTACTTAGAACATAGTCCTGATCATATAGGCCTAGGCCTAAACGATACCCAAAGCAACTAACAGCACACTGAATTGATACATTTTCAGTCATTTTAATTGTAAAGACATGTCTTTCTATACCACAACTCATTTTACCAATCTGGGAGGTAAAGTCATTAAAGTATTCAATAATGCAGATGTGTATTTCAGCTGGAATCAAGGCATTAGATTGTACCAGAGGCCACCAAAATAGAGCTTGTTCTGCAAAAAAAATATTGTGAGGGGCATGCCCCCCAGACAGGAACTCCCTGGCTGGCAACTTTTTCTATTTGGCTGGCTACTCCATGTACTTACAAAAAGCACTGCACACAACACACACACAACACACGCACGCACACACACACACACACACACACACACACAAACAACACACACTCCTTTGCATCCAGTCAACTTGTCTGTTTTAGTTTTGGAGAACTGGGGGAAGGGGGGGGGGGGGGTCAGAGATGAAGTCAGAGATGAAGAAGAAGAACAGACGCCCTGATTGGCATTTGTTTGTTTTTAGACACGATTGTGTGTGTTATTCATTCTGTACAGTAATCACAAGTTCAAGAAAAGCTAGTGGGTGTGCCTTTAAAGGGTGAAGCTGTGAACAGAATCATGTACTGTTATTATGATGCAGTATGACCTGCCACTATTGGGTTGAACAGGTTTGGGCATACAGAGCGGCAGGGCTTGGAATTATAATAAATCTCATTCATTAACTCAGACACAACAGAATGGCACTCCAACAACAGCACCAGATTGGCCCCCAACGTCACACTGATGTCGGCTTCCAAAAATAACTTCCTTCCATCACCCCACCCCCCCACTCCACCCCAAACACACAGTCACACACACACCACTCCAAGTGGAATAGTCTCTTTAAATATCATTCATTTTCACCTGTGTTCCACTAGAGAGCACAACGTAGGTGTCACGTCTACTCCCGCGCCCAGGCGCTCGACATCGCCGTTCTACTAACCCCCGGTCCTGGCAACCCATCTTTACTCACACCTGAACTGCATTGCTCCCTGATTACTTACCCTTTATATAGCACTATTTTATTATCAAACAGTATTGGTTATGTTTTCTTGTCAGACGTTTCTCTTGTTTTGTATCGTTCTATGTTCGTTAATATTAAACTCACTAACTGCACCTGTTCCCTGACTTCCTGCGTCGACGTTACAGTAGGGTTGTAACGGTAATGGAATTTTGGATGATGGTAATTGGTCAGCCAAATGACCGGGGTCTCCGTAATAACCATTCAAATAGCAAAAACATTATGGCATAATGGGTGGACTGGTGGCCATTGCGAGTGTACCCATAGGAGCGAAGCAGGAAGTAAAACCAGGAAGTGTACCCATCAATATGTGCTGTAATTTGTTGATTCAACTCAACTGACTTTGCAAAAAATAGACTCCATTGCATGAGCCACATCAGTTAACATTATTTGAATGAACATGCTACATTACGATGGCCAATATTGCATCACAATACCAGGCAGACATTGCGAGTGTACGCATGAGTTTATCAGTCAAATTTCCAGGGTTAGAGTCTCTAAGCCCATTTTCATCCATTGGTACAACACTTTGCTGGTTCCAGCAAGGGGCAACAAAGTTTCATCATGTTATTAAGAGTCAATGTTATCGCAGAAACGGACTCAACCGCACAAACACCCGGCTGTCCTGTCTTCAGTCAGCTGTTCGTTCCACACACACACACACACACACACACACACACACACCACAAGCACACAGTTACACAGTTACACACAACACGCACACAAATAACACACACGACATACAGACACGTGTGCACGTGTCGTGCGTGTCGTTCTTGTGTGTGTGTGTGTGTGTGTGTGTGTGTGTGTGTGTGTGTGTGTGTGTGTGTGTGTGTGTGTGTGTGTGTGTGTGTGTGTATCTGTTGGTGTGAATGAATGGGAGACGCCCTGCTAACCCAATGATACAGATGAGGAGTGGCATGGAGGCTTTTAATTCCATCTACACTGCTCAGTTGTCCAGGCAACGCTACCTATGACGTCATCATTCTGCCCCATTCCAGATAAAAGAGCTACGCTTTCGGAGCCCCAGGGGGAAAGGTGAAATTGTCCGTTTTAACCCTGTTTTGGTTGCTTCCTGCTATGACAAGCTGTTTGTCATTCCTCTGTGATTCAGCAGGTTTAATCACATATTACTGACTGTATCGTCTCGTAAATCACTAAACCTTTCCTCAAATTGGATCGACAATAATCCCTAAAAACCCATCACCATATTCAGTGGACATTAGTTCAAATAAGCGTTAGAATTGAGTGTTATTGTTATAGTCAGTGTTCAGTATGTCTTGCTGGTTGTTCCATACACTGACCTTTCTAACCCCTGTAGGCCCACACAATGGCAGGGCACAGCATCATCTCTTATCTGGCTGCTTGAGGAACTCAAAACGCTTTCAGAGACTGAGAGTAAAAACAACACAGCCAAGGGAACAGATGAGTTCACAAACAAATGAATGACACAGTGGGGTCTGACTGGGTTGTTGAGACACAACAAAAAGACCACTGAAAACTGGATGCACTGCTGGGACTGTCTGCGAATCAAATGCTCAACTGGGGCCACCCATACAGGAATACAGACAAACCTATAGGCTTTCTTCAACCTGCATGCAGATATATACAGTCTTTACAACATAACCCAATTCCAGAGGGCAACGATGTTTGAAATAACATCATTACAACCCGTTTACGAACATTTCAGACAGTTCTGCCCTATGGGATGCAGTTTGGCATAGGAGCTGGAGTAGCCTAGTGCAAAGGCATCCCTGCAGACCCTGCTTTATAATACAATGACCTGTGAGGAGTCTGTCTATGATGAGGCTGGTTAAGTAGAAACCACTCAACAATGTTTCATTCTAACGTTCTGCATGATCCGCCTTCTGGTGTTGAACAGAGCCTTCAGTCACAGCGTCAGAATAACTTCCTCCCTTTGATACACACATACACAGTGGTGTAAAGTACTTCAGCAAAAATACATTAAAGTACGACTTAAGTCGTTTCTGGGCGTATCTGTACTTTATTATTTATATTTTGGACTACTTTTACTTCCCTACATTCCTAAAGAAAACAGCGTATGTTTTTCTCCATACATTTTTCCTGACACCCAAAAGTACTCATTACATTTTGAATGCTTTGCAGGAAAATGGTCCAATTCAAGCACGTATCAAGAGAACACCCCTGGTCATCTCTACTGCCTCTGATCTGGCGGATTCACTAAACATGAAGGCTTCATTTTGTTATTATGTCTGTGTTGGAAAGTGCCCCTGGCTATGCGGACATTTTTTAAACAAGAAAATTGTGCCGTCTGGTTTGCTTAATATAAGGAATTTTAAATGATTTATACTTTTACTTTTGATACTTCAGTATATTTTAGTGATTGCATATACTTTTGATACTTAAGTATATTTAAAACCAAATACTTTTAGACTTTTACTCAAGTAGTATTTTACTGGGTGACTCACTTTTACTTGAGTCACTTTCTATTTAGATATCTTTACTTTTCCTCAAGTATGACAATTGGGTCATTTTTCCACCACTGCACACACACACAAAGTTCATGACTCTGATAAACTCGAACAAGGGTTGGTTGACAGACAAAACCAAACAAAGGATATTCCTCCTCATATTAAACCAATAGCTGTGGCTTGCCAGTGTAACTGGCGTTGACGAATAGAAGAGTGGGAGAGGGGCATGAGGGCAGAGAATTAAGGAAAATAACAATCATCCCCTTGTTATCCCTTATGTGTAGTTTAATCTCTGTTAATCCATGCCATGTTAACTGAATCATCAAACCAGATTAAGGCAGGGGGAACTAGAACCTGTCAGAATCACAGGAACTTCAAACTGATTCAAAAACTGCATCCCAAAAAGATCCCTATTCCCTATATAGGCTAGTGCATTAGGGCTCTATTCAATAATACATAATAGGGTGCCATTTGGGACACAAAGTCACAGGTGGTTACTCCACTTCTCGCCTGACCTTTTGATTCACCTTAAATGATCTACAGCAGTGGTTTCTTATATAATTACTTTACATTTCTACATTCAAAACGCTTGCATGGCATGAACCTTTTGAAGGTCTGAGCCTGTTCATACACTCTTAGAAAAAAGGGTTACAAAACAGCTCTTCAGCTGTCCCCATAGGATAACCCGTTTTAGTTACAGGTAGAACCATTTTTTGTTCCACGTAGAACCCTCTATGGAAAGGGTTCTACATGGAACCCAAAAGAGTTCTAACTGGAACCAAAAAGGGTTCTACCTGGAAGCAAAATGGGTTCTTCAAATGGTTATCTTATGGAGAGAGCCAAATAACCCTTTAAGGTTCTAGATATAGCACCTTTTTTCTAAGAGGTTATGATCACTTCCCGAGAAGATGAAGATCTATATTTACCATTTACCAGAGATGAAAAAATATCTATATTTACCATTTACCAGAGATGGAAAAAGATCTATATTTACCATTTACCAGAGATGGAAAAAAATATATATATTTACCATTTACCAGAGATTTAAAAAATACACATCAAGAGTCACAAATTCCGACTCATCACATTTCATTCAGAAAAGGCTGATATCAGCAGTGTGTGCTAACCCTCAAGGCACCACACACAAACATAAGGTAGAGAGAGATTGGCCATACATTGATTTATTATTAAAGATTATTATTGGTGTTTTATTCAACCCCAGACATGTGTGGGTCTGAGTTCCTCTGTAGAAGACAGCATAAAGGATAACATCAAGTTGTTCTACCCAACAGCAAAAACTCCATTACTATGTAATTACAAACACATGTTTAAATTACAAGAACATATACTATGCTGGCGCTGGAGTAAAACAGTGATGCTACACATTTGCTTAAACCCACTTGGGATAAGAGACTGACCATATGGCAAGACAACGGCATCACACAGGCAGGAGTGAGAGAAACCCGACGTGTAACAAAAAGGCAGGTATCCTAATCCTACACATCCATACCAACTATAATCTGTAGAAGTTAAATTACATGTGCTCTTAACGCCTATATAATTAGAATTATGTATATTCTGTTCTCATTAATCGAACCCCAATAGCTCTGCACTCACCTGCTTTATGGCTGGCCTCTGTTCCAAGCGCAAAATCTTAAGAGTTCTTGGGCTGCACAATTTTCGAAAAATCTGTTTTCATTGCCTCTTGGAGTCGATAAAGTATCTTGAAGTCCGCTGAAATCGAGTCGTCGTGCTTTTCTTGGGTATAAAGTAATTAATATTTTATTTTAATTAACATTAACCTACTGTTATGACCGACTCCGTCGACTTTTAGCCAATCGCGATTCCGTTGAGCTGCACGGCTGAGTGACAGAATGGAGGAACGAGCTTTTTTCTCTCTGGTCTGTCTGAATACATGGAATGGTGGGAAAAACTGGTTGGAGGGAGGACTGGAATTGTGCAATTTATCTCCACGTCTCCTTCTTTATATACAGGGCGCCCTCTGCCTGTGAGCCTGCCTCCCTGACTGTTCCTCAATCTCATAGATACTGTATTAGGCCTATCGATGTGAATATTGATGTGTGTATTCGGAAAGTATTCAGGCCCCTTGACTTTTTCCACAATTTGTTATGTTACAGCCAAATTCAAAAATGTATGAAATTGTTTTTTCCCCTCATCAATCTACACACAATATTGCATTATTTATTTTTTATTTTACCTTTATTTAACTAGGCAAGTCAGTTAAGAACAAATTCTTATTTTCAATGACGGCCTAGGAACAGTGGGTTAACTGCCTGTTCAGGGGCAGAACGACAGATTTGTACCTTGTCAGCTCGGGGGTTTGAACTTGAAACATTCCGGTTACTAGTCCAGCGCTCTAATCACTAGGCTACCCTGCCGGTAGCAAAAACAGGTTTTTAGAATTGTTTAAAAATATATATATCACATTTACATAAGTATTCAGACCCTTTACTCAGTACTTTGTGGAAGCACTTTTGGCAGTGATTAAAGCCTTGAGTCTTCTTGGGTATGACGCTACAAGCTTGGCACACCTGTATTTGGGGAGTTTCTCCCATTCTCCTCTGCAGATCTTCTCAAGCTCTGTCAGGCTATTTTCAGGTCTTTCCAGAGATGTTTGATCAGGTTCATGTCCGGCCTCTGTCTGGGCCACTCAATGATATTCAGAGACTTGTCCTGAAGCCACTCCTGCATTGTCTTGGCTGTGGCTTAGGGTCCTGAGGTCCTGAGTGATCTGGAGCAGGTTTTCATCAAGGATCTCTCTGTACTTTGCTCCATTCATCTTTCCCTCGATCCTGATTAGTCTCCCAGTCTCTGCCGCTGAAAAACATCCCCACAGCATGATGCTGCCACCACCATGCTGCACCGTAGGGATGGTGCCAGGTTTCCTCCAGACGTGACGCTTGGCATTCAGGCCAGAGTTCAATCTTGGTTTCATCAGACCAGAGAATCTTGTTTCCCATGGTCTGAGTACCCTTTAAGTGCCTTTTGGCAAACTCCAAGCGGACTGTCATGTGCCTTTTACTGAGGAATGGCTTCCGTCTGGCCACTCTAACATAAAGGCCTGATTGGTGGAGTGCTGCAGAGATGGTTGTCCTTCTGGAAGGTTCTCCTACCTCCACAGAGGAACTCTCGAGCTCTGTCAGAATGACCATCAGGTTCCATGACCAAGGCTCTTCTCCCCCAATTGCTCAGTTTGGCCGGGTGGCCAGCTCTATGAAGTCTTGGTTGGTTCCACCAAATCTCGGTGGTTCCGAATTTCTTCCATTTAAGAATGATGGAGGCCATTGTGTTCTTGGGGACCTTCAACGCTACATACGTGTTCTGGTACCCTTCCCCAGATATGTGTCACAACACAATCCTGTTTCTGAGCTCTGTGGACAATTCCTTCAACGTCATGGCTTTGGTTTTGCTCTGACATGCACTGTCAACTGTGGGACCTTATATAGACAGGTGTGTGCCTTTCCAAATCATGTCCAATCAATTTAATTTACCACATGTGGACTCCAATCAAGTTGTAGAAACATCTCAAGGATGATCAATAGAAACAGGATGCACCTGAGCTCAATTTCGAGTCTCATAGCAAAGGGCTGAATACTTGTGAAAATCAGGTATTTCTATTTTTTATACATTTGCAAAAACGTCTATAAACCTGTTTTCACTTCATCATTATGAGGTATTGTGTGTAAATTGATGAGGGAAAAATGTATTTAATACATTTTAGAATAAGACTGTAACCTAACAAAATGTGGAAAAAGTCAAGGGGTCTGAATACTTTCTGAAGGCATTGTAAATTGATACATGTAGAGTATATTGATATGTGTTCATGTGTATTGATGTGTATACAGGGCTCATCTGTGAAAGATACCTTTGACTCCCTGTCAAAATAAAGGTTAAATACATTGTTTAAATGAAATGTAGGCCATCTATTAAAATACTGATTAAGTCCAAGTTTGTTGACACACACATACTTTAACATGGGCATGACAAATAGCCTATAATAAATATACCATGAGGGCCTTCAAAGTTTCGCAGCGGTCTAAGGCACTGCATAGCAGTGCTTGAGGCGTCACTACAGACCCGGGTTCGATCCAAGGCTGTGTCACAGCCAGCCGTGACCGGGAGACCCATGAGGCGGCGCACAATTGGTCCAGCGTCGTCCGGGTCAGGGAAGGGTTTGGTCGGCCGGAATTTCCTTGGCCCATCGCGCTCTAGCGACTTGTGGCGGGCTGGGCGCCTGCAAGCTGACTTCGGTGTTTCCTCCGACACATTGGTGCGGCTGGCTTCCAGGTTAAGCGAGCAGTCCGGCTTGGCAGCGTCGTGTTTCGGAGGACGCATGGCTCCTGACCTTCACCTTTCCTGAGTCCGTAGGGGAGTCAATATTTTCTTTATTTGATATTATTTTATTATTATATATTGTTAAATGCTGTCCTCTCAACAACATATTCAAATGGATAGAGTCTGAAGAGGACGTTAACCTGTTGATCCGGTGTTATCTGTCTTGTCAGTGTGAGTCTTCTGGGAGGGTGAGTAGAGAAACAGGATGGACAACGCAAAGTTCCACATGCCATAGGTTTCTGTGAGAAAGGCACTGTGACTGTGCATCTGGATAGAGTAGTCACCCAAGCAGAAAGAGTAGTCACCCAAGCGCCAGTAGACTTCAATAACCTGGTGGAATGGAATGGAGTAGAATACAATAGAATGTAAAACAATAAAATAAAAAAATATTGTCCCCCAAAACAGGAAATTATGTTTCTGAATTACACAAGAGGGAGGGTTATTCTACTCTTAAAACAGAACAAATTGACCCATGTGACCCATCACTCCAGGATATTATTGTTGCTCTCACTTCTGAATACTTCTGGCCCTTCCTTGGACACTGTGATAACTAACCTCCAAACGAGCTTCAATGCCATACAACACTCCTTCCATGGCCTCCAACTGCTCTTAAACGCTAGTAAAACCAAATGCAGGCTTTTCAACCGTTCGCTGCCCGCACCTGCCCGCCCGACTAGCATCACCACCCTGGACGGTTCTGACCTAGAATATGTGGACAACTATAAATACCTAGGTGTCTGGCTAGACTGTAAACTCTCCTTCCAGACTCATATTAAACATCTCCAATCCAAAATCAAATCTAGAATCGGCTTTCTATTTTGCAACAAAGCCTCCTTCACTCACGCCGCCAAACTTACCCTAGTAAAACTGACTATCCTACCGATCCTCGACTTTGGCGATGTCATCTACAAAATAGCATCCAACACTCGACTCAGCAAACTGGATGCAGTTTATCACAGTGCCATCCGTTTTGTTACCAAATCACCTTATACCACCCACCACTGCGACCTGTATTGGCTGGCCATCGCTACATATTCGTCGCCAGACCCACTGGCTCCAGGTCATCTATAAGTCTATGCTAGGTAAAGCTCTGCCTTATCTCAGTTCACTGGTCACGATAACAACACCCACCCGTAGCACACGTTCCAGCAGGTATATCTCACTGATCATCCCTAAAGCCAACACCTAATTTGGCCGCCTTTCCTTCCAGTTCTCTGCTGCCAGTGACTGGAACGAATTGCAAAAATCGCTGAAGTTGGAGACTTTTATTTCCCTCACCAACTTTAAACATCAACTATCTGAGCAGCTAACCGATCGCTGCAGCTGTACATAGTCCATCTGTAAATAACCCACCCAATCTACCTACCTCATCCCCATACTGTTTTTATTTGATTTACTTTTCTGCTCTTTTGCACACCAGTATCTCTACTTGCACATCATCATCTGCTCATTTATCACTCCAGTGTTAATCTGCTAAATTGAAATTATTTGCTCCTATGGCCTATTTATTGCCTACCTCCTCATGCCTTTTGCACACACTGTATATAGACTTTCTTTTTTCTACTGTGTCATTGACTTGTTTATTGTGTTATTGGCTTGTTTATTGTTTACTTCATGTGTAACTCTGTGTTGTTGTCTGTGTCACACTGCTTTGCTTTATCTTGGACAGGTCGCAGTTGCAAATGAGAACTTTAAAATGTAAAATGTAAAAACCTGACTGACGATAAAGAAGATGACAGTCACGGCTGCATATGCCAGAGTGACCAACACCAGGAACTTGAACGTGAAGATAATGCCCCAATAACACCAGGACAGACATGTTAGTGGTAAGACCAACTAAAGGGTATGGGGAAGCATTGTCTGTGCCCAATGACAGAAAAGGTAGAAGTTTGCCCTTACCACAGATATTCATTCATCCTCATCATGGTTATGTTTACGATTGAGAGTAGGGTAAACTGATCCTATACTTGTTAGTGTTGAGACAAACTCAAGGTAATGGAGTGGTACTGTGCCACTTTAAAACAAATTGAATAATTATTGCCTTTTACCCACCCTATAGCTTAGTCTTCTGTTTTCTGTCATGGCCAGCAGTTGGCCTATTTTCCCACTGATGTTCTAGAATACCTGCTAAACCATGACACACAGAACGAGGAAGTACAGGCACAAGGAAATGCTAGCCACAATGATGAAGGCCATCTGTTGTTTAGGTTAAGGAGAATACAATGCAGTTTTTTATAATACACGGATAATGAGGAAAATGCTCCCAACATTATAGTTCTAATTATAATGTAATAGTGGGTTTGTATCATAGACATACAGATGCAGTTGTTGTCTGAAGAATACTGCTATCTCTGTCCCCAAGTCTAACGACCAGATGTTGTGGAATGGATTCATCCCATGAACCCTTGAGAGTCAAATACTATCTTTGTCAAAATGAAACAGATCAACTAATGCCAAAATAAAAAAACGAATTGATGAATACTACCTCTCACTCCGGTCAAATATAAGGAGGATAGAAAAGCCAAAGACAATTAGCCCAATCTGCTCCCAGTAGGCAGAGGTGATTCCTTGCAGTCTCATCTTGAAGAAGAGTGTACACAGGAGAGTAAAAATATTCTTATTTAATCATCTGAAAGAACATGTACTCACCACTTACTGTCTCATACAAAATGCTAACCATTGAGCTAAGGTGTTGAATAGCCAAAAATCATGTTCTTTTTTGGTTATCTGACCAGAACTTAAATACCCATCTAGGACAGTAAAGATAGTATTCTGAAATTGGGAAGTAGGGTCACTTCTGAGTTTCTTGTAAAAGGTGTTGTCAAGCAGCTGTCTATGACACTCATGTACATAAACTGTCCTATCCATGAGTACAACCAACATACCCTTATCAGCAGGACGAATAAGGACTGACGTATCGGATTGTAAATCAAGCAAAGCTTGTTTTTCATTCTTTGGTAAATTATGGAAAGATTTGGACCCCTGTTTATTCTTAAGGAGATGTCCAACATCTTTTTCCACAAGTCTGCAATATGTCTCGATAGAGTGATTGCGATTGGCTGGAGGTATAAAATAACTATTGCTTCTAAAAGGAGTCGGAGTATGTGCAGGAGAGCAAACTACTGGTTCAATAGAAGTGTCAGAATTAGGGCAGCTAAAGTATTCCCTTAAACGGATGTTTCTAAAAAGCTTAAACATGTCTACCTTAACATCAAAATCGTTGCACCGGGTTGTAGGCACAAAAGATAACCCTTTATTAAGCAAAGAGACATGGGCAGGGCTGTCTGTAGAACCTGCCACATACGTCTTGTGTTTGATCCGTTGAATTGCGACTCCACTTTGTCTCTATACGGACATTTTGTTTATTTCATTGCCTTGCGGATGGAATAACTACACTGTTTGTATTCAGTCATAATCCCAGTCGCCTTGCCATGGTTAAATGCGGTGGTTCGCGCTTTCAGTTTTGCGCAAATGCCACCATCTATCAACGGTTTCTGGTTAGGGTAGGTGGTAATAGTCACAGTGGGTACAACATGTCCTATGCACTTATAAACTGAAAAAAGTTCAAACAGGTGCCATTAATACAGGTAACAAGTGGAGGACAGAGGAGCCTCTTAAAGAAGAAGTTACAGGTCTGTGAGAGCCAGAAATCTTGCTTGTTTGTAGGTGACCAAATACTTATTTTCCACCATAATTTTCAAATAAATTCATAAAAAATCCTACAATGTGATTTTCTGGATTTTTTTTCTCATTTTGTCTGTCATTGTTGAACTGTACCTATGATGAAAATTACAGGCCTCTCTCATCTTTTTAAGTGGGAGAACTTGCACAATTGGTGGCTGACTAAATACTTTTTTGCCCCACTGTATCACAGTCCACGTGATCAAAACAGCGTGGATTCCGATTGGTCAGACCAGTTTTGAATAGTTCTTAAGACGGATACATCCTGTTTGAGTTTCTGCCCATAGGAAAGGAGGAGCAAAATGGAGTCATGGTCAGATTTGCCAAAAAGAGGGCGGAAGAGGGCCTTTTATTTGTATTTATTATGGATCCCCATTCAGCAGCTACTCTTCCTGGGGTCCAGCAAAATTAAGGCAGTTTATACAATTTTAAAAACATTACAATACATTCTGACAGTGTGCCCTCAGGCCCCTACTCCACCACTACCACATATATACAGTACAAAATCCATGTGTACGTCTGTGTATAGTGTGTATGCTATTGTGTGTGTGTGTGTATGCGGTTATGTTTGTGTTGCTCCACAGTCCCTGCTGTTCCATAAGGTGTTTTTTTAACTGTTTTTTAAATCCAATTTTACTGCTTTTATGAGTTACTTGATGTGGAGTAGTTTCATGTAGTCATGGCTCTATTTAGTACTGTGTGCCTTCCATAGTCTGTTCTGGACTTGTGGACTGTGAAGAGACCTCTTGTGGCATGTCTTGTGGGGAATGCATGGTTGTCCGAGCTGTGCACCAGTAGTTCAAACAGACAGCCCAGTGCATTCAACATGTCAATACCTCTCATAAATACAAGCAGTGATGAAGTCAATCTCTCCTCCACTTTGAGCCAGGAGAGATTGACATGCATATTATTAATATTAGCTCTCTGTGTACATCCAAGGGCCAGCTGTGCTGCCCTGTTCTGAACCAATTGCAATTGCAAAGTCCTTTTTTGTGGCACCTGACCACAAGACTGAACAGTAGTCTAGGTGTGACAAAACTAGGGCCTGTAGGATCTGCCTTGTTGACAGTGCTGTCAAGAAGGTAGAGCAGCGCCTTATCATAGACATACTGTACAACTCCCCATCTTAGCTGTTCTCTCAATATGTTTTGACCATGACACTTTACAATCCATGGTAACTACAAGCAGTTTAGTCACCTCAACTTTCTCAATTTCCACATCATTTTAATTAGAAGATTTAGTTGAGGTTTAGGGTTTAGTGAGTGTTTTGTTCCAAATACTATGCTTTTAGTTTTAAAAATATTCAGGGCTATCTTATTCCTTGCCACCCACTCTGAAACTAGCTGCATCTCTTTGTTGCAGTTATTTCAGTCGCTGATGTGTATAGTGTTGAGTCATCCGCATACATAGAAACTCTGGCTTTACTCAAAGTCAGTGACATGTTGTTAGTAAAAATTGAAAAAGTAAGGGGCCTAAACAGCTACCCTGGGGAATTCCTGATTCTAACTGGATTATATTTGATAGGCTTCCATTAAAGAACACCCTCTGTGTTCTGTTAGTCAAGTAACCTTTTATCCACATTATAGCAGGGGGTGTAAAGCCATAACACATGTGTTTTTCCAGCAGTAGACTATGATCAATAATTTCAAAATCTGCACTGAAGTCTAACAACACAATCATTTTATCATCAATTTCTCTCAGCCAATCATCAGTCATTTGTGTAAGTGCTGTGCTTATTGAGTGTCCTTCCCTAAAAGCATGCTGAAAATCTGTTGTCAATTTGTTTACTGTAAAATAGCATTGTATCTGGTCAAACACTATTTTTCCAAAAGTTTACTAAGGGTTGTTAACAGACTGATTGGTCAGCTATTTGAGCCAGTAAGTTTTTTTTTACTATTCTTAGGTAGCGGAATGACTTTTGCTTCCCTCCAGGCCTGAGGACACAAACTTTCTAGTAAGCTTAAATTGAAGATGTGGCAAATAGGAGTGGCAATATCGTCCGCTATTATCCTCATTAATTTTCCATCCAAGTTGTCAGACCCCGGTGGCTTGTCATTGTTGATAGACAACAATACTTTTTTTCACCTCTTCCACACTAACTTTAAAGAATTTAAAATTACAATGCTTGTCTTTCATAATTTGGTCAGATATACTTGGCAGTGTAGTGTCAGCATTTGTTGATGGCATGTTATGGCTAAGTTTGCTAATTTTTCCAATGAAAAAATCATTGAAGTAGTAGGCAATACCAGTTGGTTTTGTGATAAATGAGCCATCTGTTTCAATGAATGATGGAGCTGAGTGTGCCTTTTTTCTCTCATTTAAGGTGCTACAAAGCTTTTTACTATCATTCTTTATATAATTTATCTTGGTTTCATAGTGTAGTTTCTTATTCTTTTTAGTCAGTTTAGTCACATGATTTCTCAATTTGCAATAAGTTTGCCAATCAGTTGTGCAGCCTGAGATCCCTCTCAACCATACAATTTTTCATTTCCTCATGAATTCACAAGGATTGAACAGTTTTTACAGTCGTTTTCGTAATGGGTGCATGCTTATTAGCAACTGGAATAAGCAATTTCATAAATGTGTCAAGTGCAGTGTCTGTTTGCTCCTCATTACACAACACGGACCAACAGATATTCTTTACATCAATAACATAGCAATCACTATAAAACTTATTGTATGACTTCTTATACACTATATTAGGCCCAGCCTTTGGAACTTGGGTTTTCCTAGATATGGCTGCTATATTGTGATCACTACAGCCAATGGATTTGGATACCGCTTTCAAGCTAATTTCTGCAGCATTAGTAAAGATGTGATCGATACATGTTGATGATTTCATTCCTGTAATGTTTTTAACTACCCTGGTAGGTTGACTGATAACCTGAACTAGGTTGCAGGAACTGGTTACAGTTTGAAGCTTTTTATTGAGTGGGCAGCTTGATGAAAGCCAGTCAATAGTTAAATCACCCAGAAAATGTACCTCTCTGTTGATATCACATACATTATCAAGCATTTCACACATGTTATCCAGATAATGACTGTTAGCACTTGGTGGTCTATAGCAGCTTCCCACAGGAATGGGCTTTAAGTGAGGCAGATGAACCTGTAGCCATATTACTTCAACGGTATTTGACATGAGATCCTCTCTAGTCTTTACAGGAATGTGGTTCTGAATATAAACAGCAACACCTCCACCACTGGCATTTCTATATTTTCTATAAATGTTACAACCTTGTATTGCTACAACTGTATTGTCAAAGGTATGCTCTAAGTGAGTTTCAGAGATAGTCCGAATATGAATGTCATTTGTTACTAGCAAATTATTGATTTCATGAACCTTGTTTCTTAAGCTACATATATTAACGTGGGCTATTTCGAGCACTTTTCTTCCGGAATACTTACTTGCTTTCATTGCTTTACTGGGAAGCTTAGCAGCAGTAGATGTGCTCATGTTCTTTATGTTAGTGCAGGGTGAGCTGCTCACAGTGGACTTCCTCCTAGGGCACACCGGCTTAGTGCTAACAGTATAAATCTGGTTCATAGGCACATGATTACTGCATACAATATCTGTAGGATCAGTAGATGCATCAGGACAGTCAGGGAAGATCAGGGCAGTTAAAGGGACATACATTAGGTTACTTATATTGTGTCTACTGACGCTCCTGGTGTAATGTACAATTGCTGAAGCATTATGACAACTCTGCTTCACAATGGTAGGGATTAGCTGAGCTGGGCTTGAGTCACTGATAAGTCACTGTCTCAACGCAGCCTTCTAGTGCTGTGAAAGGATCCAGGATCCCATATAATTTGGGTGGATCCCATCCTCCTTATAAAACGTGTTTTGTTTCCAAAAGGTATTGACGTTGTCAACAAAAGTTACACCAATTGAGCTGCAATAATCACGTAGCCATTAGTGAAGAGAAAGAATCCTGCTAAAGTGTTTAATGCCGTGATTCAGAGATGGCAGAGGGCCAGATATGATAGGTATTTTGTTAGTATTTAGCAGAGAGTCAATCAACTCTTTAAATTCCAGTTTCAACTGTTCAGAAATGCCTTCATAATGTCATTAAATCCCACATGGACTCGAGCTCCGGGATAAGACATTGTTTTTATACCAGGAACGGTCACATTATGCATCGCGGAAGTTAGAGTAGCAGTGATCCAGAGTTTTGCCAGCATGAGTACTACAGTCAATATGCTGATAGAATTTAGGTAGCCTTGTTCTCAAATTTGCTTTGTTAAAATCCCCAGCTACAATAAATTCAGCCTCAGGATATGTGGTTTCCACTTTGCAGTTAAGTTCTTTGAGGGCCGTCGTGGTATCGGTTGAGGGGGGATATACAGTTGAAGTCGAACATTTTCATACACTTATGTTGTAGTCATTAAAACTCGTTTTTCAGCCAATCCACAAATTTCTTGTTAACAAACTATAGTATTGGCAAGTCGGTTAGGACATATACTTTGTGCATGACTCAAGTAATTTTACCAACAATTGTTTACAGACAGATTATTTCACTTATAACTCACTGTTTCACAATTCCAGTGGGTCAGAAGTTCACATACACTAAGTTGACTGTGCCTTTAAACAGCTAGGGAAATTCCAGAAAATTATGTTATGTCTCTAGAAGCTTCTGATAGGCTAATTGACATCATTTGAGTCAATTGGAGGTGTACCTGTGGATGTATTTCAAGGCCTACCTTCCAGCTCAGTGCCTCGTTGCTTGACATCATGAAAAAATCAGAAGACATCAGCCAAGACCTCATAAAAAAATTGTAGACCTTCACAAGTCTGTTTCATCCTTGGGAGCAATTTCCAAACGCCTGAAGGTACCACGTTCATCTGTACAAACAATAGTACGCAAGTATAAACACCATGGGACCACGCAGCCGCCATACCGCTCAGGAAGGAGACGCGTTGTCTCCTAGAGATAAACGTACTTTGGTGCGAAAAGTGCAAATCCATCCCAGAACAACAGCAAAGGAACTTGTGAAGATGCTGGAGGAAACAGGTACAAAAGTATCTATATCCACAGTAAAATGAGTCCTACATCGACATAACCTGAAAGGCAAGGAAGAAGCCACTGTTCCAAAACCGGCATAAAAAAGCCAGACTACGGTTTGCAACTGCACATGGGGACAAAGATCGTACTTTTTGGAGAAATGTCATCTGGTCTGATGAAACAAAAATAGAACTGTTTGGCCATAATGAACATCGTTATGTTTGGAGGAAAAAGGTGGAGGCTTGCCAGCAGAAGAACACCATCGCAACCGTGAAGCATGGGGTTGGCAGCATCATGTTGTCGGGGTGCTTTGCTCTAGGAGGGACTGGTGCACTTCACAAAATAGATGACATCATGAGGATGGAAAATTATGTGGATATAAGCAACATCTCAAGACATCAGTCAGGAAGTTAAAGCTTGGTTGCAAATGGGTCTTCCAAATGGACAATGACCCCAAGCATACTTCCAAAGTTGTGGCAAAATGGCTTAACGAGAGCAAAGTCAATTTATTGGAGTGGCCATCACAAAGCCCTGACCTCAATCCTATAGAAAATTTGTGGGCAGAACTGAAAAAGTGTGTGCAAGCAAGGAGGCCTACAAACCTGACTCAGTTACACCAGCTCTGTAAGGAGGAATGGGCCAAAATTCACTCATCTTATTGTGGGAAGCTTGTGGAAGGCTACCCGAAACATTTGAGCCAAGTTAAACAATTTAAAGGTAATGCTACGAAATACTAATTGAGTGTATGTAAACTTCTGACCCACTGGGAATGTGATGAAAGAAATAAACGCTGAAATAAATCATAATCTCTACAATTTTTTTGTCATTTCACATTCTTAAAGTAAAGTGGTGATCCTAACTGACCTAAGACAGGGAATCTTTACAACGATTAAATGTCAGACATTGTGAAAAACAGAGTTTAAATGTTTTGGGCTAAGGTGTATGTAAACTTCCGACTTCAACTGTACATGGCTGTGACAATAACCGAGGAGAATTCTCTTGGGAGATAATACGGTCAGCATTTGATTGTGAGGAATTCTAGGTCAGGTGTGTTGTTAAAATTACACCATGAGTCGCTAATCATGAAACATACACCTCCCACCCTTATTCTTCTTATAGAGATGTTTATTCCTGCAGGCGCAACGTACAAAGAATCCAGGTGGCTGTATCGACTCCGACAACATATCCCAAGAGAGCCATGTTTCCGTGAAACAGAGTATGTTACAATCCCTAATGTCTCTCTGGAAAGCAACCCTTGCCCTAATTTTGTCTACCTTGTTATCTAGAGACTGGACCTTAGCGAGTAATATACTGCGCTCCTCCGAAGTCTGACCAATCCGTCTACCTCTTCTCTGGTGCCGTTGTTTTGGGTCAGCCTCTGGAATCAGCTCAAATGCCCTGGCTATTTCGGACAAAGGATCCGCTTCGCGAAAGTCGTATTCCTGGTCGTAGTGCTGGTAAGTTTATATCTAATAGTTCTTCCTGGATGTATGTAATAACACTTAAGATTTTCTGGACTAACAATGTAATAAATAATACAAAAAACAAAATACTGCAAAGTTTCCTAAGGACTAGAAGTGAGGCAGCCCTCTCTGTCGGCGCAATTTTAATGTCCGCCCCTATCACTTAACTGTAGGAGGAATGTATATGGCGGAGGCAATTAAGTTTGGAATGTATTGAGTAAAGTAAGGTCAATAAAATGTGGCAGGCACGGACAAGGTTGGATTGATGTGGTGTAGTGAGAATGGGAGTCGAGGTCAGGTCACATTAAGGGAGAAGGAGCAGTTTATTGCCTGTATCACTTAACTTCCTGCCTAGCAATAAAGATGTAATGTTTAGAAAGAAGGAGGAGACCACCCAAATTAGGGTATATATACTATCACTGGTGGAAATATGTTTTTGCCTGTTAAGCTGTTCGATCCTTTGGGGGAATAAACTTGGTTGGAGCTTTTATAGTGTCCGTCAATTTTTTACTCAGATATTTAGAACCTAACACAGTTGACTGGGGTAGCTGTAGCAGGGCAGACATTTGATTTACTTACTTGTTGGAAAGGGGGCATACTATGATGGTGCCACTTTGAGTCACTGAGCTCTTCAGTAAGGCCATTCTACTGCCAATGTCTGTCTATGGAGATTGAATGGCTGTTTGCTCAATTTTATACACCTGTCAGCAATGGCTGTGGCTGAAATAGCCGAATCCACTAATTTGAAGTGGTGTCCATATACTTTGGCCATTTAGTGTACCTCAATGGTCTTTTTACTTTTGGTTTTGTACACGGTCATCAGCGTCAAACAGCTGTAAATATGACATTTTCAGTTATTTAACAAATATTTCACAGCGGTATAGATGGTAGGCTAATGATTCTCTACAATAGCCTTCATTATAGTCTATATTGTTTGTTAGGTCACATAAACTAAATGAAATTAGACGACCATTTTCAAATGCGTTTTTTTTTTCTTCCATTTTTATGATCCTAAAGAAGTGGAAATCTTTCCGATAGCCTGATCTGACAGAAAATCAAAACTGGGTTTTACTTACCGATCAATCCCCCGGCTAAAACTGACACTACTTGAAAACTGAGCAAAATTATTCCAGTAAACACCAGCTTTTTTGTCGTCATGTTTTCAATGATTGCTCCAGCCATTTCAAAAGTTATCGAAATAAAGATGCAGAAGTTCCTCAGTGTCCTTCCGACCCTGACTCAGGGTTATATGTAACATAATAAATGTCAATTCGGGACACTCCAAATGGTATATGTTACGTTTTGTATGGTAGGCCTATGTATTAATTTGTGGATATCTTTCAAGATTTTCATATATGTTACGAATTACTATTCGGATGACATATTACAAATTGGAATTCTGTACAAAATGTTCAGAATTATAATTCGTACAATATGTTCCAAAGTAGTTGCAAAGTAGCAAGTTGTTGCAAAGATGCTAATTAGCTCAAATTGTCCGTGATGAGATCAAACATGCAACTATGTTTGCTCTGGCTTCTGTCGGATCGCGTGGCTGTACGGCCACTGCAGACATTGGATTGACCATGCAGAGCCTTTTAAAGTTCATATAAGGAAATCAGTCAAGTTACATAAATTCATTAGGCCCTAATCTATGGATTTAACATGACTGGGAATACAGACATGCATCTGTTAGTCACAGATAGCTTAAAAAAAACAGTAGGGGCATGGATCAGAAAAACCAGTCAGTTTCTGGTGCGACCATCATTTTGCCTCATGCAGCATGACACATATCCTTCGCATAGAGTTGAGCAGGCTGTTGATTGTGGCCTGAATGTTGCCGGACTCCTCTTCAATGGCTGTACGAAGTTGCTGGCTATTGGTGGAAACTGAAACATGCTGTCGTACACATCGATCCAGAGCATCCCAAACATGATCAATGGGTGACATGCCTGGTGGGTATGCAGGCCATGTCACTGTCGGTCATTGTAATGACTTTACATTAGTTGTCTTATTTAGAATAATTTACCATCAAAACATAATGGCATTTTATGACTTGTTGGTCCTAGTCAAATTAAAAACAAAAAAAAATGCAGCTTTTGTCCATTATGTATAAAACTGAGGCTAACATACACAGTACAAAAACACCTAAAAATGAGGAAAGAACTGTAAATAACTCCAGAAAACATGAGGAACAATAGGTCACTCACTATAAAAGATGTTAACTTTATTGCTTAAAGAATACAACTTTATAAAAGGCATGTGAAATGGGTAACACAATGAGAGGTTACCAATCTTTATAGAATTCACCACACACTCATAATGCAACTTTATCATACTGCACAACAGAAAAACAAATGTGCACCCCATTCCCGAAATAGTGCACTACTATTGACAAGAGCCAAAGTAGTGCAGCATAAAGATAATAGGGTACCATTTGGGATGCACAATATAAAAAGCCAAGAAGAAATCAAAGCATTTTTTCAAGGTGAAAGTTATCAGTAATTGAGAACAGTAACTTGAGTGCACACTGTACCCACGTCTCTTTATACTACACATGGAACATACACTGTAGGCTCATATACTTGGGTTGTTAAGCTCTCCTGTGGTTGTAACCCAAATTGCACCCTATTCCCTATGTAGTGCTCTACTTTTGACCAGGGTCAATTGTTTTCTTGTCAAAGGTATTGCACAATATAGGGAATAGGGTGCCATTTAGGACACAACCTATATCTTTGGTTATATGAGTCAGTCAAAAAAGATTCTGAAAGGAGTAGCTAAACAGTTAGCAATACTGTAGGTGAACATCCTAAAAAAAAGAATCAACCTACTTACACCATGTACAATGCCTTCAGAAAGTATTCAGACCCCTTGACTTTCACATTGTTACGTTACAGCTTTACTCTAAAATGTATTAAATAAAATGTTTTTCCTCAGCAACCTAAACACAATAACCCATAATTACAAAGCAAAAACAGGATTTGAGAAAATAAATAAACAGAAATACCTTATTTTCACAAGTATTCAGACCCTTTGCTATGAGACTCAATTGAGCTCAGGTGCAAAGTTTTTGCTTTGTCATTATGGGGCATTGTGTGTAGATTGATGGGGGAAAATTATTTAATCATTTTTAGAATAAGACTAATGTAAGAAAATGTGAAAAAAGTCAAGGGGTCTGAATAGTTTCCGAAGGCACTGTATGACTGAGCTAAAATAAAACAAAAAGCATTTGAATCCTATTTTACAAATCAAAACATATTCACAACCCTTCTAAGTGTTTCAGAAATGTGTTGGGTGTATCCCAAATTATTGATCAGAGCCAGTTTATGGGATGTGGTGCTATTGGGGACATATCCGTCATGTTAAACAAAGAGGGGGGTAAGGAACAAGTTCTGCAAAAATTATTTCCCAAAAAGGACATGCCAGTAGGAGGAATAAGCACCGCCCACCTTTGGTAAGACAAGTGAGGAGCTGTTCTCCTGCCCCCTCCCCCCTCCCAATACACCTTTTGCAGCATTTTCCATGCCACCTTGCATCCATTGATCTCTAACCTACAAATCACACAGAAAATGACAATTCCATGCCAGATGTAACATATGATTTGTAATTGGCAAAAAAGTTTTTAATTTAAGTAGAGGAAAGCTTAAATGTATATTTATCCAAATGGGTTTTCAGGTACTGCTGTCAAAAAAGAAAAATGTCTACCTAGTATGTGACAATAAAAACCTATATATAATAAAATTCCCCATATCTATGTACCTTGAAACTGTCCATAATGTGAACTCCTGATACTGGACTGGTGGGGTTATGTGCATTATGTCCGAACACAAGCTCAGATCACTGCCAATGAGAGTGTTCGGCGAGAGAAAGAGAGGGCTGCTTGCCGACACTGTCCAAAGACGAGGGATATGGCCTGGTTCGTATTCAGCAGGCACGAAACGGATGAAAACAGCCAGAAACAGGTGGCAGCCTACTATCTGTAGTTATCCAATAAGAAATTCTTGTTTTTACTATCTGTTCCAAATGTTTTGCATGTTGCAGCCCAGACCCAGGGATCATCTTCATAATCACATGTCATCCTCATCATCCTCATCCTGGGACGAGCCAGCCTGCTGTCCAGCGCTGGCAGATGCTGCAGCCAACTGGGCCTGCTGGGCAGCTTGCTGCATCTGGAGCCACTCCTGCTGGGCCAGCTCGGCCTGCTGCTGCCGTGCCTGGAACACAGTAAATACAGTCAGTCCACCAATAAATTAGACATGGTCAGAGATACAAACAGCAAAGCAGGGGAGCCACTCAACCTAGAATATCTACTAAATGTTACCAAAACAAATATACATTATTTGAGCCTTTGTCACACTGCAGAAATATCCGTTTGTGCACTGCAGTTATCCATTCCTGGTGAAGGTGATCTATAAAAGTGCAGAGATGTGGCAAGAAATAGTCTGAATCAAACAGGTTATCTGTCTTGATCCTTAACACACTCTTGTAACGATCAGTCTGGTTAACCAGGTTATGACTCTTGATCCTTACCTTAGCAAATAGTTCCTGCTGTTGTCTGAGGAGCTCTTCCTCTGGGATGCCCAGGTTTTCCAGGCGAGAGTTGGCCTTCCTCCTTTTAAGTGCTACTGTTTTACACTCCTGCAGGACATCCTTCACCTCTGTGATGTACGACGCAAAACCCAGGCTTTCAAGTGCTGTGGAGAAGAGGATATGGTAAGGGGAAAGGGGAAAAAAATATGGAAACAATGTTGGGGAAAAGGAAACAGACATGTATTCAACAGTCTCATCACTTGATTATTGTTGGAATTCCTAGTGCATAACTAGCTAACTTGGTTCCAGATTGATTTACTAAAGCTAACCTGGTTTACAGATAAGTGGCCAGGCAAGCACATACCTGCATTAACTAAAAAATACATGGCAGGCAGGAAGGGGGGAAACACCTATACATTACAAGTGAATATATTTTCAAACCTGTTGATACAGAATAAAAAATACAAAGATACTAACCATTAATTACATGTTCAGGTGATATGGTCTTCTTTTCAGACTTGTTACATATTTCATTCGCCTCTGATGAGATTAGATGTATGAACTCTGTGCAGCAGTTCACAACAAGCTCTCTTGCATCATTGGCAACCCGTACGTTGGGCAGAGTTTCCTTGATCATTTTGTTGATGGCTGCCCTGGGAATGGTGAGGTCGTCATCGTTTCCCGACGAAGAAGCCATCGTATTCCAGAGAACTAGTTTCTCAAGTTAATAAAAAACCTAACTGGGGGAAAGCTTGATTTGATGGTAGGCTTCCGCAGAGGGCTAACTAGCTAACGTTACGTGTTGAAAATGTCGTGGGCTAGACGCTAACGTTGGCTAGTTGGGTTTAAAAGTTAAAGCTATGCAAACTAGCTACACAAAAGCCTATTGACACAGCATATCCTAATGTTACTGTAGAGACGTGGAATGTAACGAATAGGTCTAAGTAAAACACGATGGTGAGGACAAGAGAAAATGAAAACCAGCTAGCGAGTTAGCAAGCTATGGTCCATCTATCGCAACGCGTTAGCCTAGCTAACATTAGCTAGTTTAGTTACCTGCAGCGGCTTTTGAGAACATGGCTAGCAAGCGTGTCGTTGGGATCATTTCGTAACGCAGTGTTGATCCCCAAAACACTATTTAAACCAAAATCCTATATACACTGGAACGAGAACTACGGTTCCTTTATCGGCCGAACGAAATACTTTAATTCATTTATTCTGTTAAATTCAGTTCACCGGCAGTTCGGCACTGAAATTTCTGCGGAAACGATCCACGCAAATAAAACCCCTTTCCGGTATATTATTTTTCTACGGTGCCCTGTGAAATCGACCAAATAAAAATGTCGCCACCTACTGTGTTGAAGGCACAATAATACCATAATAAAAATGTATAGCAGGCCTACATATGGTTATAATACTTAAGTGTGCAAGCTTATTTCCCCTTTCCCAATTGACCTTTACCATGTTTTTTTTTTAATCACATGTAACCCTATTCTTGTCTTGTGCTTGTTCAGGACAAACAAAAAGGTGATCTAATAATACATAGGTAGTGGTTAATATGGGATTATCCTTTAATACAATTGGGACTTTGAATGCAGTGTAATATTCTATAACCTGTGAATCATGGATTAGTGGCCCAATAGATAATATTGTTACATAATTGGATCTCCACACATCTTATCAGTGGTGATGGATCCTTTTATTGTAGGCCCTGTCAATACAAAAGTCCATTGAGATTCCCCAGTGAAACATTTTGCCCAAATTGAAAGGTAACTACTCCATCAACTTTTGAATCCGTACATTTTCAACACCAACACTCAGAAGATAAAACCTTGGAATTGTATGTTGGTTTATGATTTATAATAAAAAAAGTGAATTAATTAGAAAATTGCCTTTTGGGACACATCCTAAGAATTGCTCTTGTCCTTATCTATAGCAAAGCTCTTGCGGGTCCTCCAGCGTAGCAGCTTGAGGAAGTTGAGGCTGGCATTGAAGACCTTGTCGTGCTCAAACACCATCTTGTAGAAGGTGTCGATGGGAAGGTCTCCGTTTGGATCAGCATACTTCAGGGTGGTCATGGGGGTGTACAATGTGTTGGTCTGGTGCCGGAATGGAGGGTTGTCCATGGTGATGATCTTGTGTGTGTGCTAAGGGAGGAAGACACGGAGAAGGAAGGGCCATTGAAAATGAGATGAAGAATTCAGAATAACCTGAAATAAATACAAAATAACTTTCCAGAACATGGTTTTCTGGAGATGCACTGTTGAGGGCCCTTGGACAAGTCAAGTGAGTCAAGCTAGGGAGAGACATTTAAGCACAGAAATTTAAACACATGCACCAAACAAACTAACCCTGTGATTTAGAATTAGACTTTACTTAGTCTCTAAGTATAATACTTTATAAGATGTTATATGTATAAGCCTTTATAATGTGTCAATTTGAGCCCAATAGGCTAATGTACCTCTGCTATGTCCTCAGGTGTCTGTCCAAGGCTTTCATAGATCTGCTTGAAGTTCTTCATATAGATGTTGGTAAACATATCTGCTGTCACTTTGTCAGCTTTGGAGAGGTCTGTCTTCATGCCCTCTTCATAGACCTTATGCTCAAACTCCGTCACCACAGGACCTGGCTCAATCAAACTTATACTGCCACAGCAATGGCAGCAACACACACACACACACGCACACATACACACACAATTACTACTTCAAATGAATGTTCAGTTAGCCTACAGGTGTTGGTGACATGGATGAGTGGGCTACAGGTGTTGGTGACATGGACAAGTGGGCTACAGGTGTTGGTGACATGGACGAGTGGGCTACAGGTGTTGGTTAGCATGCATTATTTCCCCCTGAGGGGAAGGCAGCTCCACGATGCATCCTCTCACTCCCTTCTCTAATCTCTGCCCCCTGATAATTTAACTCTCACAAACAGAGCAGTGTGAATGTACCCTCCACACACACCAGATGCAGTATGTGGAAGGGAAGCTCTGGTCCAAGGCGTTAGTTATTGCCAATGCTGAGCATTCCTTAGCAAACCACACTAACGCCCTGGACCAGAACTAGTGGTACGGTAGGACTACTTACTTCAGATTAAACCTCAAGGCTTGGACGGCCATGCTTTCACAGAAACCCTCCACAGCAAACTTGGATGCTGCGTAGACATCGTTGAATAATATACCTGTGAAAAAGGAGAATGCCACCAAATAATTTATACAGACCGGATGTGTCAATTGTAAAATGTAAATTTATGAAGTTCAGATCGTGATGGAGTCTTTCCATTTCTAAGCCTAGTTTTCTTCAACGGTTAATATTGAACCAGTAGCAGTGTGGGAATTATGGGGGCCGGGGGGGCTCTGCCCCCCAAATGAGACATGAGCTCCCCTAAATGCAACAAAAGTTGCAAACAGTGCTGGGGATCTCTTTGAACTATTCTCCTATGTGTTTAAAATGCAATTTTGTACTGATACAGTGGTAAATATTAAAATAAAAGCGCATTCGAAATTAAACGAACAACCTGTCATGGTTTAATCCAGTGACAGCTGGTTCAGGTTATTTCAATCGTATTAATCTATTTTCTCTGGCTGTCTTCCTCTCTATACCCTAGCAAATTTGCAACATTGTATCGACTGGATTCAGCCTGCTAGCAAAATGGCAACATTGTTTTTAACTGGGACTTCGCAGTTTCCCGTGTCGATGAGCTCGGGACAGACATGGCTGTATTTACGTCCATATTTCAGCCCTTTTTCAGGTGTTCTGACTTTTCTTTTCACAAATTTTTTAAATTTGTCACGTCAATTAATGCAGGCTACAAGAGTTTAGATCTACTGACAATCTCTGAATGTCATTGCACGTTTTGGTGTTTTTTAACAGATGTTTCTTTCCATTAATCCAATGGCTGTTGCACTGTTTGGAAGCTGGAATTTATTTTGGAGTGGACCAATGTGCACTTTTTAAAGTGATTTGACAATCAGATGAAAACATCATGCCTGGTTGTGTTCATACCACATTACATCTGGTAATGCATGTTTACCTTTAAAATACACGTCTGTGCCATTAGGCACATACAAATGTGTAGCCTACTCACAAATACACTTGCTAGTCTGTAAGAAAACCTCATGAAAAGCAATTGTGTGAAAAGAAGCAACATCTCTTACCCTGTATGCCCATGACACTGCTGATCACAACAATATGGCCACTCTTCCTCTTCTTCATGTCTGGTAGGATCTCTTTGAGGAGTCTCACTAGACCAAAGAAGTTGGTATCCATGACAGCCTTCATCTCCTCTATAGACTGACACTCGATGGGGCCTACCAGACCCATCCCAGCATTGCTGACTGAGAGGGGAAAATATAGGTTTATTCAGTTATGTGAAAACGTTCTGATTGTTGCGTTTGCATAATCTCCACCCGGCACAGCCAGAAGAGGACTGGCCACCCCACATAGCCTGGTTCCTCTCTAGGTTTCTTCCTAGGTTTTGGCCTTTCTAGGGAGTTTTTCCTAGCCACCGTGCTTCTACACCTGCATTGCTTGCTGTTTGGGGTTTTAGGCTGTGTTTCTGTACAGCACTTTGAGATATCAGCTGATGTACGAAGGGCTATATAAATACATTTGATTTGATTTTTGATTTGATTTGTTTGCAAATACAAATAGAATCAGCAGAGCTGAAACAATGCCCTATTCTACATGACAGACAATTATATCTGTTTTCTATGATACATTTCTGCCTGAATGTTCTGTAACGTTACATCCTACTGAACCGGCCACTGGAATTGGGATGTGTGGGATAAGTCAGTGCAGGCCATTTTAATTTGACTGTACAACCAACTAGCCTTACAAAAAAATTACAGTCAAATGCTTTACTGGGTTTGTAATGCAAACGCGATCAGGGAAGACAGTGTCCATACATATAAATGTGAGGCCATTAGCCTACATGTAATACCAGATAAGGGTGTAGGCATGCATCCGTACTTACTGAGTATGTCTAGCTTGCCATCCGGTAGGCTGGCCACACAGGCCTTGATGGAGTCTTCATTGCACACATCCAGTTGTTTAATCACCAGGGTCCTGCCCAGAGTCCTGCCTGCCGCCTCCATGAGTGCCTCTGCCTTACCCAGGTTCCTCATTGTGGCATACACTGGAGAACACAACACAGGTGTATCTTAGTCTCTTGGAAGCAGACAAGTTTGTCTATGAATATTGTGTAGCTGTATAGTCTGGGGATTAGGAGTTTCTGACCATACTTTTGGGGATTCTGAAGGTAAAGGAACCATCCTCACAATTTCACTGCTTTCCATAATAATTTTAACAGATAGCTGAGATTTCATCCATTGACAGAGATGGAATAAACATCACATTTTGGTTACCATAACATGAAATATCCAAATTCTGTTCAACCCAAAGTGTACCCATTAACTTACCAATGAACCTCTTCTTTTCATCCTTGGCTATGCGTACAGCCAGGGCCAGGCCGATGCCTGAGGAGCAACCTGTGATGAGGACAATCTTCTGGTTCATCGCTGCTGTTAGTCTCACAGAAACTCCTTTATCTTTAAGAACCTAAATTGAGAAAAATTCCTGGATAAGGCTAATAAAGTGATTTGAACGGTACAAAAATAAATTGGTCTCACAACTCCAGTATCAGGTAATGAGGGACAGCAAGAGGGAATGAAAGCAATGGGGGAGCGAAAGTGAGGGAAGATTGAAAGAGAGGGGGGAATGAGAGAGAAGGACAGAATAAGAGTGAGCATGAGGAGATGAAAGAGAGGGAGTAAAGGTGATTTGCTTTCGGCTCAGTAATCCACTGTAGTCAGACTCAGCAGAAACAGCCTTATACAGGAGCATGATTAGCATCCATTAGCATGCCACACACATAGCCTACAATCAATATATATTGTATAAAGCCCTTTTTACATCAGCATTTGTCACAAGAAACCCAGCCTAAAACCCCAAACAGCAAGCAATGCAGATGTAAAAGCATGGGGGCTAGCAAAAAAACACCCTAGAAATGCAGAAACCTAGAGGGGAACCAGGCTCTGAGAGGTGGCCAGGTATCTTCTGGCTGTGCCAGGTGGGGATTATAAGACTGCATGGACATTAAGGCCAGATCTTTCTTCAAGGTGTTCAAACATTCATAGATGACCAGCAGGGTCAAATAATAATCACAGTGGTTATAGAGGGTGCAACAGGTCAGCACCTCAGGAGTAAATCTCAGTTGGCTTTTCATAACCCAGAATTCAGAGGTTGAGACAGCAGGTGCGGTAGAGATAGACAGAGAGAGAGAAATGATTCCAAAACAAATCAAATTTTGGTCAACTCAATTATCTATTGGGTGAACATATGTTTCCCATGCCAAGAAAGCCCTTTGAATGTAATTGAATTGAAATAGAGAGAGAGAGAGAGAGAGAGAGAGAGAGAGAGAGAGAGAGAGAGAGAGAGAGAGAGAGAGAGACAGAAAACCAGTGACTCAGCCCTTTTAATAAGGTCAGAGGCAGATAATCCCGGTGGAGAGAGGGGAGCTGGCCACGCAGAGACAGCAAGTGTGGTTCGCCACTCTTGTCGTTCACCACTGATGCAGACCTTTGGAAAAACAACATTTTAAAAAGTCTAATAAGTCCATGTGATATAGCTATACATCACAATAAATCCGTTATATATTTTAGACAGGTCCAAAGAAACATGATATGAAGAAACTGTAGTCTATTTCAGAAGAAGAGAATAGCATACTCTGAGTTGTCCTTATGCCATATGGCTGTGGGCTACACTAGTTCATTTAGCAGACAAGATTTGCTTAGAATTCTATGGCATTATTTTACAACTTTAGTTGTGATACAAACACTGGGTTACACGTTTTAATGTTTAATACATTCTAAGGCTGCATGATGAGACTCTAATGATGATTTGAAAAACGCTTCATGAAAGGCATGGGCTCTGCTTTGTTTTTTGCTCAGGTTGCACACACTTCATCAGTCTCTCATTCACAATTTGACAAGCACTTGATAATTCCTCGAATTTCACAGCTGCATTCCCTTTGTGTGGACGTCACGGCCCCTAAAATGTTTTATGTCTTTTGTGTCTAGTGGCCGTTGTGCCCTTGGGCTGAAATAGTCATTATAATATATTTTTCCCGACTGCCTGCTCCAAAGTACTTCTTACTCACATGGCTCTCTCAGATAGCTCAATTCTCATTGTCCAATGCCAGTCACATGATCAAGTCTTTCTCACAGGCTACAAGTGAAGGCAGACACATCCTGGACGCAACTGCACGCGTCCGAGGTGCATATTGAAGATATTGGAAGAACTGCCAACTTCTACTTTTTGTCAGACAACAAGATGAGTAGTCCAAAGGTAAAAACAGCAAAAGCACTAGACTATGTAAATCTACTATCCCCCCATAGTACAAAAGTTGACCTATTCTATTGTGTGTGAGAAATAAATATTCCTAACATAGTCTGAGACATTTGTGGGTTGCGATAGCACACACACACACACACACACACACACACACACACACACACACACACACACACACACACACACACACACACACACACACACACACACACACACACACACACACACACACACACACACAAAGAGAAGTACGCCTGGCCCCGTCTGAGGGCTTAACTAATGTTATAAGACTTTTATACGAGATTGATTAGTGGGGTGGCTGTGGGCTAGCAGGGATAGTGGTAAAATAAGTAGGGTGTGTGGGCAAACTTAGCCTGACTGACGAGACTCATGTGGTACACAGCGAGGGAGAGTAGAGGAAGACTTTGGTGTGTGTTTGGTGTCAGTCAGACTAGGGTAAATAAACACTGTAAATTGTCTACCACCCAGCACATAGCCTACACCTATACACACACAAAATCAATCAAATATATTGTATAAAGCCCTTTTTACATCAGCATTTGTCACAAGAAACCCAGCCTAAAACCCCAAACAGCAAGCAATGCAGATGTAAAAGCATGGTGGCTAGGAAAAAAACACCATAGAAAAGCAGAAACCTAGAGGGGAACCAGGCTCTGAGAGGTGGCCAGGCATCTTCTGGCTGTGCCAGGTGGGGATTATAAGACTACATGGCCATTAAGGCCAGATCTTTATTCAAGGTGTTCAAACATTCATAGATGACCAGCAGGGTCAAATAATAATCACAGTGGTTATAGAGGGTGCAACAGGTCAGCACCTCAGGAGTAAATCTCAGTTGGCTTTTCATAACCCAGAATTCAGAGGTTGAGACAGCAGGTGCGGTAGAGATAGACAGAGAGAGAGAAATGATTCCAAAACAAATCAAATTTTGGTAAACTCAATTATCTATTGGGTGAACATATGTTTCCCATGCCAAGAAAGCCCTTTGAATGTAATTTAATTGAAATAGAGAGAGAGAGGGAGAGAGAGCGAGCGAGCAAACCAGTGACTCAGCCCTTTTAATAAGGTCAGAGGCAAATAATCCCGGTGGAGAGAGGGGAGCTGGCCACGCAGAGACAGCAAGTGTGGTTCGCCACTCCAGTGCCTTGTCGTTCACCACTGATTCAGACCTTTGGAAAATATACATTTTAAAAAGTCTAATAAGTCCATGTGATATAGCTACACCAACACAATAAATCCGTTATATATTTTAGACAGGTCCAAAGAAACATGATATGAAAAAAATGTCTATTACAGAAGAACAGAGTAGTATACTCTGAGTTGTCCTTATGTTAGGCCCTGACCTGGCTATGCCATATAGCTGTGGGCTACACTAGACAAGATTTGTTTAGAATTCTATGGCGTTATTTTATATTAGGAAGAATACAATTGAACGTAGCTGAATAATATAGAAAGGATATTTTCTCTAAACAATTTTAGGGAGTGTGCGCACAGCTATTCTGTGTTGAGTAGTTAACAAAGAAGGTTGTCCTCATATTATGTTTAATTTAGAGTTATTTATGACACTTTAGTTGTGATACAAACGTTGGGCTACATGTTTTAATGTTTAATACATTCTAAGGCTGCATGATGAGACTAATGATGATTTGAAAAAGGCATGCAGTCTTTGTTTTTTGCTTAGGTTGCACACACTTCATCAGTCTCTCATTCACTATTTGACAAGCAATTGATCATGCCTCGAATTTCACAGCGGCATCCCCCTTGTGTGGCCGTAATGGCCCCTAAAAAAATGTATGCATTTTGCGGCTAGTGGCCGTTGTGCCCTTGGGCTGAATATAGTCATTATAAATAATTTTTTCCCAGCTGCCTGTTCCAAAGCACCTCTTACTCACATGGCTCCCTCAGTTAGCTCAATTCTCATTATCCAATGCCGGTCGCATGATCGAGTCTTAAATACAGTAGTTTACCACCCAGCACATACACATAGCCGACACCTATACACACACAGAATCATTCAAATGTATTGTATGAAGCCCTTTTTACATCAGCATTCGTCACAAGAAACCCAACCTAAAACCCCAAACAGCAAGCAATGCAGATGTAATAGCACGGTTGCTAGAAAGAAAGGTTTCAAGAAAGACAGGAAGCTGGGAAGAAAACTAGAGAGTAACCAGGCTCTGAGATGTGTCCAGTCCTCTTCTGGCTGTGTACTGCCAAATTCTCTAAAAGGACATTGGTTGCGGCTCATGGTAGAGAAGTAAACATTACATTCTCTGGCAACAGCTCTGGTGGACATTCCTGCAGTCAGCATGCCAATTGCACACTCCCTCAAAAACTTGAGACATCTGTGGCATTGTGTTGTGTGACAAAATTGCACATTTTAGAGTGGCCTTTTATTGTCCCCAGCACAAGGTGCACCTGTGTAATCATGCCGTTTAAATCAGCTTCTTGATATGCCACAGCTGTCAGATGGATGGATTATCTTGGCAAAGAATAAATGGTCACTAACAGGGATATAAACACATTTTTGCACAACATTTCAGAGAAATAAGCTTTTTTGTGAGTATGGAACATTTCTGGGATCTTTTATTTCAGTTCATGAAACATGGGACCAACACTTCACATGTTGCGTTTATATTTTTGTTCAGTGTACATAATGCAAGAAATAATAAAAAAAACACAACCCCCTTTCAAAAAGCAGGATGTTTTAATACAATCATCAAATCCCATAAAACCTGGTTGTTGGTTGTTTCTCTTCAGAAGTAAATTTTTATCGGATTCAGAGTAAAATTACGACAGTATACAAGCATGAAATAGACTTGGCATTTTCTTGTATTTAACTATCATTCCTGTGTTTGAGCATTGGCACTTGTTTCATTGAGAAGCCATACAGTTATACATGATAATAACAAAATAAAGACAACATTTTCTGAGATATTCATCCAAGCATAGCATGAGTGCCAGTCTGTTTGTGCTATCATTCCAACTTCTTGTCACTGACTTTCATGTCAAACATTTGGCTTGACAATACCAGCAATTGAGTATGCAAGAACACAAACAGATCTGAGACCAGGCTAATCCAATATAATGGACCAGACCAGTTTCATTGGGTTTATGGGTCCAACTGCTTGCATATGTCTTTCAGATGTCTTGGCCTTTTGTTTTCAGGAGTAGAGGATAATGCAGGAGAAGAAGCCATGCGAGGGGAGGGAGCAGGAGGAAGTGGTTGAGCACAGTAAAGTTTAAAAGCGGGCGCGGATACGCTCCAGAGGGTCGGTTTCCCACAACTTGGGGTCCCAGGCCTGGAACCAGCCGGTGAAGGTTGGTGGTTCCATTCCCTGCTTGATCGTAGTGATGGCAATGCCCCGGCGACCAGAAGGGTCCGAATCCACATAGTCTTTGGCTAAAAGACAAGAAGAAAGCTCTACATTAAGCTCCATAGATCAGTTTCACAAACTCGGTCTTGGCCTAGCACTACACGTCTGATTCAAATGATCAACTCATCATCAAGCTTTGATTCTTTGAATCTGCTGTGTAGTGCTATGGAAAAAACTAAATGGGGGGGGGGGGGGCCCAGGACAGAGTTTGTGAAACCCTGCTATAGATTGAAATGTTTTGTTAGTGACTACACTGAGGTAGTGATAGCGTGTATGCATCAACAATGGCCAATTGATCAATAATCTATCGTACCAATTTTTGCTGATCCAGTCCTCTCCACCTCATTGGCTTCGTTGCCGATCCAGAGGAAGATCTGTAAAAGTAATATAACAATTTTAAATGACTAGAATTGCCATTCCCATTCAAATCAATGCTCCTTGATGGGTTGAGCGGCGGCCATATTGGGTGCACCCATGCCAGGAAGTATTTCATTCTATTTCTATGGCTTCAACCCTGCGCCCTCAGGGGATCATGGGATAGAGAAACAATAAAAGCAGAATGTGGAGAGGGATTGGAGGATTGGACCACTTCCTTTAAAAACTATCATGGCAGGACTTCAGTTGTATCAGAGCCACTGGGATCATGTGGATTATACTGTATAATGGTCTTCAACATCAGGCCAAGACCTTACCTGATCCCAAGTGTCCAGAAGCATGACGTCATCAGTTGCCAAGTCTGACTGGTTGAAATCTCCAGGCACCTCCTCAGCCTGAGAGAGAGAGAGATGAATACAGAGTATCCTTCACAAGAAAATATTCCATCCCTACACTAAGAGAAATCCACCCTCTACTCACTATGAGCCTGCCAGTCTTGTTAGAGCAGCCAAACAGGCGTGGTGGCTTAACCATCTTCTGCAGGCTCCTAGAGGTCTGGTACTCCTTCTTCCCTCCCAGAGCAGACCAGAACCCAGCTGGGGAAGGATGCAGAACAATACAATATGGTACATCAGAAACACTCATCATACCAGTATGGAAAACAAGTTTAATTCAATGCAAATGAAGGAAAATCTGAAAAATTAACTATAAAGCGGCCGGCAATGACATTTGCCTAAAAGACAAAAAGTAGCTTTAGAAAAACAAGAATAAATTGGAGTAATTTTGTAATGACTGTTCATATGCATTATTTGCTAATAAAAGTGTTACATTAAACGTATTTCAAAGAGAAAGTAAATTAATCCTATCATCACTAAAATATGTTATGTTATGCCTGTGATTAGGTGTAAGACTAAAACACCCACCTGGCTCCTTGCCCTCTGACACCTCAGTGGCACTTCCTCCTCCCAGGAAAGAGGTGACGTATTGGGCTGCAGCCAGCTCCTCCTCAGTGGCCCCCACTCCCCTCCACAGGAACACAGTGTTAGGGGACTTCAGCACAAACACATCATTGGTGTTCAGGAATGCAGCAGAGGGCTCCACCTGGATAGGAGAGAATGGGAGCGAGGGAGTGATAGTGAGAGAAAGAGAAGTGGTGAGGTACTCCTATCCTATAATCCTCCTCAGTTACTTTATTAACTGTACGAATATACATTTTTCCTTTCTCATATTCCTTATGTAACTTCATAACTTCTGCCCTAATTTAAAGTAATCAGGATCATTAAAAATATCAGTGGTTAGTACTGTAGTTTGTGTATGTTGTGTGATCACCTAAACCTACATAGGCCTTCATTCAGTGTGTGTGTGTGTGTGTGTGTGTGTGTGTGTATGTATGCAACCAATACATTTAGATTTGATTTGTATATGTTGTATGACTGACTGACCTCTACAGCCCGTGTGGCCTTGGTGGAGCTCTGGCGGATGTGGAAGAGGCGTGTGGAGCCCACCCTGCTCTGGCCTCCCTTACGGGACGTCCCCCCCAGGTGGATCACCATGGGCTTCCCCTTGAAAAGACTCATCAGGTGGGCCGGCTCCTGGCCCTGAGTCACACGCACCTGGAGGAGAGAGTAGGAGAGGAGACACTTCAGCACATCCGTCAAACCACAGATTAGGATCGACACACACACACAAGAGGCTGGAACCTGCACAGGGTCATCCACAGAGCAGTGCCTCTGGAGCCTTCACAAGTTCAACCATTTAAGTCAAGACAATGATATATAGAGAACCACTTTTTATGACATATGTGATGTGATTAAAGAAGATATATCTGTTATGAATAGTGTCTGAATTAGTATTTCACCTGGACAGGAGACCCTCCCATGGAGTCATCCAGCCTGACAGTCAGGAAGGCGGAGGCAGCCAGCTCATCCTGAGTACACTTCAGCCCCTGCCTGCAATCATCAATCAATCAATCTTACAGGGATATGAATAGGGACAAACACAGAGAACAGATGTGTTCCTGCCTCCTGCAGAGTTAGGCCTATAGCTTAAGCATGATTATGTCTCCCTCTTGTGGCGATATGGTGAACAATACTCACCAGGTGTAGATGATGTGCTGCTCCCTGCCTCCCAGGCGGTAGCTGTACAGTACCAGGTAGCAGTCACCTCCATAGAACTGGCCATAGCTGGAGGGGTCCACTGGCACCTGGTCACCATCCTCCACACGCCACACCTGAGGAGGAGATCCATCTCCTTTACATTACGACATACACTGAGTGTACAAAATATTAATAACACATTCCTAATATTGAGTTGCACCTCAACTTTTGCCCTCAGAACTGCTGCATGGACTCTACAAGGTATCGAAAGCGTTCCACAGGGATGCTGGCCCATGCGGACTCCAATGCTTCCCACAGTTGTGTCAAGGATGTCCTTTGGGTGTTGTACCATTCTTGATAGGGGCGCAACTTTGGTTTTAGAAGTGGGGAGACAAGTTACAAGAGTGCTCCACATCCCACCAGCAGAAATAACCTGGCAGCTGGCAGAGAGAGGTGGCATGACACCAGAAATGAAGCCTAATGTGTTCATAATGTTTTGTACACTCATTGTACTTCTCCCAGTGTGTCATGTTCTACATTAAACACACCAGAAGTAGTAGAGTTACATCAGTATTTCCCAAACCTCTCCTCCAGTACCTATGCAAAAGATACATTTCAATTGAATGCATTCAGTTGTACAACTGACTAGGTATCCATTTTCCCCAGCCAGTGCCACTTGTTTTAATAGTCCTGAGTTAGATCATTGTATGTCATCACTACTATCTTCCAGCCGTACCTGAACCTTCCCGGATCCGTCATCCACCATGCCATGCTGGGCTGCCATGGTCTTGTTGGTGTGCAGGCCGGAGGAGTCAAAGGGGACCTGCACCACCCTGGCGATACGCCCCAAGCTGTAGGCCTGGCCTGGGCCCGTGGTCTGGTCCTTATCCTTCCAGTTACAGAAGAACTGCTTGAACAGGGTGGTCTCTCCTCCGCCTGGCAACACCTGGACCTGTAGAATTAAATAGAGTAGACTTCAAAGGACTTTATCAATCCACAGATCTGAGAGGATGTTGATGGGATGTGGAGTGGTGGCTGTAATGGAATGCCATTCCCTTTATGTATGGAAAATGCCGGACCAGGGGGACTAACATGTGTTCTTCCGGAGTTGGCGGTGTTACCACTTGAGACTAACTTCCCAAACATGGGTACAAGTTCAGAATATTCAAGGCAGCAGTAGTGACGGGGGAGAGGTTTGATGTAACGTTACCTGGGTGTGTCTGGGGTACTTCTTCTCCTTGATGAACTGCTCTGCAGCCTTCATGGCAGCATTGCGTTCAGCTGTGTTGGCACTAGGTCCTTTCCAGATGAAGATCTTGCTGTCCACTCCATTGTCCAGAATGTAACACTCACTGGGGGAAAGCATTTCTTGTTTGAAGGGGCTGGTCTGGGCCACCACTGATGCCTTCATGGAGCCTGCCGCATCAGAGATCTACAATACATCTTTATTCATCAATATTATACAGCGACAACGGAAATTGCTACTTTTGCTGTCACAGTGTGCAGCGCCATGACATAACAGGTCAGACTGGGAGCATCACAAGGCTGCAAATCTTTACCATGTAGAGAGCTCCCTTCTTCTGGTTGGATCTATCAACAGACTCGTCATCAGGGCTTCCTGCAGGGATGTTGGGTTTGGGCCCTAGAGCCTAAAAATAAACACAATCACAACAATGCTTCATGTCGTGAATAATGGGAAATAAGTCATAGACAAGTTAATTAGCTCTGCCTAAGAAGTCCCAGTGCACTCCTCTAAAAAGGTTCCAGCATTGCATAAAATACCCTGTACATAGTTTGTGACCACCATGCAACTCCTTACCCTTTAAATGCATTGAATGAGATAAGATCGTACCACAATGTCTTAGCGTGCCCAGAGCACATAATAATGGCAGATGCCAGTAACCACCCCCCTCATATTCTCTGACCCTTCCAATGTAACAGGGTCAGGAAGTGGTGGTGGTGGTGGCTATCCTCCCTCCGCGATTATCGGTGTGTGTGTCTGTGTGTGTGTGTGTGTGTGTGTGTGTGTGTGTGTGTGTGTGTGTGTGTGTGTGTGTGTGTGTGCGTGTGTGTGTGTGTGTGTGCGTGAGAGAGAGTGACTCACGTCGATGACAGCCTGTGGCTCTCCTCCCTCCTCAATCATCAGCAGAGTGGCACGGCCATTCCTCTCGTTGTCACGGACATCGATGGCCACCTGGGACGCCTTCAGACGCTCAAAGCTGTTGCACTCGCTGCCACACCACTGGAAGATGTCCTGAGAATAGACACAAAAGCTGTCTGAATGGCCATGACTCAGACTAAGTGAAGAGACTCTTGCCTTTATGCACAGGGGAGAGTGGGGTAAGTTGAGCCAAATGGGTACGTTAAGCCACCCTTGTTTATAGGAAACCATACACAAAATGTATCATTTGATTAAATATTTAGGAAGAGGTCATCATTTCATGGAGTCTGTGAAGGAAGAAACCACATGGAAAAAGTGGTAAGCAAGTCAGGCCCAAAAAACATTTTTTTTGTGTTAGAGGTTTCATGATGCTTGTATCTAAACCAAAGTAGATACTTTTAAGATTGTTCTATACATCAGTTTGGGTCTTTATAAGCTACAATATGAGGTCCTAAACCTAGCATGAAAGTGCATCCTTGTAGCTGCGTGGGCTAATTTAGTCAAAATGTTTGCCTTGGGGTAAGTTGAGCCAATGGTTGAGCCAATGGCAAGTTAAGCAAATTGAAGTGTTTTCTTTCCTGGGGCAATGCAAGGCAATATCGCTGGGATCTGAAGTAACAACAGGACCTGGCCTATGTTAAAAGTGTTGAAAAAAATTGTTTGTTAGGTGTTAAGCCTGTGTTAAAATATTCTTCAAATTATTAAAAGACAAAACATTTATTGTGTTTGGGAAAAAAAGCAAGATGTGGGTTTAAAAAGGTAGAGCTAATATTTAATTCAGCACGGCTCAACTTACCCTGTCCCGGGGCTCAACTTACCCTGTCCCGGGGCTCAACTTACCCTGTCCCGGGGCTCAACTTACCCTGTCCCGGGGCTCAACTTACCCTGTCCCGGGGCTCAACTTACCCTGTCCCGGGGCTCAACTTACTCTGTCCCGGGGCTCAACTTACCCCACACCCTGGGTAAGCCGTGACAGGAGACCACTTCTTTTGGACATGCAATGTTTTCAAGACAGTAATGTTTACATGAATTCTGATTATTCCCAGGGATACAGACCATCCTAAAATATATGTAGATATCTTTGTTAGTCAGAATACTATATTTCCCTTGACGACGTGATGCTGAATGTACAAAATGGCTCAACTTATCCCACTCCCCCCTACTTATTCATGCTCATGCATGATCCTCAAAATAACAACTGGGGTATTTTACAGCCCTCTCCTTCTTTGGAGAGGGCTGTAAAATCACCCTCATTACACATATGCAAACATTGTGCATGTGGGATCATTGTGTTTCTGCCTATCTGCCTATGTGACAATCCCCTTATGTAGCATTGGCCAAGTTCAACACGTGAGTCTGGTTGAGGAGACTTAGTAACATATCATAATTTAGCTTAGTCTCCGATAGGCTATCCCAGCCTCACCTTTCCTAGGTCGATGATGAAACAGTCTCCTCTGTTGAAGCTGGACCAGGACATGTCTACCTCCGTGGCCCTGATGGCCCTGCGGCCTTTGATGTGCAGCAGACGCTTGACGTTCATGTCGTTGGTCACCACGTGCTGGAAGCCAGAGGCCACCCCACCTTGCTGAAGGACAGAGAATAACAATAATACATTGCTTATAAGAAGTTTATATATATTTATGTTACACACTGCATGTTAAACTCCAACGTCATTGACAGCAACTTTGTTCAGAGTTGTAAGTAAACATTTACTTCCATAGCTTCCTCTACTTGCCAATCCAGAAGCTAATGTAAAATCTTGCCAGACATGCAGCCATTTGGTTTTCTGGAATTAGACCCATATGTGTCCTCCCTTAGCCTGTCCATCATTTGAAACTCTCCATGGCAACCCTCTATGGAAAACTTTATCCACTGCAGATGCTAAAACTTACATACACACATTACTATAAATAGCACAGTTACTTTTTTAGCAAATCCCTCTTTTGTGCATGTACAGCTTCAAATATGGGCAACATGTGTCGTGACTCATTAGTATTTCAATACTTTGATGGGTGTGTTGCTGTTGTTCTCACTAGAGTATTGATTAATACACATTTTACCATCCTTTAACTGGACGCTGGTAATCAGTAACTGTGAAATTGAGTCTCATTAGTCAACAAGTTCAAATGGGACTCCACTCTATCAATACTTAACCTAATAATGAGAAACCCATGCACAATCTTTTCGATAATTACCCTTCTCTTCAAATTCATTGGGGTTCAATGTCACTGACATACTTAGAGAAGTATAGTAGTGGGATGTATAACAACAGAGTAAGCATCTACGTGCTGGAAAGGGAAACCAAAGCTATACTGGGGTTGTCATGCGAGACACAGCGAGACCTTCAGTCATTTTTAAAAGGATGTGCAGTACTGTATTTATTAAGGATCACCATTAGCTGCTGCCTTGGGTGCAGCTACTCTTTCTGGGGTCCAAACACATTAAGGCACTTACATCACACATAAAACTAAATACAAAACAATACATAATTGAACATAATTACACCACCACATATCTACAATACAAAATGTATAATATCACCATACAACAATATATATGTGTGTGTGTGTGTGTGTGTGTGTGTGTAGAGTGTGCGTGCTAGCGTGTGTGGGTATCTTTATTTAACCAAGAAACACTTGAGGTTTTTCTATGGCGCTCTGATCTAAGCTAATATGCCCAATTGTCTCTCTGAGATGTTATTCTGAAATATCTAACCTTGTACTTGATGCCAGACTTGAAGTAACCCAGGAAGGTGAGAGACTCGTTGTTTTGCACCTCTCTGAACTGGACTGGGCCTCCGCCCAGGAAATCATCCAGCTGGGTGGTAAAGATGGCTGCCGCACCTTTCTCATCCTGAGAACTCTCACTTCCTGTGGTATCAGCCAATAGAGACGTGGGGAGTTGAGGAAGAAGACCAATGGGAAAGTCCATATGAACATACAGAACGGTGTAGGGTGAAGTTTCCCCTAGGTGCAGTTCTTGGGTCAGTTTAGCATTTGTCCTACTAATGGTTTAGGTTAGGATTGCTGATCCTAGATCTGTACATAGGGGTAAGTTCTCTCCGGAGCATACACAACAAGGGAGGAACCTTTCAGTTCATTATCAAATAGATATGACAAGTGAACAGGCATGTATCTTTTTATAACCCTTTATAACCCATTTCCTGCACATATAGGATAATGGTTTAAGGCTCAGCCTGAGTGGCCATGGTGATAAGCTATATCAGTCGGGTAACCAGCTCTCTCTCTCACCCAGCCACATGTGGATGTAGTATGAGGGGGCAGCCGTGGTGTAGAGAAGAACGTAGCAGTCTCCGGTGAAGAAGTTTCCGTGGAGCTGTTTAAGAACCGGCTTCAGATCCATCTTCTCCACGCGCCACACCTGAAGACCAGGCTCCTTCCCTGCAGTCTGAAATTCCTTATGGAACACCATGGTTCTGGAGAGGAGGAGAAACAAAGTGACATTTCATACTTGAGCTTGCCGTAGTTAGGACTTCAACAATGTTATGTAATAGTAACCAACCCCTATCTTGATCCACTACTCTACAAGCCATCTATTTCCATCTTGATCTAATTCTCTGTTTGGTGAATGCTATACAAGGTGACTGTTGTTACCACTGACAAACACAAAAACCCTCTGTGATGTCAAAGATATGATGGAAACTTATGGCTCTTTATCACCTGTTATGGAGGCCTTTATATCAAATTAAAGTGTATTGGTCTAGTACACAGATATTTGCAGGTATAGAAAAATGCTTATGCTTCTAGCTCCAACAGTGTAGTAATATTTAGCAATATAATAACAATACACACAATCAAAAATTACACAAAATATCAGAATGAGCAATGTCAGAGTCCGTCCATAGAGCGTCTGTAGTGTGAAAGGTTAATCTATGGCGCTAATAATTGTCACCCATTCTCCCGCCCCAGTGCTCGATGTTGCCGCTCTACTAACAACCGGTCCTGGCAACCCACATTACGCACACCTGGCAACCATCTTTATTTAGCCCTCAGTATTCAGGCAGTATTGGTTTTGTTTTCATGTCTAGTACGCTTCTCTTGTTTTTTATATCTTCAGGTTCTTTGTTATTAAACTCACCAACTGCACTTGCTTCCTGACTCTCTGCGTTTACGTTACAATAATGGAAGTTGCACCTAGATTCCTAAGTCATACACTACCAGTCCAAAGTTTTAGAACACCAAGTAATTCAATATTTTTTACTATTTTCTACATTGTAGAAAAATAGTGAAGCCATCAAAACAATGAAATAACACATATGGATTGTGTAGTAACCAAAAAGGTATTAAACAAATCTAAATATATTTTATATTTGACATTCTTCAAATAGCCACCCTTTGCCTCGATGACAGTTTTGCACACTCTTGGCATTCTCTCAACCATCTTCACCTGGAATGCTTTTCCAACAGTCTTGAAGGAGTTTCCACATATACTGAGCACTTGTTGGCTGCTTTTCCTTCACTCTGCGGTTTGACTCATCCCAAACCATCTCAATTTGGTTGAGGTCGGGGGATTGTGGATGCCTGGTCATCTGATGCAGCACTCCATCTCTCTCCTTTGTCAAATAGCCCTGGAGGTGTGTTGGGTCATTGTCCTGTTGAAAAACAAATGATAGACCCACTAAGAGCAAACCAGATGGGATGGCGTATCGCTGCAGAAGGCTGTGGTAGCCATGCTGGTTAAGTGTGCCTTGAATTCTAATTAAATCACAGACTGTGTCACCAGCAAAGCACCCCCACACCATAACACCTCCTCCATGCTTTACGGTGGAAAATACACATGTGGAGATTATCCGTTCACTCACACCGCGTCTCACAAAGACAAGGCGGTTGGAACCAGAAATCTCCAATTTGGATTCCAGACCAAAGAACACATTTCCACCGGTCTAATGTCCATTGCTCATGTTTCTTGGCCCAAGCAAGTCTCTTCCTCTTGTTGTCCTTTAGTAGTGGTTCCCTTACAGCAATTCAACCATGAAGTCTCCTCTGAACAGTTGATGGTGAGATTTGTCTGTTACTTGAACTCTGTGAAGCATTTATTTGGGCTGCAATTTCTGAGGCTGGTAACGCTAATGAACTTACCCTCTGCAGCAAAGGAAACTCTGGGTCTTCCATTCCTGTGGCGGTCCTCATGAGAGCCAGTTTCATCATAGCGCTTGATGGTTTTTGTGACTGCACTTGAAGAAACTTTCAAAGTTCTTGAAATGTTCCGGATTGACTGACCTTCATATGTCTTAAAGTAATGATAGACTAATTTCTCTTTGCTTATTTCAGCTGTTCTTGTCATGATATGGACTTGGTCTTTTACCAAATAGGGCTATCTTCTGTATATCCCCCCTACCTTGTCACAACACAACTGATTGGCTCAAACGCATTAAGGAAAGAGTTTCCACAAATGAACTTTTAAGAAGGCACACCTGTTAATTTAAATGCATTCCAGGAAGCTCATGAAGCTGGTTGAGAGAATGCCAAGAGTGTGCAAAGCTATCATCAAGGCAAAGGGTGGCTATTTGAAGAATCTCAAATATAAAATATATTTTGATTTGTCTAACACTTTTTTGGTCACTACATGATTCCATATGTGTTATTTCATAGTTTTGATGTCTTCACTATTATTCTACAATGTAGAAAATAGTCAAAATAATTAAAAACCCTTGAATGAGTAGGTGTTCTAAAACTGTATATTGGCCTTTCTCTTGCATTTCAAAGGAGGAACAAATAAATAAATAAAACAAATGTTTTTCTTTATATTATCTTTAACCAGATCTATGTGTTATATTCTCCTACATTAATTTCACATTTCAAAGAACTTCAAAGTGTTTCAAGAATATGCATATCCTTGCTTCAGGTCCTGAGCTACAGGCAGTTAGATTTGGGTATGTCATTTTAGGCTAAATTGTGAAAAAAAAGGGTCTGATCCTTAAGAGGTTTTAATACACAACACAGGGCAAAGCTTCCCATCCTTAGTGAATGTTTTTCTCAGGTAAACAGAGGTAATTGTTGGCCCACCGAAGAGAAAGCCATATGAACAGTATTATTTACATAAGACAGGTGTGTGTTCTGTGGAATGGCCCACCATAATGGCAGCAGATACCAGGGTGTCTGTTTGCAAAACAAATATTTGTTGGCGACCAATTATTATTTTCTTGGACAGTCTATCTTTACTATGGATGTCTTCCATTATTAAAACAAAAATGTAATGTGTGCTTGAATTTATAAACTCATGTCTTTATTACTGGAAGTATTAATGAGAGTATATCTCATATTGGACTTAACATAAAACCTGTTACTTTACTATTATTACTCCTTTATTGACAATTGTGTGTCTAACTAAGCTTTGATCCAAATGGCACACTAATCCCTAGAGTGCACTACATTTGACCAGAGCCCTAAATCTGTGTTGATCTAGGGTGGTGGTGCAAAGAGAGTGAATCAAGTGACCCAGATTGACTCATGGGAGAACTTGGAACAGTAGCTCTCTCAATTTCTCTCCAAATTGACTGTTTGGAAGACTGATCTTTTTCTCAACAATCCAGCAACTGAAAATGTACAGTACTTAAGTCCATTTCACCATACAAGCAGGAATGACATAATATCAATACAATTTTTCCTGCAGCCATGTTTTGATTGAAGCTTCTTGTGAGATTGGATAAGAAGATACAGTTCTCCTAAGGAAGGAATCTGTAAACATATGCCCATTTGTGACCCATTTGTTCCTCTAACCAATTATCCTCTAGTATTCCCCTAGCAGCTGGTTTCCTATGTGGTGCTACTGGATGAGTTCTGGGTTAATTCTGGTAGAGGATGACTAAACACAAAACCACCTCAGAACACAGATGACAAAAACTATAGGATTCATGACCCTCAAAAACAGTAAAGTTCCTACTTTTACAAAACATTTTATGTAAGATTGAGACAAACATGATAAGAATAGATTATATATTTAATTCATTAAATAAATTCATATGAATTATCAGTCATTAGAATATTAAATTCACAATCTCATCGTGCAAAAAAGCATCAACATTCAGAGAGATACATGACAGAGATGGACTTATTTTTTTCAATGTTCAAATCCTAACTTTCCATATTCTCTAGTCAACATGTTGACACAGCAACTCAATTAAGCAATCAAATGGAGAACTGTAGCCTACAAGTATTTTTTATATCTTTAAATCCGCTGCAAGATATGACATGACTCACAGTACAAGGACTTTTTGAGTAGGTTTCTTTCCTCTTGGATTCATGTGATTCTAGCCAGCCGACACCCATTATAATTTAAAGGCACAGTGACAGTAAATTCCCGAAATGATGAATGAAATAGAAGCGTATTGAAGTTCTATTTATTTTTTACTTACATTTTCGAACAGTTATTTTTCACTACGCTTGACCACTCTACACATTTTGAGTGACATCTATTTAAAATAGCGAAAGACATCTAGCCTAGGCTACCTGATATGAGTTTACAAGCCAACTGCGATATGATAAAGAATAGATCTACCGGCAGCAACATTTTACTTCAATACTTAAGATTCTGATAATAAACAACTTTATAGTTTAGTTCGTCTCTAAAGAAGCTACAGAAATTACTATGTTTCCTATTTTCCATGAACATAGGCTTTCTTTTCTTTCAGATCAATTTATGTATTTATTTTACAAATCTATGTGTATCCTTATTGTATGAGAACAAGTTGATGTATGTAATGTTGTATTATCTATATTTTTTTACCTGTTAGTAGAAAACTCTCGAAGATGAACTCAGCAGAAAAGTCAGATTTGGATGTTGTGTAGTATTCCAGATTCTGAAAAGATTGAACGTGAGAGAGGATATTATATAGCTGGAGGTCAGCGCTCGGGAAAGAAGAGGCGTCTCCGGACGCGCCCCAACCCACCTGCAAGTAACAACACGTCGTAAACATACCACTACAGTCCTTCCTACATTGAGTAAGGTACCAGTCATTGGCAGCAGTGGTGGTTCCAGCTTGTATGGCTCTCTGGGCGAACCCCCACTTTAGCGCCCCTCCCCCCAACAGCAACAAAAAACACCATTCTGCACTGTAATTTTTATTCAGACATTTGGAACAACGCAAAGAAATAATAATAACATTTAAAACTATATAAATATATATATTTTTTAAAGACTCATAAATATCAAAAAGTAACAAAGACAAATATAAACAAATTGTAGTATATAAATACAAATAAAGATAATCAAATTATTACACTATTACCCTATTGCTAACAAAAAACACAAATAAAACTAAATTGCACAAATCCTGTAACACAAATAGAATAACACACTTATAAAGAAGATAACCTGATTATTACACTATTGCACTTCAAACAAGAAACACAAACTAAATTGCACAACTAATTGCATTAGTACTGTACAAAGTTAGAGGTGCGCTATTTGATAGATTCCCCGCTCGCCCTACCTCGGGCTTCCAGTGGAGAGACCTGAGGTCAACCTACCTCGCCCCATCTCGTACTTCTGAGTGGGAGACCTTCCCAGGCAGTAGCCTGCCTAGCTCACAAACTAGCATCAGGGCGCCCACTCCGACAAGGTTAATTGACCCACAGTCCCACACGGTGATATCACACAATGATATCATTGACGTGACATGCAAATGAGCGATAGAAAACCGATCGCGCAAATGTCACCATTCAGATATATTTTTTTTGTGTGCGGGCGCCCAATGCCGCACCGGGCAAGATGCCTATGCCTAAATCCGCCACTGATGGGCAGGAATGGAGTGCAAAAAAATATTTGTATACGTATTTATGGAACTTTACAAGTATTGTCACTGTATGATAAATTCCATACATGTCAGCATTTATTCACACACCAATGCAGCACAGATCATGACTATAACATTGCCATGTAATAAACTTGTATTCGTGTGTAATAAATCCTGTTTTGAGTTTTATTTATATTCTGGTTATGTAGGAGTATGGAATGTTTTTGCTAAATGCAAAGTGGCATTTCAAACATGACAACAACTACGCCTACATAAATAACAAAGACAGCATTCCCAGTCTCTTGTGGGCCCAGTGACCTCAGTCTACACCCAACCAGGGTTGGGGTCAATTCCGTTTAAATTCCAGTCAATTCACAAAGTCAACCAAGTTACAATTCCAAATTTTCCACAATGAAAAGCATTGAAGATAATTGGAATGTCAGTGCACTTCCTGAATTGACTGGAATTGAAACGGAACCCTGCACCCAACAACTATTATTTGCTGAAACAGAGTACTTTGTTTCCCTTGACATCATGCATGATATGAGTAGTTAAAATAAAAGTACATTAGTTTGCATCTTGACTGGCTGCATCACCGCTTGGTAAGACAACTGCACTGCCCTCGACAACAAAGTGCTACAGAGGGTGCTGCAGACGGCAGTCTCAATATTATTTTGGCAGGACACCTTGTCCCATTGTGCTGTCTCTCACTCAGCTTAAAATATGTGCTCCAGCTGCAGACACCACAGAATAGTATTGAGGGTATAATAACAATAGGGAATGCACCGGATTAAACTTCTCAAAGACTTTAAACCTATTCTGAATGAAACTGCATGTTGAAGCACATTCATGTGTACCACTCAGATGAGAGAAATGTGGTGCTTGGTTTAAGTTGCTCAATGTCTGAGGTTGTTACCAGAATGTGAAAATCATGCCTTTCTTTTACAATTAAACAACTCATAAAACAGAGTTTCCCAAACCTCGGTCCTTGTGACACCAAGGGGTGCCGTTTTTGCCTTAACACTACACAGCTAATTTCAAATGATCAAAGCGTGAGGATTTGATTATTTTTTTAATCCGCTGTGTAATGCTAGGGCAAAAAACAAAACGTGCAAGCCTTGGGCTCCCGAGGACCGAGTTTGGTCCCTTCCCTAAGAAAACGTCAAATACATACATGTAAGACACCATTCCCAGACTCTTGTGGGTTCAGCAACTCCAGTCTTCACCCTACAACAATAAATTGCTGAAACACTTTTTTCCCCCCAGGCATCATGCATTCTTTCTCCTGTTTTTTTCCACTCTCACAGTCATTAATCAGGATAGTACAGGTGTCTTCTCCTGCATGTGTTCATGTGCATCTATGGCTGACATATTCACAGTGTATCAAACATTAGGAACACCACACCTTCCTAATATTGAGTTGCACGCACCCCCAACTTTGCCCTTAGAACAGCCTCAGTTCATCTCCACAAGGTGTCGAAAGCATACCACAGGGATGCTGGCCCATGTTTACTCCAATGCTTCCCACAGTTGTGTCAAGTTGGCCAGATGTCCTTTGGGTGTGGAGCATTCTATATACACAGGAAACTGTTGAGAGTGAAAAACCCAGCAGCGATACAGTTCTTTTTTATTTATTTTTTTGAATTTTTACCCATTTTTCTCCCCAATTTCGTGGTATCCAATTGTTGTAGTAGCTACGATCTTGTCTCATCGCTACAACTCCTGTATGGGCTCGGGAGAGACGAAGGTTGAATGTCATGCGTCCTCCGATACACAACCCAACCAGCCGTACTGCTTCTTAACACAGCGCGCATCCAACCCGGAAGCCAGCCGCACCAATGTGTCGGAGGCTACACCGTGCACCTGGCAACCTTGGTTAGCGCGCACTGTGCCCGGCCCGCCACAGGAGTCGCTGGTGCGCGATGAGACAAGGACATCCCTACCGACCAAGCCCTCCCTAACCCGGACGACGCTAGGCCAATTGTGCGTCGCCCCACGGACCTCCCGGTCGCGGCCGGTTACGACAGAGCCTGGGCGCGAACCCAGGGACTCTGATGGCACAGCTGGCGCTGCAGTACAGCGCCCTTAACCACTGCGCCACCCGGGAGGCCGCGATACAGTTCTTGACACAAACCGGTGCGCCTGGCACCTATTACCATACCCCGTTCAAAGGCACTTAAATATTTGGTCTTGCCCATTCACCCTCTGAATGGCACACAAAGTACATTCAGAAAGTATCAGTCTTATTCTAAAATGAATTAAATAAAACATTTCCCCCAACAATCTACACACAATACCCAATAATGACAAAGAATTTGAGCAAATTCATAATAAATTCTATTCTAATTCTATATTCTTGAAATACCTTATTTACATAAGTATTCAGACCCTTTGCTATGAGACTCGAAATTGAGCTCAGGTGCATCCTGTTTCCATTGATTGTCTTTGAGATGTTTTATACAACTTGACTGGAGTCCACTTGTGGTAAATTCAATTGATTGGACATGATTTGGAAAGGCACACACCTGTCTAAGGTCCCACAGTTGACAGTGCATGTCAGAGCAAAAACCAAACCATGAGGTTGAAGGAATTGTCCGAAGAGCTCAGAAACAGGATTGTGTCAAGGCAAGGGAAGGGTAAAAAAAAAAAAGTCTGTAGAATTGAAGCTCCCCAAGAACACAGTGGCCTCCATCATTCTTAAATGGAAGAAGTTGGAACCACCAAGACTCTTCCTAGAGCTCAGACAAACTGAGCAATCAGGGGAGAACGGCCTTGGTCAGGGAGGTGACCAACAACCCAATGGTCACTTTGACAGAGCTCTAGAGTTCCTCTGTGGAGATGGGAGAAAGACAACCATCTCTGCAGCACTCCACCAATCAGGCCTTTATGGTAGAGTGGCCAGACGGAAGCCACTCCTCAGTAAAAGGCACATGACAGCCCGCTTGGAGTTTCCAAAAAGGCACCTAAATACTCTCAGACCATGAGAAACAAGATTCTCTGGTTTGATGAAACAAAGATTGAACTCTTTGGCCTGAATGCCAAGCATCACGTCTGGAGGAAACCTGGCACCATCCCTACGGTGAAGCATGGTAGCGGCAGCATCATGCTGTGGAGATGTTTTTCAGCGACACTAAGCACACAGGCAAGACAACTCAGGAGTGGCTTCGGGACAAGTCTCTGAATGTCCTTGAGTGGCCCAGCCAGCGCCCGGACTTGAACCTGATTGAACGAGAGAGAGAGACCTGAAAATAGCCGTGCAGCGACGCTCCCCATCCAACCTGACAGAACTTGAGAGGATCTGCAAAGAACGGGAAAACTCCCCAAATATATGCGTGCCAAGCTTGTAGCGTCATATCCAAGACAACTTGAGGCTGTAATCACCGTAGGGATGGTGCCAGAATGGTCGTCGCAGACGACACCATTCTGTATACTTCTGGCCCTTCTTTGGACACTGTGTTAACAACCCTCCAGGCAAGCTTCAATGCCATACAACTCTCCTTCTGTGGCCTCCAATTGCTCTTAAATACAAGTAAAACTAAATGCATGCTCTTCAACCGATCGCTACCTGCACCTGCCCGCCTGTCCAACATCACTACTCTGGACGGCTCTGACTTAGAATACGTGGACAACTACAAATACTTAGGTGTCTGGTTAGACTGTAAACTCTCCTTCCAGACCCATATCAAACATCTCCAATCCAAAGTTAAATCTAGAATTGGCTTCCTATTTCGCAACAAAGCATCCTTCACTCATGCTGCCAAACATACCCTTGTAAAACTGACCATCCTACCAATCCTCGACTTCGGCGATGTCATTTACAAAATAGCCTCCAATACCCTACTCAACAAATTGGATGCAGTCTATCACAGTGCAATCCGTTTTGTCACCAAAGCCCCATATACTACCCACCATTGCGACCTGTACGCTCTCGTTGGCTGGCCCTCGCTTCATACTCGTCGCCAAACCCACTGGCTCCATGTCATCTACAAGACCCTGCTAGGTAAAGTCCCCCCTTATCTCAGCTCGCTGGTCACCATAGCATCTCCCACCTGTAGCACACTCTCCAGCAGGTATATCTCTCTTGTCACCCCCAAAACCAATTCTTTCTTTGGCCGCCTCTCCTTCCAGTTCTCTGCTGCCAATGACTGGAACGAACTACAAAAATCTCTGAAACTGGAAACATTTATCTCCCTCACTAGCTTTAAGCACCAGCTGTCAGAGCAGCTCACAGATTATTGCACCTGTACATAGCCCACCTATAATTTAGCCCAAACAACTACCTCTTTCCCTACTGTATTTAATGTATTTATTTAGCTCCTTTGCACCCCATTATTTTTATTTCTACTTTGCACATTCTTCCATTGCAAATCTACCATTTCAGTGTTTTACTTGCTATATTGTATTTGCTTTGCCACCATGGCCTTTTTTTGTGTGTCGAACTGCTTTGCTTTATCTTGGCCAGGTCGCAATTGTAAATGAGAACTTGTTCTCAACTTGCCTACCTGGTTAAATAAAGGTGAAATAAATAAAATAATCACTGCCAAAGGTGCTTCAACAAAGTACTGAGTAAAGGGTCTAAATAATTAGGTAAATGTGATCAGTTTTTTATTATTAATACATTTGCAAAAATTTCGAAAAACCTATTTTTGCTTTGTCATTATGGGGTATTGTGTGTAGATTGACGAGGGGAAAAAACAACGTAATCTATTTTATATATAAGGCTGTAACGCAACAAAATGTTGAAAAAGTCAAGGTCTGAATACTTTCCGAATGCACTGTACACAATCCATGTCTCAATTGTCTCAAGGCTTAAAAATCCTTCTTTATCCTATCTCCTCCCCTTCATCTACACTGACTGAATGGATTTAATAAGTGACATCATTAAGGGATAATAGATTTAACCTGGATTCACCTGGACAGTCTATGTCATGGAAAGAGCAGGTGTTCTTAATGTTTTGTATACTCGGTGTAGTGAGTGTACATCTATGAACATTTATGTGAAAACAATCAACCACGTTACAGCAGTGCAATTCCACCTGCAGAAATAGCCTGGCAGCTGGCAGAGGTGGCAGGACACCAGAACTGAAACCCAACAAGCTTTTCATTTAATATTCCCCCTGAAATCCACACAGATCCCTCTAAATGCCCTCTGCACGCAGCTTACCATTGAATATGCAAGATATTCTTATGAAAAAGGATCAAATCTGAGGGTAAAAAGATTATAGAACAATTTTGGAGAATGAAAACCCTAAGCAGTGCATTAAGAATAAGCCTGTTGGATTCTTCTTCTTTGAAAAAGTCATTTATTGAAGTCATTTATTGTGAATTGCAGTGAATTTGACAGTAACTTACAGGCAGCTCATTGGCAAGTAAGTTACTGTATTTCATATCGCAGCAAATATAGGCTCTTACAAGGTACCTCTCAAAATATGTTAATAAGTCAGAAACAACAATACCATGCACCCACTAGTGGTCAAAAGTTTTTTGGTACTACAAAAATACGGCATGGTACTGTATTCTGTTGGGTAGAATTACAGTACCATTAGAAATACAGCAATTATTTCCCCACCCACATTTCCCCATAATGTACCATAATTGAAAGTATGCTGCAGTAAAATGTTTTACAGCATTTGACTGTTGACAATACCCAAAATGACCGTATAAATTACACTTTTCCATTACAGTGTGTGAAAAATTAAGTTTGTGTCAGGGACCCTTAGAAGGAAGAGGGAGAATAGTGTCTAATAGAGAGATAAAAAAGACAGTGTCCAGCGCAGGAACCCAATGTATGCATTTTGGTTCAGGCGCACGCACACAAGAGACTAAATCAAGTGTGATGCGTAAAGAATGTGGCTGGACATTGGCAGTTGAGTTCAGCAGCTTGGGTCTGTGTAGCATCCCAACTGGCACCCTATTCCCTATATACTACTTTTTACCTATATGACTCTGGTCAAAAGTAGTGCACTGTATAGGGAATAGGGTACCATTTGGGCTGCAGCCTATGTCTCTGGCTGCTATTGTGTGGTGCTGAGCTGTCAGCAGCTGGGGTATTTGGCCACTTTGTTCCCCACGTGGCAGTGTGACAGAGGGGGGAAGGCATGTACCTCTGCCCTGGGATGACTGAGGGCTAGCAGTCGCCTCAGGTTAGGGCTGGGTCCATCACCATCACTCCTCCTACCACAGACTGCTGCCTCAGCACATTCTGCTGCTTTTGTCTGTTGTATACACACACACACACACACACACACACACACACACACACACGAGCGCACACACTCGCAGGCACGCGCACACACACACTCGCAGGCATGCTGTTACAAACACACACACGTAAATAAAAACACACCGACAAACATATCCAGACACAATCTGTGAATATCTTAGTCTGCTCTTGTCCTAAAAGACAATCAAATTGAAGAGAGATTGAGGATACACAGTGCCTTCATTAAGTATTCACACCCCTTGACTTTTTCCACAATTTGTTGTGTTACAGCTTGAATTTAAAATGTATTAAATTGAACATGTGTGTGACTGATCTACACACAATAACCCATAATGTCAAAGTGGATTTTGTTTTTTGGAAATGTTAACAAATTAATAAAAAATGAAAAGCTGAAATGTCTTGAGTCAAACCCTTTGTTATGGCAACCCTAAATAAGTTAACCAGTAAACATTTGCTTAACAAGTCACATAATAAGTTGCATGGACTCACTCTGTGCAATTACATGATTTTTGAATGGCTCACCGTTAACGTAAACCTGGCAGAGACAACGAATGCTTCTCAAATGGAACCCTATAGTGCATTACTTTTGATCAGGTCCCATAGGGCTCTGGTCAAAAGTAGTGCACTATGTAGGGGATAGGGTGCCATTTGTGACACAGACAGATTGTTTTGCTCCATATCTCCTAGGATCATAAGGAATCCTACATAGCCACTCCTAGGATGAGCAAGGGAAGCGATTTGGAGGTAGCATTAGGATCAAATCGCCTGCAGATGCTGCTCCGTTTAATTTCCTGCAGAGAGCAGCTCTTCTCCGTGCAGCAATACTAATGGCACAGATCACTTGGAACAGACAAATAAGGGCGTAACACTGCTGTAACACTGCCACGTTTCACAGTGGTTTAGCATTTGTTGTCAATAATTAGAATTGGTGTTTAGACCTGCTGAATGTTACTGTAATAGTAAACAACATACAAATAGTCATATGCACAATCAAAAGTGCATTCTGAATCAGCACATTACACTCCACCAAGCATTTGTGCATGCTACTAGACAATACAATAAAAACAAAAGCATTTAATTTGTCCGAAAGTACTTTCTCATATTCAAAATAAAATGTATATTTGTCGACAAAGGTATTCTTTATCGGTCTTCTCTCTTACTTTGTGGTGGGAGTAGGGAGGGGGCTGTAGGGTTGTGACCTGATACAAGAGCAAACAGCTATTTTATGGAGCTCCTTGCTTCTCTCAAAGCTGGAGATCTTGGTCCTTAGACGTGTCATTTCGGATTCCTGATCCCCCCCCACCCAAAACAAAGATAATTATAATAATGACTTTACCACAATCAATGGGTATGGCAACTTCAAGATAATTAACTATCAAATAAACATTAGCTGTTTAGCTACAAGAGGATATTCCTTCACCGCTCTACCTTGATGAGCAGGGTCTCGCTGGTCCTCTGCAGCAGCTGTTCTCTGGTGTTGAGTTCTGCCAACAGGGCGGTGGTGTTGTGCTGGGCCTCCTCCAGCTGCAGTCTGTAATGCTGTAGTTCAGAGGTCAGCTGATCCTGGGAGCAGCGTAGGGTGGCGGAGACACACTCTGACGCCTTCAGCACCTCCGCCTGGCTCTCCTGTAGAGCTGACAGCTGGAGGAGAAGAGACCCCCATTGGTTTAACGGAAGGGACTCATGCTCATTGTCAGTACTCAAGAGACTTAGAAGACTTATCTAAAACTTTTCTGAATCAGAGGATCCAACAAAAACAGATGATCGATTTAGTAAACTGAGATGTATAATAACCTCCAAATACTCCCTTCGCACGGGAGGACAGACCTGGGAATTTAGCAGATAATTTCTAGGAGAAACTCAGTATAAAAGGGTCAAAGTTTGAACCCCTCTACTGAACCTGGGTCATTCCGACAAAATTTGATGTGAATGTAACTAAACAGACAGTTACTATGACCTAATGTAGAAGGCTCTAGCTACCTCATTCTGTTGCAGCCATCTCAGTGTGTCGAGCTCCAGTCTGAGGGAGGCCACTGTGGCCTGGAGTCTGGCCTCAGTCTGGGCAGCCTGCTCCTCCATCCTCCCCTGCTCCTCCTCCATATGCCTGGCATGGTTCTCCTATCACCAATATCACCCAGATGACCAGGCATTAGTATCGTTATGTGCCGCCTCCAGTATCCCCAGCATCTAGTAGATGTTTAACAGCACCTAGTACAAACACTGATAATCTTGCATGCTCAAAGGTGGAATTATATCACATAGCATTTACTGTAAGTACCACAGCACACAAGCGCTGATTAAATTATATCACGTCACGGACATGTGCGCTTATGTGGGAGACAATAAGAGGGTGCCGTGAGTGGGTCAAACCTTTTCACGGCATAACTGAACACTTTCTTCTAGCTGTATTGCCAGGCTCTCACAGCGACTATGCATCTCCTGGTTGTGAGATGTCCTCTGGAGCTTCTCCCTGCACAGAAACAGCTGCTGGCCCTGGACTAAGGCTTCCTGATGGCCGGCCACACACGGCCACACACACACACGGCCACACACACACACACACACACACACACTGTAGCCACAGTTCACAGAAGACTTACAGAAAGACAGTCAAATGAAAGACCCATATTGACAAAAGAAGAGTAGATGTTATGTCAGTACTCAGAAATAGACACTGATGTCGAACTGCTGAGGCAACATCTTGAGACAAAGCTGTCAAAACTGAAACCCTTGGTAAACATGTTTTGTTGAGTGAGAACAGTAGTGTAATGACAAGATAGACATACTGTAGATACGGTATACCATTGTTTCATTAACTATTTTGGGCTACTCAATTGCAAAACTGCCATAGCATTGCCATATATTCTACTTCTGAAAAGTGTCCTTTCCCCACATATATCAGCATGAGTACTTCTAACAAAGGAACATTCCATGCCACAGTGGATATAAAATAGATAAAGGTCAGCTAAGGTGACTTCATCATGTAAAATACAAGGAAGATGTATGAGATGATAACTGGGCCCAATGTAGCAGCCCAGTGAATTAGTGGTGAAACTATTATAGTGTGTGGTGTAAGAAAGTAGACAGAGTGAGTGAGTGTGTGTGTTATTGTGGTCAGGTTTTGTGTGAGATGCTGTTATAATTTACAGTGTTAGATAATAAGCCTATCATTACGTTAAACTGAGGAACTCATTCTCACGCTCCCCTCTCTCTGAGAACCACAAGGACAACACAAGGACAACACAAGGACAACACAAGGACAACAGCCTGCTCCTGTCCCACTGTGGACGTGTTAACAAAAATGTTACATGGGAAAGATGGGTTTGGATTGTGGGATGTCAGTGTCCAAGTGTTGAAAAAAATGACTCCCACCGGGGAATCTGGTTAGAACACCCATGAGACTACAGAGCAGTGTTGTGTTCGAGACACATTCAAGAACAAGAGCGGAGGAAATCGAGTCCGAGGCAAGACCGAGACCGGGAGGGGGACAAGGAGCGAGAGACCAAGTCAAGACCGAGGTCAGAAAAATGGTCAAAAGTCCAATTCGAGTCCAATTCAAGACCGTGATTGATATTTTGTCAAATCACCACAATAAGAGTTCAAAACGTCCAGTATTTCTGTGTTCATATTTCAGAACATATTTAGACATTCAGAACAGTGAAAAAAATGCATGCTGAGGGAAAATAGAGACACTCTACAAATTATTCCTAACCCAAACACAGTGGGGAACAATGGGCCTTCTACGCCTTCAGAGAAGGGCTAAGGATTTATAAAATAACTATTAGAATAATAATATTATAATTATATTATTATTTTCAATAATGTTCTGATTTAATCTCTTCAGTTTTTGTTGGAAAGGGTTAACACTGAAGCAAAAAAAATATTGAATCACGATTTTTCTTTGCTGGTCTTTGGGGAGATAAATCTAGCTAGCTAAGGCAGCCATTGGCTAAGCCATTAGGAGCTAGATAAAAGGCATCTGCCATTCAACTGTATTAGGGCAAAATTTTGGAGTGACAGTGGAATCAACCAATCACATTGACTTAATGGCTGCGACCGTTATTACAAACATGTATGGAAATTCAGCCTTCTTGAAGGCCAATAGGACACTGCGCAAGAGCGAGCAGTAATTTTCCCAGTGTCTAGCTAGCTAGCTTTTGTTATAGGCTAGTTTGCAGTGGCTGCAGCAGGTGTTATCAAAGAGGATGTTGTTGCTAATTTGTTAGCGTCTCTCTTTTCAAGAATAACTTTCAACTAGTTAAGTTTAAAATTATCATCTGGTGAGTGGAACTGTGTTTTTTATTGTAGCGCGCTTGCTGTTAGCCATCTCTTTGAAAAAAAACTTGTGTGTGAAACATTGTTGCATTTAATGTCAAACTGACAGCATTTTAGCAACATGATATCTTATTAAAATCTGTTCATATACACCCCTGGGAAGAATATAACACTTTAAACTTTTTTTTGACAAGCGACCAATTAGATATGGTAATTTTCACGTTTTCATAAATTCTTAGAATGTTTGGGAATTACGTATACTAAGGCATTTGTGGAAATTCTATAGCAATATAGAGTGTGAAAGGGGTCATGCATTTGGACAATTAATAGACACCGCAGTAAATAAAACAGAATAAAAGCGTCTGTCTTGTCCAGGACTGGAGTCTACGCAGACCGGTGCACTATAGCCAATCAGAGCTACAGTAGGCCTTTATACAAACAAGCCATTTGCCACAAGGGCCTGCCATCATTCCCTTTGAACTGGACTGTGTCTTTACAGGCAGTTGCAACAGCGTGACTTTAGATCAGTAGAATGCATTTGCCAAAAGTCACAAAAATACACCTGAATGGATTTCTGCAAATATTTAAACACAACAGAAGTATGACCTCGCAAGTGGTGCAGTGGTCTAAGGCACTAAATATAAATATATTTCACGTGCTTTGTGAATGTGTAGGCGACTTTATGCATTATTTCCCTATTCTACTACATAATTGATATGTCGTATATATCCTCTACACTACATTGATACGCATCAGTAGGGATTAAGAAGTGAGTATATGCAATACAAACTGAAAAAAGTGGGTGTACAGTTTATACCTGCGTATACCCTCCACTACACCACTGGCCCTTTGTGTTTTACAGCTCAGCATTCAACACCATAGTACCCTCCAAGCTCATCCTCAAGCTGGAGGCCCTGGGTCTCAACCCCACCCTGCGCAATTGGGTCCTGAGGCTGCTGCCTACATTGACACCCAATCACTGGCCACTTTAATAAATGGATCACTAGTCACTTTAAACAACGCCACTTTAAATAATGCCACTTTAATAATGTTTACATATCTTACATTACTCATATCACATGTATATACTGTATTTTATACCATCTACTGCACCTTGCCTATGCCACTCGGCCATCGCTCATCCATATCCATATACTTACATGTACATATTCTCATTCACCCCTTTAGATTTGTGTGTATTAGGTAGTTGTTGGGGAATTGTTAGATTACTTGTTAGATATTACTGCATTGTCGGGAACAAGAAGCACAAGCATTTCGCTACACTCGCATTAACGTCTGCTAACCATGTGTAGGCGACAAATAAAATTGGATTTGATTTACAAAAAGTGCACTCTCCTACATGAGTGCGCTGTTATATCGGTTGCTGTCCTTTCAGAATCACAACCCTGTCACACACTGAAGCAGTGGCGACCTGTCATTCAGGGCAGGTGGGGCTCTGCTTTGAGCCCCACATGTTTAGCAAAAAAAAATATATATCTATCACACACACACACACACACACACACACACACACACACACACACACACACACACACACACACACACACACACACACACACACAGTACCAGTCAAAAGTTAACACAACTACTAATTTAAGGGTTTTTCATACTTAAAAAAAAAAATATATATATAAATAAAACCCTTGAATGAGTAGGTGTGTCCAAACTTTTGACTGGTACTGTGTGTGTGTGTGTGTATATATATATATATATATATATACACACACAGTTGAAGTGGGAAGTTTACATACACCTTAGCCAAATACATTTAAACTCAGTTTTTCACAATTCCTGACATTTAATCCGAGTAAAGATTCCCATGGTGTTTACACTTGGCTACTATTGTTTGTATAAATGAATGTGGTACCTTCAGGTGTTTGGAAATTGCTCCCAAGGATGAACCAAACTTGTGGAGGTCTACAATTTTTTTCTCTGAGATCTTGGCTGATTTCTTTGGATTTTCACATGATGTCAAGCAAAGAGGCACTGTACCCAGTTGCACAGGGTGGGATCGAGACCCAGGGTCTCGAGCATGATGACGAGTTTGGAGGGTACTATGGTGTTAAATGCTGAGCTGTAGTCAATGAACAGCATTCTCACATAGCTTTCCTCTTGTCCTGATGGGTTAGGGCACTGTGCAGTGTGGTTGTGATTGCGTCGTCTGTGGACCTGTTGGGGCGGTAAGCAAATTGGAGTGGGTCTAGGGTGTCAGGTAGGGTGGAGGTGATATGATCCTTGACTAGTCTCTCAAAGCACTTCATGATGACGGAAGTGAGTGTTACCGGGAGGTAGTCGTTTAGCTTAGTTACCTTAGCTTTCTTGGGAACAGGAACAATGGTGGCCCTCGAAGCATGTGGGAACAGCAGACTGGGATAAGGATTGATTGAATATGTTCGTAAACACACCAGCCAGCTGGTCTGCGCATGCTTTGAGGATGCGGCTGGGGATGCCGTCTGGGCCTGCAGCCTTGCGAGGGTTAACACGTTTAAAATGTTTTACTCACGTCGGCTGCAGTGAAGGAGAGTCCGCAGGTTTTGGTAGCGGGCCGTGTCAGGTGCACTGTATTGTCCTCAAAGCGAGCAAAGAAGTTGTTTAGTCTGTCTGGGAGCAAGACATCCTGGTCCGTGACGGGGCTGGTTTTCTATTTGTAATCCGTGATTGACTGTAGACCCTGCCACAAACCTCGTGTCTGAGCCGTTGAATTGCGACTCTACTTTGTCTCTATACTGACGCTTAGCTTGTTTGATTGCCTTGCAGAGGGAATAGCTACACTGTTTGTATTCGGTCATGTTTCTGGTCACCTTGCCCTGGTTAAAAGCAGTGGATCGTGCTTTCAGTTTTGCGCGAATGCTGCCATCAATCCACGGTTTCTGTTTGGGGAATGTTTTAATAGTTGCTGTGGGTACGACATCGGCGATGCACTTGCTAATAAAATCGCTCACCGAATCAGCGTATTCGTCAATGTTGTTGTTTGACACAGTGTGGAACATATCCTGCGGCTATGGAACTCTGACCTGTTCACCGGACGTGCTACCTTGTCCTGGACCTACTGTTTTCGACTCGCTCTCTCGCTACTGCAACTGTTGTCTCTAACGCTGAATGCTCGGCTATGAAAAGTCAACTGACATTTACTCCCGAGGTGCTGACCTGTTGCACCCTTGACAACTACTGTGATTATTATTATTTGACCATGCTGGTAATTTATGAACGTTTGAACATCTTGGCCATGTACTGTTATAATCTCTACCCGGCACAGCCAGAAGAGGACTGGACACCCCTCAGAGCCTGGCTCCTCTCTAGGTTTCTAGGTTCCTGCCTTTCTAGGGAGTTTTCCCTAGCCACCGTGCTTCTACATCTGCATTGCTTGCTGTTTGGGGTTTTAGGCTGGGTTTCTGTATATCACTTTGTGATATCGGCTGATGTGAAAAGGGCTTAATATATCAATTTGATTTATTGATCAAGCTTCGATTATTTGAGTCAGCTGTTTAGTGGTTGGGCAAAAACCAAAATGTACACCCACGAGGGGCCCCAGGACAGAGTTAGCGAAACCTTGATATACTTAACCCTAATCAAGTATTATTATTAGCCATACATCCACTGTCCTCCAGCATGGAGACACACTCACTCTACCTTCTCCAGGTCCTCCTTTCCCTGCAGTTGTTTCTGTATCAACTCCAGCCTCTCACTCAGAAACTCCACCTGACACACAAACTTATCTGAACCACTAGACTACACAATTTAAACCTGTACAGTGCCTTCAGAAAGTATTCACACACTCACTTTTTCCACATTTGTTTGTGTTTCAGCCTGAATTTAAAATGGATTACATTGAGATTGTGTGTAAGCCAGTGACAAACAATAATTCCACTTTGCATTATGTTTTCGAAATGTGTACTAATTAAGAATGAAAAGTATTCAACCCATTTGTTATGGCAAACCTAAAGTTCAGGAGTAAAAATGTGCTTAATAAGTTTCATGGACCGTGTGTAAGAAGTGTTTAACAATATTTTTAATGAATACCTCATCTTTGTACCCCACACATACAGATAATTTTAAGGTCCCTCAGTCGAGCAGCGAATTTCAAGCACAGACTCAACCACAAAGACCAGGGAGCTTTTCCAATGCCTCGCAAAGAAGAGCACCTATTTGTAGAAAAGTAAAAACAAAAGACATTGAATATCCCTTTGAGCATAATGAAGTTATTAATTACACTTTGGATGGTGTATCAATACACCCAATCACTAAAAAAATAGTCGTCCTTCCTAAATCAGTTACCAGAGTGAAAGGAAACCACTCAGGGATTTCACGAGGCCAATGGCAACTTTAAAACAGTTTGAGTTTAACGGCTATGATAGGAAAACTGAAAATTAATCAACAACCTTGTAGTTACTCCACAATACTAACCCAATGGAAAGTGAAAAGGAAGCCTGAACAGAATACCATATAGGTATGCTTGTAATCGTTAAGGATTGAGGAGTTGGAGCAAAGCACAGGAAAAATCCTAGAGGAAAACTTGGTTCTGTCTACTTTCCCCCAAAAAGTTCGGTCATATGCACATCCTTAACTTAGGTGCTGGGCTTTCCACCAGACACCGGGAGATGAGTTCACCTTTTAGCAGGACAATAACCTAAAACACAAGGCCAAATCTGGACTGGAGTTGCTAATCAAGAAGACAGTGAATGTTACTGAGTGGCGAAGTTACAGTTTTTACATTTCTGCTTAAATCTATGGCAAGACCTGAAAATGGTTGTCTAGCAATGAGCAACAATCAATTTGACAGAGCTTGAAGAATTTTGAAAATAATAAAATGGGCAAATATTGCACAATCCAGGGGTGGAAAGCGCTTAGAGACTAGAGGTTGTCCGATTAAACGGAATGGCCGATTTCAAGTTTTCATAATCGTAAATCGGTATTTTTGGACACCGATTTGGCTTTTTTTTTAATTATTTTTTTACACCTTTAACTAGGCAAGTCAGTTAAGAACGCATTCTTATTTTCAATGACGGCCTAGGAACGGTGGGCTAACTGCCTCGTTCAGGGGCAGAACGGCAGATTTTTACCTTGTCAGCTCGGGGGATTCAATTTTGCAACCTTACAGTTAACTAGTCCAACGCTCTAACCACCTGATTACATTGCACTCCACGAGGAGACTGCCTGTTACGCGAATGCAGTAAGCCAAGGTAAGTTGCTAGCTAGCATTAAACTTATCTTAATAAAACAATCAATCAATCATAATCCCTAGTTAACTACACATGGTTGATGATATTACTAGTTTATCTAGCGTGTCCTGCGTTGAATATAATCGATTCGGTGCGTATCGTTGCGCCAATGTGTACCTAAACATCAATGCCTTTATTAAAATCAATACACAGAAGTATACATTTTTAAACCTGCATATTTAACTTTGTGTCACTTCTCTTGCGTTCATTGCACGCAGAGTCAGTGTATATGCAACAGTTTGGGCCACCTAATTTGCCAAAATGTTACGGAATTATGACATAACATTGAAGGTTGTACAATGTAACAGGAATATTTAGATTTATGGATGCCACCCGTTAGATAAAATACGGAACGGTTCTGTATTTCACTGAAAGAATAAAACGTCTCGTTTTCGAGATTATAGTTTCCAGATTCGGCCATATTAATGACCTAAGGCTCTTATTTCTGTGTTATCATGTTATAACTAAGTCTATGATTTGGTAGAGCAGTCTCGCTCTCGCTCTGCATGGGTAACGCTGCTTCGAGGGTGGCTGTTGTCGTTGTGTTCCTGGTTCGAGCCCAGGTAGGGGCGAGGAGAGGGACGAAAGCTATACTGTTACACTGGCAATACTAAAGTGCCTATAAGAACATCCAATAGTCAAAGGTTAATGAAATACAAATGGTATAGAGATAAATAGTCTTATAATAACTGCAACCTAAAACTTCTTACCTGGGAATATTGAAGACTCATGTCAAAAGGAACCACCAGCTTTCATATGTTCTGAGCAAGGAACTTAAACGTTAAGCTTTCTTACATGGCAGATATTGCACTTTTACTTTCTTCTCCAACACTTTGTTTTTGCATTGTTTAAACCAAATTGAACATGTTTCATTATTTATTTGAGGCCAAATTGATTTTATTCATGTGTTATATTAAGTTAAAATAAGTGTTCATTCAGTTTTGTTGTAATTGTCATTATTACAAATAAAATAAAAAGATTGGCCGATTTAATCGGTATCGGCTTTTTTTTGTCCTCTAATAATCGGTATCGGTGTTGAAAAATCATAACCGGTCGACCTCTATTAGAGACTTACCCAGAAAGACTCACCTGCTGTAATCACTGCCAAATGTATTGACTCAGGAAGTTGAATACCTCAAGATATGTGTTTTTTTATTATTTATACTTTTATTTATTTTTTTCATATTTACTTTTTTTTTTTACAAATGTTAAACATTTTCTTCCATTTTGACAGAGTATTTTGTGTAGATTGTTGACAAAATGATTAAACCCATTTTAATCCCAATTTTGTAAGACAAAAAAAGTCAAGTGGTGTGAATACTTTCTGAAGGCACTGTATATCAGGTCATCAAAAATGAGTTTGTGGAACACATATGGCTCCGTTATAATATTTCAGAACACAATTGCAATAACAGTTTAGCATAGTAGAACATACATCTATCAGAACCATGTGGCATGCGTTGCTGATTGACAGAACCTGTTCTACTCAGATGGATTAGTGAGTGCTGTTAACTCAAGTGAGATGTGATGTAGTAAACCTGGTTGGTTCTCTCCTTGGCCTCTCTCTGGGAAATCTCCAGCGTCCCCTGTTGGAGGATGAGCTTCTGCTGCATCTTCTGTGTATGACTCTCAACAGCAGCCTCTAATTTACTGAGCTTGACACACAGAGAATCACATACATGGATTAAAGAAATTGGCAAAATCATGGTGTTGATGTGAGCAACCATTGTGAGTGATACAAATAAAATAAAAAGTTTAACAAAAAAGTTAACCACATATTTGAAAAAAATGGTTGTCTGTGTTATGTAGTCTTGTGTACATATTGTGTGTGTGGGTTGCTTTGGTGCACCTGGAGGGATTTTAGTTCAAGTTCCTCCTGCCTTTCCTTAATTTCTGTGTCTTTGTCGATAATCTCCTGTTTCTTTTGCTCCAACTCTCTACATGTCTCCTCCAACTGACTGTGTATCACCCTGGGGAAACAAACACACATACAGTGGTGGAAAAAGTAACCAATTGTCATACTTGCGTAAAAGATACCTTAATAGAAAATGACTCAAGTAAAAGTATTTGGTATCAAAACTAAAAGTATAAATCAATTCTAATTCCTAATATGAAGCATACCAGACGGGACAATTTTCTTGATTTTTAAATGTACGGATAGCCAGGGGCACTCTAACACTCAGACATAATTTACAAAGCATTTGTGTTTAGTGAATCCACTAGATCAGAGGCAGTAAGGATGACCAGGGGTGTCCTCTTGATAATTGCGCGAATTGGACCATTTTCCTGTCCTGCTAAGCACTCAAAATGTAACAAGTACTTTTGGGTGTCAGGGAAAATGTACATCACGCACACACAAGGGCCCAAAAGTGTATCAACAAAGCAGAGCTCGGCACAAAACCCCAATATCCAGAAAAATCTAAATCCAGAAGGACTAGGGTATTTTTCTAATTTCACTGAAGTTAAACATGTGATACCTCTAACTGTACAATAATATCAGTGATTACTGTTTTGATCAAGAACAGGAGATGATAAACATAGCCGATAGCCTTCTAGCATATGATGCTGCTGTCTGTGTGGGAGAAAAACACAATGCTAAATTTAGACGCAGTCAGACAAAATGACCTTGCGGCTGTTCAAGACACTGGAACCATCCAAGCAATGATGGTGCCCTGCAGTTTGGGAGGAATGTACATAAACTCAGCAAAAAAATAAACATCTTCTCACGGTCAACTGCGTTCCTTTTTCAGTAAACTTAACATTTGTAAATATTTGTATGAACATAATATTCAACAACTGAGACAAACTGTACAAGTTCCACAGACATGTGACTAACAAATGGAATAATGTGTCTCTGAACAAATGGGGGGTCAAAATCAAAAGTCAGTCAGTATTTGGTGTGGCCACCAGCTGCATTAAGTATTGCAGAGATGACCTTGTCATAGACTGCACCAGATTTGCTAGTTCTTGCTTTGAGATGTTAACCCACTCTTCCACCAAGGCACCTGCAGGTTCCCAGACATTTCTGGGTGGAATGGCCCAAGCCCTCACCCTCCGATCCAACAGGTCCCAGGAGTGCTCAATGGGATTGAGATCCCTCTTCGCTGGCCATGGCAGAACACTGACATTCCTGTTGTCGTGTCTTTACTTTCATTAAATGAAGACTTTTAGTTTTTATCAAAGTCTCTGTAATCAGCATTATGTGATTAACTAATCAGGCAAATGTAATTAACTAGGAAGTCGGGGCACCAAGGAAAATATTCAGATTACAAAGTTATAATTTTCCTAATACAACTTTTCAGATATTTTAACGTAGAAAAGAGGACGATCAGCTGTCCATCCTGTCTCCCTGTAGCGCTGTCTTAGGTATCTCACAGTACAGACATAGCAATTTATTGCCCTGGCCACATCTGCAGTCCTCATGCCTCCTTGCAGCATGCCTAAGGCACGTTCACGCAGATGAGCAGGGACCCTGGGCATCTTTCTTTTGGTGTTTTTCAGAGTCAGTAGAAAGGCCTCTTTAGTGTCCTAAGTTTAAGCTGTTAGTGTCTTAACGACCGTTCCACCGGTGCATGTTCATTAATTGCTTATGCATGGGAAACAGTGTTTAAACCCTTTACAAAGAAGATCTGAGAAGTTCAAAACAAATCAAATTGTATTGGTCACATTCACATGGTTAGCAGATGTTAATGCGAGTGTAGCGAAATGCTTGTGCTTTTAGTTCCGACCATGCAGTAATATCTAACAAGTAATCTAACATTCACAACTACCTTATACACACACACAAGTGTAAAGGAATGAATAAGAATATGTACATATAAATATATGGATGAGAGATAGCCAAACGGCATAGGCAAGATGCAGTAGATGGTATAGAGTACAATATATACATATGAGATGAGTAATGTAGGGTATGTAAACATTATATAAAGTGGCATTGTTTAAAGTGAATAGTGACGCATTTATTACATCCAATTTTTTATTATTAAGTGGCTAGAGATTTGAGTCAGTATGTTGGCAGCAGCCACTCAATGTTAGTGATTGCTGTTTAACAGTCTGAAGGCCTTGAGATAGAAGCTGTTTTTCAGGCTCTTGGTCCCAGCTTTGATGCACCTGTACTGACCTTGCGCTTAATGAAGAGTTTGGAGGAGACTATGGTGTTAAATGCTGAGCTGTAGTTGATGAACAACATTCTTACATAGGTATCCCTCGTCCAGATGGGTTAGGGCAGTGTGATTGCGATTGCGTGTCTGTGGACCTATTGAGGCGGAAAGCAAATTGGAGTGGGTCTAGGGTGTCAGGTAGGGTGGAGGTGATATGGTCCTTGACTAGTCTCTCAAAGAACTTTAGGATTACGGAAGTGAGTGCTACGGTGCGATAGTCGTTTAGCTCAGTTTTCTTGGGAACAGGAACAATGGTGGCCCTCTTGAAGCATGTGAGAACAGCAGACTGGGATAGGGATTGATTGAATGTCCGTAAACACACCAGCCAGCTGGATTGCGCATGATGAGGACGCGGCAAGGGATGCCGTCTGGGCCGGCAGCCTTGCGAGAGCTAACGGGTTTAAATGTCTTACATCAGCCACGGAAGAGGGGGGGGGGGGCACGCAGTCCTTGGTAGGCGGCACAGTATTATCGTCAACGCAGGCAATGGTGTTTAGTTTGTCTGGAAGCAAGATGCCGGTGTCCGTGACGTGGCTGGTTTCCTTATTGTAGTCTGTAATTTAATGTAGACCCTGCCACATACGTCTCGTGTCGGAGCTGTTGAATTGCGAATCCACTAAGTCCCTATACCGACATTTCGCTTGTTTTATTGCCTTGCGGAGGGAATAACTACACTGTTAATATTCTGCCATATTCCTAGTCATCTTTCCATGGTTGAATGTGGTGTTTCCTGCGAATGCCGCCATCTATCCACGGTTTCTAGTTAGGGTAGGTTTGAATATTCACATCTCCAACGCACTTCCTTATAAACTCACAGAGTCAGCGTATAAAATCAACGTTATTTTCTGAGACTTCCCTGGAACATTTCCCAGTCCGCGTGATCAAAACAATCTTGAAGTGTGGATTCTGATTGGTCAGACCTGCGTTGAAAAGTCCTTAGTATGGGTACTTCCTGATTGAGTGTCTGCCTGTAGGATGGTAGGAGCAAAATGGAGTCGTGGTCGGATTTGCCGAAGGGAAGGCGGGGGAGGGCCTTGTACGCATCCCGGAAGTTAGAGTAGCAGTGGTCCAGTTTATTGACCGCACGCGTGCTACAGTCAATGTGCTGCTAGAATTTAGGTAGCCTTGTTCTCAAATTTTCTTAGTTAAAATCCCCAACTACAATAAATGCAGCCTCAAGATATGGTTTCCAGTTTACATTGAGCCCAGTGAAGTTCCTTGAGGGCTGTCGTGGTGTCTGCTTGGGAGGGAGGGGGGGGTATACACGGCTGTGACTATAATCGAAGAGTGTTCTCTTGGGAGATAATGTGGGTGGAATTTGATTGTAAGGAATTCTAGGTCAGGTGAACAAAAATACTTGAGTTCTTGTATGTTGTTATGATTACACCATGAGTCGTTAATCATGAAGCACATCACTCCGCCCTTCTTCCCAGAGAGATGTTTATTTTGTCGGCGCAATGCATGAAGAAACCCGGTGGCTGTACCGACCCCGACAACATATTCAGAGAGAGCCGTGTTTACATGAAACAGAGAATGTTACCATCTCTGATGTCTCTGGATGGCAACACTTGCCCTAATTTCATCCACCTTGTAGTCTAGAGACTGGACATTGGCGAGTAATCTACTCAGAAGTGGACATCTCCGAAGTCTGACCAGGAGGCCGCTCTGGGTACCCCTTATGTGGCGACATCGTTTTGGGTCGGCCTATGGGATTAGATCCAATGTCCTGGGTGGTGGTCCGAACAGAGGATGCGCTTCGGGAAAGTCGTATTCTTGGTTGTAATGTTTGTAAATTGACGTTGCTCTTATATCCAATAGTTCTTCCCGGCTGTATGTGATAACACTTAAGGTTTTCTGGGCTAACAATGTAAGAAATAATACCTAAAAAAAACAAGTACTCGAAGCGAGGCGACCATCTAAGAGAAAAGAAAATCCATCATTACTTTAAAGACATGAAGGTCACGCAATACGGAATATTTCAAGAACTTTGAAAGTTTCTTCAAGTGCAGTCGCAAAAACCATCAAGCGCTATGATGAAACTGGCTCTCATGAGGCTCACCACAGGAATGGAAGACCCAGAGTTACCTCTGCTGCAGAGGACAAGTTCATTAGCGTTACCAGCCTCAGGAATTGCAGCCCAAATAAATTCAAGTAACGGACATCTCAACATCAACTGTGCAGAGGAGACTGCGAGAATCACGCTTTCATGGTCAAATTTCTGCAAAGAAACCACTACTAAAAACGACACATAAGAAGAAGAGACTTGCTTGGGTCAAGAAACACGAGCAATGGGCATTAAACCGGTGGAAATATGTTCGTTGGTCTGGAGTCCAAATAGGAGACATTTGGTTCCAACTGCCGTGTCTTCGTGAGACGAGGAGTGGGTGAGCGGGTAATCTCCGCATTTGTATTTCCCACCGTAAAGTATGGAGGCGTCTGAGTAAGGGCTATTTGACCAAGAAGGAGAGTGATGAGTGCTGCATCAGATGACCTGGCCTCCAAAATCCCGACCTGGTTTGGGATGAGTCGGGCCGCAGAGTGAAGGAAAAGCAGCCAACAAGTGCTCAGCATATGTGGGAACTCCTTCAAGACTGTTGGAAAAGCATTCCAGGTGAAGCTGGTTGAGATAATGCCAAGAGTGTGCAAAGCTGTCATCAAGGCAAAGGGTGGCTATTTGAATAATCTCAAATATAAAATATATTTAGATTTGTTTGACACTTTTTTGGGTACTACATGATTCCATGTGTGTTATTTCATAGTTTTGATGACTTCACTATTATTCTACAATGTAGAAAATAGTAAAAATAAAGAAACCCTTGAATGAGTAGGTGTTAACTTTTGACAGGTAGTGTGTGTGTGTGTGTGTGTGTACGTGTACAAGTCAGAAGTTTACATACACCTTAGCCAAATACATTTCAACTCAGTTTTTCACAATTTCTGCCATTTAATCCTAGTAGAAATTCCCTGTCTTAGGTCAGTTAGGATCACCACTTTATGTTAAGAATGTGAAATGTAGAATAATAGTGATTTATTTCAGCTTTAATTTCTTTCATCACATTCCCAGTGGGTCAGAAGTGTACATACACTCAATTAATATTTGCTAGCATTGCCTTTAAATTGTTTAACTTGGGCCAAACGTTTCAAGTAGCCTTCCACAAGCTTCCCACAATAAGTTGGGTGAATTTTGGCCCATTCCTCCTGACAGAGCTGGGGTAACAGTCAGGTTTGTAGGCCTCCTTGCACACACTTTTTCAGTTATGCCCACACATTTTTTATAGGGTCGAGGTCAGGGCTTTGTGATGGCCACTCCAATACCTTGACATCGTTGTGCTAAAGCAGTTTTGCCACAACTTTGGAAGTATGCTTGGGGTCATTATCCATTTGGAACACCCATTTGTGACCAAGCTTCAACTTCCTGACTGATGTCTTGAGATGTTGCTTCAATATATCCAAAATGTTCCTACCTCATGAAGCCAGTCCCTCCTGCAGCAAAGCACCCCCACCAGTGTACTTCACGGTTGGGATGGTGTTCTTTGGCTTGCAAGCCTCCCCCTTTTTCCTCCAAACATAATGATGGTCATTATGGCCAAACAGTTCAGTTTGTTTCATCAGACCAGAGGACATTTCTCCAAAAAGTACGATCTTTGTCCCCATGTGCAGTTGCAAACTGTAGTCTGGCTTTTTTTTATGCCAGTTTTGGAGCAGTGGCTTCTTCATTGCTGAACGGCCTTTCAGGTTATGTCTTTATAGGACACGTTTAACTGTGGATATAGATACTTTTTACCTGTTTCCTCCAGCATCTTCACAAGGTCCTTTGCTGTTGTTCTGGGATTGATTTGCACTTTTCGCACCAAAGTATGTTCATCTCTAGGAGACAGAACGCGTCTCCTTCCTGAGCATTATGATGGCTGTGTGGTCCCATGGTGTTTATACTTGCATACTATTGTTTGTACAGATGAACATGGTACCTTCAGGCGTTTGGAAATTGTTCCCAAGGATGAACAAGACTTGTGGAGGAGGTCTACAATTATTTTCTGAGGTCTTGGCTGATTTCTTTGGATTTTCCCATGATGTCAAGCAAAGAGGCACTGAGTTTGAAGGTAGGCCTTGAAATACATCCACAGGTACACCTCCAATTGACTCAAATGATGTTAATTAGCCCATCAGAAGCATCTAAAGCCATGACATCATTTTCTGGAATTTTCCAAGCTGTTTAAAAGGCACAATCAACTTAGTGTATGTAAACTTCTGACCCACTGGAATTGTGATACAGTGAATTATAAGTGAAATAATCTGTCTGTAAAAAATTGTTGGAAAAATTACTTGTGTCATGTAGATGTCCCAACCGACTTGCCAAAACTATAATTTGTGTAGTGGTTGATAAACAGTTTTAATGACCTCCATGTATGTAAAATTCCAACTTCATTTTTTTGTTTTTATTGTTCCTGTTGCAATGAAAAGTGTTGTTTTACAGGGTCAGCTATAGTAATAAGGTGCCCCTGCAGCAAATTAGGGTTAAGTGACTTGCTCATCAGACTTTTATTTTTATTTTTTGAAATTTTACCCCTTTTTCTCCCCAATTTCGTGGTATCCAATTGTTGTAGTAGCTACTATCTTGTCTCATCGCTACAACTCCCGTACGGGCTCGGGAGAGACGAAGGTTGAAAGTCATGCGTCCTCCGATACACAACCCAACCAGCCGCACTGCTTCTTAACACAGCGCGCCTCCAACCCGGAAGCCAGACGCACCAATGTGTCGGAGGATACACCGTGCACCTGGCAACCTTGGTTAGCGCGCACTGCGCCCGGCCCGCCACAGGAGTCGCTGGTGCGCGATGAGACAAGGACATCCCTACCGACCAAGCCCTCCCTAACCCGGACGACGCTAGGCCAATTGTGCGTCGCCCCACGGACCGACCTCCCGGTCGCGGCCGGTTACGACAGAGCCTGGGCGCGAACCCAGGGACTCTGATGGCACAGCTGGCGCTGCAGTACAGCGCCCTTAACCACTGCGCCACCCGGGAGGCCTCCACATCAGACTTTTCATTTAGCCGGATCTGGGTTACTGTCCCAACGCTCTAACCAATAAGCTACCTGGCGCCCATTAGCTCTTTAAAAAGTATTTCTGTGGTAATTGAAGAGGTTTTAAAAAGTTAATTTACTATTTAAAGCAAAGCAGTTACATATAGTCAAAGTTAAATAATTGGTCTGATTACTTTTATAGACTACTATATCAACCGTATTACTCTGGATTGTGGGGCAGTTAGATTATAAAAATAGATTATAAAAATGTCTTTACTACAGTTTCTGCACGTGAACTGAAAGCAGAAAGACATAGGACGAAGTGATCTTCTGTCAGAAGATGCGAATAAAAGGCAGGATTACGTGGACAACACTCTTAGGAAAGCAAAGCAACTCAATCATTCATGCTGTGGGTTTCAAACAAATACAGTGAATTCGTAAAGTAGTAGGACATTTATAAAGAAACTGAAACCACATTTACATAAGTATTCAGACCCTTTACTCAGAACTTTGTGGAAGCACCTTTGGAAGAAATTACAGCCTTGAGTCTTCTTGGGTATGACGCTACAAGCTTGGCACACCTATAAATTTGTCATTTAACGTTATGAAAACGTGATTACAAAAATACAGTTCATGCGGTTACTAAAACAGCTGTATTGTTAGATTGGTAGCAGATATTTTTGTACCGACATCAGATTTGATTAGCAGAGAAGTAGCTTAATAGTTTAAAAAGATATCAAGCACAATATTCCAGACCGATATGCATGTTTTAAAGTTTCAATGGCATTCCTAGCTTTAAAAACGGTGTACGAGTAGCTTTCTAAATAATAATAACTCAGAAGAATGTCAAAGATTTAAAGCTGCAATATGTAACTTTTTGGGCGACCTGACCAAATGCACATAAATGTCCATTATAGATCTGTCATTCTCGTTGAAAGCAAGTCTACGAAGCAGTAGATCTGTTCTACGTGCGCTATTTCTATGCTTCCCATTCTTAAGTTTGCTTTTGCGTTTACTTTCAGTTTTGTACAATAGCTTCAAACTTCTGAAAATACAAGCTTTTTTGTTATGAAAAATATATTTCAAAGCTGTTTAGATGGTACAATGATTCTCTACACAATGACTATTTGTTTTGTTGCATAAACTGAAATTAGGCTAACATATAGGCTGGGTTTCTGTACAGCACTTTGAGATATCAGCTGATGTACGAAGGGCTATATAAATCAATTTGATTTGATATTGCACTCTTGCTTCGCAAGCCCCACTAATAATAATATGAATAATTAGGATGCTTATATTTCTCCCGTTTCATGTACAAGTGTGTATTAATACGCATGTGTGAATTGGAAATGTTTTTTTTGCATATCCCAACTCCCCCTGAGACACTCTCGGAGAGTGGGGTCACAGCCACATCTTGGCACTCAAATATTTTCAATTGAAACAAAGCATCTGAAAGAGTTTCATGAAACAATATGAAAGACATGATCCTAGGGATACACATGGAAAATCCCCCAATAAAACTGTCATGATATGAATGTTTTCTTTTCATAATGTATGAACTGGAACTGGAGGGCAGGCAAGGACGTAATGTCGATAGCCTATAGTCTACCTTATAAAAAGACAAGTAGCACCAGTTAAACTTTGTTACACAATCTGTATGGGCAGCTGCTGCGTCACAGAAAGTGTGTTTGAAAAACAGCAGCAACAGATTCCCCACAACCAGTGACAATTGCCTCCAAGTGATGTATTACAAACGGGGGTGTGGGGGGTGTTCAGTCTTTGTCCCCTGGAAAATTACTTTAAGCACATAACCTTGGACAACCCTTGACAATAGAACACCACAGAAGCAACACAGCATTTATCTAATTTTACACAAGTTAAAAACAGAACCATGGCCATCATATTTTTGCTTCTTTCCCATTGGCCTGTAGCACAGTCCTTTGGTAATAATTTACACTGGTTTGGCTCCAAGTTCCCACACAACCCAGACAGGGTAAGAAGTGCTGGGAATAGGAGCTGAAATAAGTTCAGTGTTTATCAACCCCCAACGAAAATCAAGTCACAAAAAACAGAGTAAAAGGGGGATACCTAGTCAGTTGTCCAATTGAACGTATTCAACTGAAATGTGTCTTCCGCAATTAACCCAACCCCTCTGAATCAGAGGTGCGGGGGGCTGCCATAATCGACATCCACGTCTTTGGCGCCCGCAAAAGCAAAATAGATAAGTATTTCAAATAATTTGGGAGCAGTACAAATTGTAACGACAGATACAGTAATTATTTTAACATTCCTTGAGGCAATATACATTTTTACAAATAAATTATTTGGATTCAGCTTTGTCGTCAAGCTTCAAGCTTGAGGTGTTATGGCCCCATTGCTGAAAAGGAGTGAAGAGGGAGGTCAAAGTACCAGATACCAAATGGAGCCTCGGGTACTAAATGACTTGGGAGAGGGATGAAGGGGCTTCTGCCCAACTCATCTGTAGGAACACAAGATGAGGCCAACGGACAGGACTGTTTGCATTTGGGGCTCTCTCACCTCATCCCTGCTTGCAGTTTCTCCATGTCAACTTTGCGCTGCTCTGCGTTGGCCTGTGAGCGTCTCAATCGGTCTCGTAGCTCCTGCAGGTGGTCCAGTGTGTCCACCAGCTCTCCCTTCACCGTCTTCATCTGGCTCTCCAGCAGCTGGGTGCGGTGGAGGGAGTTCCTCCTGTCCTTCCTGGTGAAACGCACCTTCTCCTCCAGATCCTGGACTGAACCGGACAAGGCCCAGAGAACAAGGTTAGAAACATCACTCAGAGAAAGAGATCTCCAGATAAAGCCTAGTCCTCGACGAGATTCTGAACGCGCATTTTAATCAAGGACTCTGCTTAATCTGTGACCTGGAAAGTGGCCCCTAAAGACACACTCTCAGACAAAGAAGATCTAAAAGCTGCAAAAATACACAGGGATAGCATCAGAACAGTTACTTACGCTGTAAAGTTAATTGCTATCAAAAGTAGATACTTGTATAAATCAAATTCTATCCTCCGGATTCCTGCTTACAAGCAAAAATTAAAGCAGGATACACCAGTGACTAGATAAATAAAGAAGAGGTCAGGAGCAGGACTCTAACACGGAAGCTTTTAACAAATCCCGCTATGCCCTCCGACAAACCATCAAACAGGCAAAGCGTCAATACAGGATTATGATTGAGTCGTACTACACCGGCACTGACACTCGTTGGATGTGGCAGGCCCTGCAAACCATTACAGACTACAAAGGGAAGCACAGCCGAGAGCTGCCCAGTGACACGAGCCTCCCGGATGAGCTAAACTACTTCTATGCTCACCTTGAGGCAAATAACACTGAAACATGCAAGAGAGCACCAGCTGTACCTGAAGAGTGTGATCATGCTCTCAGCAGCCGATGTGAGTAAGACTTTTAGACAGGTCAACATTCACAAGGCCACAGGACCAGACGGATTACCAGAACGTGTACTGCGAGCACGCACTGAACAACTAGCAAGTGTCTTCACTGACATTTTCAACCTCTCCCTGTCTGAGTAGGTAATACCAACATGTTTTAAGCAGACCACCATAAATCAAATCAAATTTTATTTGTCACATACACATGGTTAGCAGATGTTAATGCGAGTGTAGCGAAATGCTTGTGCTTCTAGTTCCGACAATGCAGTAATAACAAGTATCTAACTAACAATTCCAAAACTACTGTCTTGTACACAGTGTAAGGGGATAAAGAATATGTACATAAGGATATATGAATGAGTGATGGTACAGAGCAGCATAGGCAAGATACAGTAGATGGTATCGAGTACAGTATGTACAAATGAGATGAGTATGTAAACAAAGTGGCATAGTATAAAGTGGCTAGTGATACATGTATTACATAAGGATACAGTCGATGATATAGAGTACAGTATATACGTATGCATATGAGATGAATAATGTAGGGTAAGTAACATTATATAAGGTAGCATTGTTTAAAGTGGCTAGTGATATATTTACATCATTTCCCATCAATTCCCATTATTAAAGTGGCTGGAGTTGAGTCAGTGTCAGTGTGTTGGCAGCAGCCACTCAGTGTTAGTGGTGGCTGTTTAACAGTCTGATGGCCTTGAGATAGAAGCTGTTTTTCAGTCTCTCGGTCCCAGCTTTGATGCACCTGTACTGACCTCGCCTTCTGGATGATAGCGGGGTGAACAGGCAGTGGCTCGGGTGGTTGATGTCCTTGATGATCTTTATGGCCTTCCTGTGACATCGGGTGGTGTAGGTGTCCTGGAGGGCAGGTAGTTTGCCCCCGGTGATGCGTTGTGCAGACCTCACTACCCTCTGGAGAGCCTTACGGTTGAGGGCGGTGCAGTTGCCATACCAGGCCCGCCAGGATGCTCTCGATTGTGCATCTGTAGAAGTTTGTGAGTGCTTTTGGTGACAAGCCAAATTTCTTCAGCCTCCTGAGGTTGAAGAGGCGCTGCTGCGCCTTCTTCACGATGCTGTCTGTGTGAGTGGACCAATTCAGTTTGTCTGTGATGTGTATGCCGAGGAACTTAAAACTTGCTACCCTCTCCACTACTGTTCCATCGATGTGGATAGGGGGGTGTTCCCTCTGCTGTTTCCTGAAGTCCACAATCATCTCCTTAGTTTTGTTGACGTTGAGTGTGAGGTTATTTTCCTGACACCACACTCCGAGGGCCCTCACCTCCTCCCTGTAGGCCGTCTCGTCGTTGTTGGTAATCAAGCCTACCACTGTTGTGTCGTCCGCAAACTTGATGATTGAGTTGGAGGCGTGCGTGGCCACGCAGTCGTGGGTGAACAGGGAGTACAGGAGAGGGCTCAGAACGCACCCTTGTGGGGCCCCAGTGTTGAGGATCAGCGGGGAGGAGATGTTGTTGCCTACCCTCACCACCTGGGGGCGGCCCGTCAGGAAGTCCAGTACCCAGTTGCACAGGGCGGGGTCGAGACCCAGGGTCTCGAGCTTGATGACGAGCTTGGAGGGTACTATGGTGTTGAATGCCGAGCTGTAGTCGATGAACAGCATTCTCACATAGGTATTCCTCTTGTCCAGATGGGTTAGGGCAGTGTGCAGTGTGGTTGAGATTGCATCGTCTGTGGACCTATTTGGGCGGTAAGCAAATTGGAGTGGGTCTAGGGTGTCAGGTAGGGTGGAGGTGATATGGTCCTTGACTAGTCTCTCAAAGCACTTCATGATGACGGATGTGAGTGCTACGGGGCGGTAGTCGTTTAGCTCAGTTACCTTAGCTTTCTTGGGAACAGGACCAATGGTGGCCCTCTTGAAGCATGTGGGAACAGCAGACTGGTATAGGGATTGATTGAATATGTCCGTAAACACACCGGCCAGCTGGTCTGCGCATGCTCTGAGGGCGCGGCTGGGGATGCCGTCTGGGCCTGCAGCCTTGCGAGGGTTAACACGTTTAAATGTCTTACTCACCTCGGCTGCAGTGAAGGAGAGACCGCATGTTTTCGTTGCAGGCCGTGTCAGTGGCACTGTATTGTCCTCAAAGCGGGCAAAAAAGTTATTTAGTCTGCCTGGGAGCAAGACATCCTGGTCCGTGACTGGGCTGGATTTCTTCCTGTAGTCCGTGATTGACTGTAGACCCTGCCACATGCCTCTTGTGTCTGAGCCGTTGAATTGAGATTCTACTTTGTCTCTGTACTGGCGCTTAGCTTGTTTGATAGCCTTGCGGAGGGAATAGCTGCACTGTTTGTATTCGGTCATGTTACCAGACACCTTGCCCTGATTAAAAGCAGTGGTTCGCGCTTTCAGTTTCACACGAATGCTGCCATCAATCCACGGTTTCTGGTTAGGGAATGTTTTAATCGTTGCTATGGGAACGACATCTTCAACGCACGTTCTAATGAACTCGCACACCGAATCAGCGTATTCGTCAATGTTATCTGACGCAATACGAAACATCTCCCAGTCCACGTGATGGAAGCAGTCTTGGAGTGTGGAGTCAGCTTGGTCGGACCAGCGTTGGACAGACCTCAGCGTGGGAGCCTCTTGTTTTAGTTTCTGTCTGTAGGCAGGGATCAACAAAATGGAGTCGTGGTCAGCTTTTCCGAAAGGGGGGCGGGGCAGGGCCTTATATGCGTCGCGGAAGTTAGAGTAACAATGATCCAAGGTCTTTCCTCCCCTGGTTGCGCAATCGATATGCTGATAAAATTTGGGGAGTCTTGTTTTCAGATTAGCCTTGTTAAAATCCCCAGCTACAATGAATGCAGCCTCCGGATAAATCGTTTCCAGTTTGCAGAGAGTTAAATAAAGTTCGTTCAGAGCCATCGATGTGTCTGCTTGGGGGGGGATATATACGGCTGTGATTATAATCGAAGAGAATTCTCTTGGTAGATAATGCGGTCTACATTTGATTGTGAGGAATTCTAAATCAGGTGAACAGAAGGATTTGAGTTCCTGTATGTTTCTTTCATCACACCATGTCACGTTGGCCATGAGGCATACGCCCCCGCCCCTCTTCTTACCAGAAAGATGTTTGTTTCTGTCAGCGCGATGTGTGGAGAAACCCGTTGGCTGCACCGCTTCGGATAGAGTCTCTCCAGTGAGCCATGTTTCAGTGAAGCAAAAGACGTTACAGTCTCTGATGTCCCTCTGGAATGCTACCCTTGCTCGGATTTCATCAACCTTGTTGTCAAGAGACTGGACATTGGCAAGAAGAATGCTAGGGAGTGGTGCGCGCTGTGCCCGTCTCCGGAGTCTGACCAGAAGACCGCCTCGTTTCCCTCTCTTTCGTAGTCGTTTTTTTGGTCGCTGCATAGGATCCACTCCGTTGTCCTGTTTGTAAGGCAGAACACAGGGTCCGCGTCGCGAAAAACATATTCTTGGTCGTACTGATGGTGAGTTGACGCTGATCTTATATTCAGTAGTTCTTCTCGACTGTATGTAATGAAACCTAAGATGACCTGGGGTACTAATGTAAGAAATAACACGTAAAAAAACAAAAAACTGCATAGTTTCCTAGGAACGCGAAGCGAGGCGGCCATCTCTGTCGGCGCCGGAGAACACTAAGGTAACCTGCCTAAATGACTACTGACCCGTAGTACTCACATCTATAGCCATGAAATGCTTTGAAAGGCTGGTCATGGCTCACATCAACACCATCATCCCAGAAACCCTAGACCCACTCCAATTTCCATACCGCCCCAACATATCCACAGATGATGCAGTCTCTATTGCACTCCACACTGCCCTTTCCCACCTGGACAAAAGGAACACCTATGTGAGAACGCTATTCATTAACTACAGCTTTAGCGTTCAACACCATAGTGCCCTCCAAGCTCATCTATAAGCTAAGGACCCTGGGACTAAACACCTCCCTCTGCAACTGGATCCTGAACTTCCTTGATGTGCTGCCCTCAGGTGGTAAGGGTAGGTAACAACACATCCGCCACACTGATCCTCAACACAGGGGCCACTCAATGGTGCGTGCTCAGCCCCCTCCTGTACTCCCTGTTCACTCATGACTGCACGGCCAGGCACGACTGCAACACCATCATTAAATTGCCGATGACACAACAGTGGTAGGCCTGATCACGACAACAACGAGACAGCCTATAGGGAGGAGGTCAGAGACCTGGCCGTGTGGTGCCAGGACAACCTCTCCCTCAACGTGATCAAGACAAAGGAGATGATTGTGGACATGATTGGCATGTGTCCTCAGATACTCAAAAGGTTCTACAGCTGCACCATCGAGCATCTGGTTGCATCACTGCCTGGTATGGCTACTGCTCAGCCTCCGACCGCAAGGCACTACACAGTGTAGTGCGAACAGCCCAGTACATCACTGTGGCCAAGCTTCTTGTCATCCAGGACCTCTATACCAGGTGTCAGAGGAAGGCCCTAAAAATTGTCAAAGACTCCAGCCACCCTAGTCATAGACGGTTCTCTCTTCTACCACCCGGCAAGCGGTATCGGAGCGCCAAGTCTAGGTCCAAGATGCTTCTAAACAGCTTCTACCCCCAAGCCATAAGACTCTTGAACATCTAGTCAAATGGCTACCCAGACTATTCACATTGCGCCCCCTCCCCTCCCCACACCACTGCCACTCTGTTGTAATCTATGCATAGTCACTTTAATTAACTCTACCTACATGTACATACTACCTCAACTAACCGCTGCCCCCGCACATTGACTCTGTACCGGCACCCCCCTGTATATATTGTTATTTTTTTTACTGCTCCTCTTTAATTACTTGTTACTTTTATCTCTTATTCTTATCTGTATTTTTTGAAACTGCACTGTCAGTTAAGGGCTTGTAAGTAAGCATTTCACTGTAAGGTGTAATTCACTGTAAGGTGTAATTCAGGTGTAATTTCACTGTAACCTGTTGTATTCGTCACATGTGACTAATAAAATTTGATTTCAACACAGACAGTTACTTACTCTGCAAAGTGAATTGTTATCAAAAGTAGATACTTGTATATTGAGTTGACTATAGAATCACGAGGACCATGATGGAAATTAGCCTACAGGCTTTTTTTTCTTTTTTTGTTGTATGCATCTGAAGCAGCCTAATACTTACCCAATAATTATCCAATAAATTAAATCAATCAATCATCAAGGGCACATGCACTGTCACAAAACTACACTTAAAAAAATGGTTCTTCATTTGTCCCCATAGGAGAACACTTTTTGTTTCCAGGTAGAACCCTTTGATGGTGAAAAACGTTCTACTTACTTAGAACCTGTTAGTGGTATAAGGGATCCTGTAAGGTTTCCTACTTAGAACAGGAATGGGCAATTATTTTGGCTCAAGGGCCACATTGGGATTTCAAAATTCAGCAGAGGGCCACACAGATTTTCTCTCTCAATGTTAATTAAAAAGCCATTTGCGGTCCAGAAAAAAGGCATGTAGGTCCATTCTAAAGTCTACATACTTTCTATTTAGTTTTAGACATTCAAGATTGGCCTGGAGTGTTTATCCCAAAATAATTTGGGGGGGTTGAATGGGCTCACAGGCCGGATCCAAAGTTTGCCCACCCCTGTAGAACCATGTATTAGTGAAAAGGTTCTACTTGGAACAAAAAAAAATAGTACCTTTCACAGGGTTCTCCCAACCTATGGACACAATTGAAGAACACTTTATGGTTCTAGGTACCACCTTTTCTAAGAGTACATTTGAATCCTTCTATGATAGTTTATCTATATAACCAAAAAAATGCATTTCAGAGAAGAAGCTCAGTGAATTAAAGTAAGGATATTGATACAGAACCATATTGTCTCGGTTGTCCCGCCCTTTACTTTCCATACCAGACTCTGTCTTCTTGTCCAGCTTTCCTCTGGTCTCAGCTAGCATCTTCTCCATCTTAGAGAGCTGTAAGGCCTTGGTGTCGCTGTCTCTCCGTAGAAGCAGCATCTGCTGCTCTCGCTCACTCAGCTCTCCCTGAACCTTATTCATGTCCTCTGACAACTGCCTGCAGGACAGGACACAGACAAATCCTGGCTCTCAACAACAGGAGCACAAGGCTACTAGGAACGCTATGTCTGTAAACTGTCACCCTAAAGTCGCTTGCACTGATAATTGGCAACGCAGAAACCAAGTGAGTATAACAAAAGGTTTGCGATGCCTGGAGAAGTATAACAGTGATATTCTGCGTGTCCTGGTTCCCTGGCCTGTACTGGTCAGGATGGAACATCTCTAAGCGTTTCCTTCTACTGGTCTATAGTATGTTGTGTTTGTTCTCCGGTTGATCTTTTGGGGATGGGCTATCTAGACTGCTTATATACCCCTAACAGAGAGCACAGTCGCCCAACAACAAATACTGAGTACAGAGCGTTATAATCAGACAAGTCATAAGACCGGCTTCACCAGTCTCCACAAGCCCTGCTGCTAACTGACATTATACACACACAACCAGACATTAGGATCAATGTTGAAGGAGAACATTTAACTGAGTACAAGTCTATTTAGGAAAGCCATTATTCACGAAAATGACAAACATGACAGTTGGAGATACCAGGGTCAAAGTAACTCAGGGAGTTAAGCTGGCCATATCAAATGCATTCCCAGCTTCTCAGCAGCTGAAAGAGGCCTTATAATGCAGCCAACCAACAACAACGAATAGAGCGCTCTGACAACTATCGACTATAAACAAACAGCTGATATTACACAACTACTTAAGGACCATTCCACTGTATCCTGTTCGGTCTTTCGTAAGTATTGTATGTTGTCAAAACCTGCATCTTTACAAAGGCATCTAGTTTAATGAAACCCAAATGGGAGCTTAAATTAAACTGTCTAATTCCTGATAAGGAGTTATGTTTATATGGACTTCCCCTTACTGCAGGCAGGCAGGTGTTTGACTTTGCTTCATTTGACTCCTAATCACTAGACTGGTGCAATCAGTAACTAGCTTGATTAGTACAAGACAAGACTTATCACTTGGTGAGGGGTGATGGAAGTCAGATGTTGAGAGAACTTCCATCCACCAACTCTTGAATGAAGCTTTACTGTGGGGTCTGAGCATTGGTAAAAAGCTATACTTGGAATTGTAGCTATAATTGTTATTACAGTATTATAACATTTAAGAACAACAAGCAGCCTTGTCTCAGTAGAGTAAATCAAAATGATACATTTAATAGCGGTCGTGTGTGTGCAGTGTTGTAGAGTAGTGTAGTATAGAGTAAAGCAGACCAACATGTTCCCCTGGTGGCACTGGTGCCACTAACTTTTTCAGTTGGTGGCACCAGCCCATGATTTGTTTGCGTCAAATATTTTTCACAGTTCACACAATTTAAAACATTTGTAATCATCTTAAAAGTCATTTAAAGTACTTTTAAGAGGTGTAGACAACTGAGATGGTAATAAACAAGTTTATTTATGTATGTATTTATCTAACATGTCCCTGAAAGAATGCATGATTCAAGATATTCTGCTACCTAATCCAGTGAATGTCGTGAATTTTGGTTTGACAAATAAGCTATTGTTACATTTTACTGTTAAAATAGGTCTCCAGAATGTTCTGAATTGTATTTTGTTCAATAGAGACAATCTTCCCTACATCTTTACATGTGCACTAATATTCTAGGCTCATTTATTTGGGGCTAATTCACCACCTGAGTACACAAAATCTGAAAACTCATTAGCTTGATTGGTAACACTAAACATAATACCCAATGCTGGCAGCCATGTATTAATCTAACAGTAAATGTCAAGTACAAAAAAACTTTGCAGTTGTAACCTACAGCTCAATTATGCCTATGCAATAGCCAATGCGCAACATTTCACACACTCTGTATCAAAGCCATATCAAATATCTTGGTTGAAGAATCGTTGCTATGGAGGTCAAAATTGAGAGATCAGAAATAAAAAGGATACCTACAGAAAGCTGAGAACCTCCCCTCTTCAACTGTAACAACAGGATAGCTGTGTTTTCCCCAGCAATTGGATTTTAAAAATCTGAACACTTTTTTTCCCCCAGGAGCATTTTGTTTCCTGGGAAAGGAGAGTGGCTCACTCATCATAGCCGTAGTCCCCAGCAAAACATGCACAGCCACAGGGCAGGAATCATGTGGATAATGTACTTTACCGTTTGACCAAATCATGGTTAAATCTTGAGTGAGGTGAAAAGCTAATGTGACCAGCAAAAAAATAAACAGGCACCCTAGTGCCTAATTAAAAATTGGTGTTACACTGCCAAGTCAAACGTTCAAACGCAGGAGTTTGTCACAGTTTCGAACCCTGGTAGAGTACAGTAACATAGATTAGAGTAGAGTCGAGTAGCATAGATTAGAGCCGAGACGGTAGAGGGAGTAAAAACTAGTCTCACGTGACAGAGTTGGAGAGTTGCAGGGCTTCTCTCTCATGTCTCGCTGCCTGCTGACTAGCCTCCTGCAATCCCTCTATGGCCTCCTGGGCTCTCTGGTCTCTCCTCTTCAGCTCTTTGAAGGCTAACACCTTCTCTTTCTCCAGGTCCTTCTCCAAGCGGCCCACCTGGAGGAACACACACCACACAGTGTGTGAATTGAACCCTCTCAACTCACCTCCAAACCGTGATAATAAAATGGTCTGCTAAACTGTACTGAAAATTTGAACAAATACTTACTTTTTACCCACTATACCAGGGTTCCCCAACTGGCGGTGGTTTTATTTGGCCCCCAAGTTTTCTAAGCATTTTTAAAAATCATTGTTGGACATAAAATACTGTAAAAACACCAGGAAATCAGCTCCAAGTGATTTTAAGTTTGGAAATCTGTACCCAAGTATTCCCATGCATAGAGGCACGTGATCATATACAAATGTAAGCAATGTTTGAAATTATTATGTTTTAGTCAAATATTATATCTGTTTAGGCTTCTTGTGGTCAAATTGTAGTCTACAAATTATGTTCCGGCCCCCCCGACCATCTGCTCAAGAAACGGACTGCACTATAGTCAGCCCCTGCAAGCCGAAAGTAATCAGTTTGAACACAGGAATCTGTCTAAACAATTAGGCTTTTCAAAACACTCATGAACAGCATGAGCAGCAAGCATGCACAGTCAGTTATAAACAGATATGAGCTCTATTTTATTAACTCTGCTGGGCCCTTAAGAGGAAGTTCAGGCTGGCCCACAAAAGCTGGCTTTGCACATAAAGAACTGTACCAGTTAAAGCAATGTAGAATGTTTCAAAATAGGGACATTTGTATTGCATCTCAAACTCGTACATTAGATATGACAACTGCAGCTCACGCGCTCTAGTAGTTGATTTATTCATTCACCGAGTTCAATTAAAACTGTAATGTTCTATGTACTGCTGTGTTGTGTTTAATGTTCAATCTCTAATGCTGGTTTGCTCATTATGTTGTATGTAACTTACAGGCTGTGGAAATAATGTTCCTCTCTGAGGACAGTAAAAGTATCTGTCTACCTGCTCCAGTAACAGCGCCTGTCTGTCCTCTAGCTCCGCCACACGGGAGGTGCTCTCCTGCAGCATGGTCTGCTGTCTCTGGACGGTGTGCTGCAGCTGCAAGTTCTGCTCACTGGAGCTCTGACACACCAGAGAGCTACCCCTCATCTCCGCCTGCAGAGCCTCCACCTGGGGACAGAGTACGCTGGAACTGCCTGTTTGAACTTCACTAGTCTTCATCCATACACTTCACAAGTTGGAAATGTATTTCATTTTTGTTTCACATCCTAGATTTTTTGGGGTCTCATATCCTTCACATTGTTCCCAAATTCCTCAGTGCCAGTCTGCTCTCCTGCCCACTCCTTATGGAATGGTCATGCCACACATTGTCATGTTCAGCTTGAGAAGAAGTGACAAGGAGTTGGCAAGAGAGCAAAAACAGATCTGGGACCAGACTACAACATCCCACCCACAGATATCACACAATGTGTCTGGAATGTTGTAAGTGTTTCACAGGAAATAAAAGCAAGGTGAAGGTCTTCATGTTCTACTTCTTTAGCGTTTGTCTCCAGCTCTCTCTCGTAGCGTCCCTTCACTCCCTTTATCTGTAGCATACAGTCGCTCAACTCATCCTGGCATGTTGTCAGGGCTGTCTCCAAAAACCTCACCTGCAACAGGACCGATACAGGAAAAAGTCTGATTTAGTTGATAACTAAATTGCCATAGCATGTGTTTTCATAAGGACTGACCTTGGTAGTATACTCTGTTGCCTGCACTCTGAGAGCTCTCAAGGCCTCCTGGTCTTGAATGGCTCTCGTCTCTGTATCCTAGGAAGTGACAGGATTATAGCACTAGTCAGATTAATATTGAGATGCCCAGCTGTGTCGTTCTGTCAAACTCAATGACGTGGGTGTGATTTATAAATCTGTGAAGATCTACAGTGTATTCGGAAAGTATTCAGACCCCTTGACTTTTTACATTTTGTTACGTTACAGCCTTATTCTAAAATTGACAAAATAGTTTTTTCTTCCTCATCAATCCACACACAATACCCCATAATGACAAAGCAAAAACAGGTTTTTAGAAATATTTGCAAATGTATTAAAAATAAACTGAAACATTTACATAAGTATTCAGACCCTTTATTCAGTACTTTGTTGAAGCATATTTGGCAGCGATTACAGCCTTGAGTCTTTTTGGGTATGATGCTACAAGCTTGGCACTGTATTTGGGGAGTTTCTCCCATTCTTCTCTGCAGATCCTCTCAAGCTCTGTCAGATTGGATGGGGAGCATCACTGCCCAGCTATTTTCAGGTCTCTCCAGAGATGTTCGATGGGGTTCACGTCCGGGCTCTGGCTGGGCCACTCAAGGACATTCGGAGACTTGACCCGAAGCCACTCCAGCGTTGTCTTGGCTGTGTGCTTAGGGTCATTGTCCTGAGGGAAAGTGAACCTTCGCCCCAGTCTGAGGTCCTGAGCGCTCTGTAGCAGGTTTTCATCAAGGATCTCTCTGTACTTTGCTCAGTTCATCTTTCCTTCGATCCTGACTAGTCTCCCAGTCCATGTAGCTGAAAAACATCCCCACAGCATGATGCTGCCACCACCATGCTTCACTGTAGGGATGGTGCCAGGTTTCCTTCAGATGTGACGCTTGGCATTGAGGCCAAAGAGTTCAATCTTGGTTTCATCAGACCAGAGAATCTTGTTTCTCATGGTCCGAGAGTCCTTTAGGTATCTTTTGGCAAACTCCATGAGGGCTGTCATGTGCCTTTTACTGACGAGTGGCTTCCGTCTGGCCACACTACCATAAAGGCCTGATTGGTGGAGTGCTGCAGAGATGGAAGAAACTTCCAGAAGTGCAACCATCTCCACAGAGGAACTCTGGAACTCTGTCAGAGTGACCATTGAGTTCTTGGTCACCTCACTGACCAAGGCCCTTCTCCCACGATTGCTCAGTTTGGCAAGGCAATCAGCTTGAGGAAGTCTAGGTGGTTCCAAACGTCTTCCATTTAAGAATGATGAGGCCACTGTGTTCTTGGGGACCTTCAATGCTGCAGAAATGTTTTGGTACCCTTCCCCAGATCTGTGCCTCGACACAATCCTGTCTCGGAGCTCTACGGACAATTCCTTCGACCTCATGGCTTGGTTTTTGCTCTGTCAACTGTGTGACCATATATTAGACAGATGTGCCTTTCCAAATCATGTCCAATCAATTGAATTTACCACAGGTGGACTCTAATCAAGTTGTAGAAACATGTCAAGGATGATCAATGGAAACAGGACACACCTGAGCTCAATTTCAAGTCTCATAGCAAAGGGTCTGAATACTTATGTAAAAAACCTGCTTTAGCTTTGTCATTACATGGTATTGTGTTTAGATTGAGGGAAAAAAAAAATGTAAACCGTTTTAGAATAAGGCTGTAACGTAACAAAATGTGGAAAAAGTCTAGGGGTCTGAATACTTTCCGAACGCACTCTAGGTAAAGGTAATGTGAGGTGTGTGTATGGGGCAGACATACATGCGTGAGCTGGTTGAGGGAGGTCTGAAGTCTCTCTGCTCTGTGCTGGGCCTCCTGTCTCTCATGCTGGGCTGAAGACAAGTCGTTCTCCAGCTCTGCTTTCTGAGAGTGCAACTGTACAGGACAGGCAGACATAAAATCACATGAAACAGGCAGGAAACACAAGTATCTTTGCAGGTGCTCAAACATCTACTGTACTGTAAAGCTGAAATTCAGAATAAGGTGAAACAGTGCCACTTCACCCCCAGCGCATGTTATTGTTTTGTCAATGAAACAGAGTAGAGGAGCATCCAGCATCGTGGCAAAATATTTTCACAGTACATACTCTGCAGTTCTATCACAAGTACGATGGGCAATGATGTGCGAAGGAAAACCGTTGTTGCGGTTTTCTTCCGTCGAAGGAGAGGAGGACCAAAATGCAGTGAAAAACCAAAACAGCCCTATCTGGTGCAAACAAACACAGAGACAGGAACAATCACCCATGAAACACTCAAAGAATATGGCTGCCTAAATATGGTTCCCAATCAGAGACAACGATAAACACCTGCCTCTGATTGAGAACCACTCCAGGCAACCATAGACTTTTCTAGACAACTCCACTCACCACAATCCCATAACCTACAAAAAACCCCTAGACAAAACCAACACATAATTCACCCATGTCACACCCTTGCCTGACCAAAATAATAAAGACAACACAAAATACTAAGACCAGGGCGTGACAACTGTGGTCGTTGTTTGCAGTAACATCACAAACGGACGTGGCAGTTTCACCTAGTATACGGATTCCAGCTTTCATGTATAACTATTCTAAGACTGAAAGTATGTAAAGTTCATGGAATTGCTTACTGTAACCTTGGGTGACTTTTATGAACAGTCAAGTGTGAATAAAGGAATACAATACATGTATCCTCTCACCATTTTGATTTGATCCTGTAGCTCCTTACGTTGCTCTGAGCCAACTCTCTGAGTCTCCTCCAACTCCTGCTGGAAATCCCTCTTCTTCAAGTCCAGAGTGGTTTTAAAGTGCTGGATACTGCTGCTCTTTTCCTATGTTTCAAACCAGAGACTTCATCAACTAACTAATTAGCCAACTTAAATATAACAGCCTGTGTGTGTGAAAGGATGTGTATGTGAGTTAGAGAGAACTGGGTCTGTCTCAATCAAAAGGCAGGGAGGCATCCTTGTGGATTTAGACAGACCCAACATGTGTAAGTGAAAGCACGTGTGTGTGTAGTGACAACAGTCTGTTTAGTGTAGCCTACTTCAGCATTTGATAGATTAGTGACAACACAATTTATTTTCAGTGTATGTGTTGAGCACGTCACCATTACCAGCAGGTTCTGCTCCAACTCAGTGGTCTTCTCTACAGCCTGTGAAAGTCCTGCATCTTTCTTCTCTAACTGTTGCACTGTAGTTGCCAGGCAGACGTTCTTCCTCCTTAACTGCAATAGAACACATTCACCTCTTGGGACAGACATCTCTCATACTGTATACAACAAGTTATCTTTAGTTTCAGGCACTGGTTTAAGGCCTTATTGCTCTGATTCTGTGAGTGAGACCCTCACTTGTTCTGGTATGTGACATTATGTAACTCAGATTCCTTTGAGATACTGCCTTCCTTGATTTGAGACCACTCATAGCGAAAATGGTGGTACAGTACAATATTCCCTGTGTCCATCTTTACCTCTCTCTCCAGCTGGTTAATTTGTACTGTCCTCTCCTGCAGCTCTGTGTCTAGTTTCTGAAGCTGGAGGTCTCTCTGGTTCATGTTGTTCTGTAGGGTAGTCATCTCCTCCTGTGTCTGCCTTAGTCTCTCCTGCAGGCCCAGGACGAGAGCCACCTGTTATACGTGAAATATATGTGAAAAGCTGTTATACAGTTATACGTGAAAGCTGGAATATGTACTTGGGGAAACTGCCACGTCCGTTTGCAATACAACATTCACTACCAGGGGACAGACATCAGTCACACATACAGTACACCAGGGGTTCTCAAACTTGTTGGGACCCCCTCATAATCAGATCACAACTCTAGTGAGATAAAACATAGCAATCAATGAGTTTTACTAGGACTTCAGCAGTGCATAGACGGACAAACCACGTTTCGAGCCTTGGGTAGGAACATTTTAAAGGCCCCCCAATTGGCATCAGATAGAAAATGTGGCAGTTTTCAAACTAATTTCCTACAATTCTACACATTTTATCATGTGGCTGTAACGAGTTTCGTCTTCATACGAAGGAGAGTCGGACCAAAATGCAGCGTGTGGTTTACGATCCATGTTTATTAATAATACGAAACACGAATCTCCAATACAATACTACAAAACAAAACGTAACGAAAACCTAAACAGCCTATCTGGTGAAAAAACACATAGACAGGAACAATCACCCACAAACACACAGTGAAACCCAGGCTACCTAAATATGGTTCCCAATCAGAGACAATGACGAACACCTGCCTCTGACTGAGAACCATATCAGGCTGAACATAGAAATAGACAAACAAGACATGAAACATAGAATACCCACTCAGATCACACCCTGACCAATCAAAACATAGAAAATACAAAGTAAACTATGGTCAGGGCGTGACAGTACCCCCACCCCAAGGTGCGGACTCCGGCCGCAAAACCTGAACCTATAGGGGAGGGTCTGGGTGGGCATCTGTCCGCGATGGCGGCTCTGGCGCTGGACGTGGACCCCACTCCATGACAGTTTTAATCCCCCTCCTAAACGTCCCTAAATAGGTTACCCACCACAATGATAACATGGGACAGAGGGACAGAGGTAACTCGGGACAGATGGGTAGCTCAGCACTGAGAGGAAGCTCAGCACTGAGAAGAAGCTCAGCACTGAGAGGAAGCCCAGGCAGGTAGTAGAAACTACCAGAACCTGGCTGGCTGGCGGTTTCAGCAGATCCTGGTCGACTAGCAGATCTGGGAGAATCTGGTCGACTGGCGGATCTGGGAGAATCTGGTCGACTGGCGGATCTGGGAGAATCTGGTCGACTGGCGGATCTGGGAGAATCTGGTCGACTGGCGGATCTGGGAGAATCTGGTCGACTGGCGGATCTGGGAGAATCTGGTCGACTGGCGGATCTGGGAGAATCTGGTCGACTGGCGGATCTGGGAGAATCTGGTCGACTGGCGGATCTGGGAGAATCTGGTCGACTGGCGGATCTGGGAGAATCTGGACGACTGGCGGATCTGGGAGAATCTGGTCGACTGGCGGATCTGGGAGAATCTGGTCGACTGGCGGATCTGGGAGAATCTGGTCGACTGGCGGATCTGGGAGAATCTGGTCGACTGGCAGATCTGGGAGAATCTGGACGACTGGCAGATCTGAGAGAGTCTGGACGACTGGCAGATCTGGAAGAGTCTGGACGACTGGCAGATCTGGAAGAGTCTGGTCGACTGGCAGCTCTGTCTGCTCCATGCTGACTGGCTGCTCCATGCTGACTGGCAGCTCTGGCTGCTCCATGCTGACTGGCTGCTCCATGCTGACTGGCAGCTCTGGCTGCTCCATGCTGACTGGCTGCTCTGGCTGCTCCATGCTGACTGGCTGCTCTGGCTGCTCCATGCTGACTGGCTGCTCCATGCTGACTGGCTGCTCCATGCTGACTGGCGGCCCTGGCTGCTCCATGCTGACTGGCGGCCCTGACTGCTCCATGCTGACTGGCGGCCCTGGCTGCTCCATGCTGACTGGCGGCCCTGGCTGCTCCATGCTAACTGGCAGCTCTGGCGGCTCCTTGCAGACTGGCAGCTCTGGCGGCTCCTTGCAGACTGGCAGCTCTGGCGGCTCCTTGCAGACTGGCAGCTTTGGCGGCATCCTGCAGACAGGCAGCTCTGGCGGCTCCTTGCAGACTGGCAGCTCCATGCAGACTGGCAGCTCTATGCAGACTGGCAGCTCCATGCAGACTGGCAGCTCCTTGCAGACTGGCAGCTCCTTGCAGACTGGCAGCTCCTTGCAGACTGGCAGCTCCTTGCTAACTGGCAGCTCCTTGCTAACTGGCAGCTCTATGCTAACTGGCAGCTCTAAGCTAACTGGCAGCTCTATGCTAACTGGCAGCTCTATGCTAACTGGCAGCTCTATGCTAACTGGCAGTTCTGAACAGGCGGGAGACTCCGGCAGCGCTGTAGAGAAGGAAGGCTCTAACAGCGCTAAACAGGCGGGAGACTCCGACAGCGCTGGAGAGGAGGAGGGCTCCGACAGCGCTGGACAGGCGAGGCGCACTGTAGGCCTGATGCGTGGTGCTGGCACTGGTGGTACTGGGCCGAGGACACGCACAGGAAGCCTGGTGCGGGGAGCTGCTACCGGAGGGCTGGGGTGTGGAGGTGGTACTGGAAAAACCGGACCGTGCAGGCGCACTGGAGCTCTTGAGCACCGAGCCTGCCCAACCTTACCTGGTTGAATGCTCACGGTTGCCCTGCCAGTGCGGCGAGGTGGAATAGCCCGCACTGGGCTATGCAGGCGAACCGGAGACACCGAGCGCAAGGCTGGTGCCATGTAAGCCGGCCCAAGGAGACGCACTGGGGACCAGCTGCGTAGAGCCGGCTTCATGGCATTAGGCTCGACGCTCAATCTAGCCCGGCAGACACGCGGAGCTGGAATATACCGCACCGGGCTATGCACCCGCACTGGAGACACCGTGCGCACCACTGCATAACACGGTGCCTGTCCGGTCTCTCTAGCCCCCCGGTAAGCACAGGGAGTCTGCTCAGGTCTCCTACCTGGCATAGCCATACTCCCTGTTAGCCCCCCCCCAAGAAATTTTTGGGGCTGCCTCTCAGGCTTCCATCCGCTACGTCGTGCTGCCTCCTCATATCTGCGCCTCTCAGCTCCAGCGCCCGCCTCCAGTTCTTCTTTGGGGCGGCGATATTCTCCTGGCTGAGCCCAGGGTCCTCTTCCTTCTAATTCGTCCTCCCATGTCCATACCTCCTCTTTGGGCTGCTCCTGTTGCCTCTTCTCCTGCTGCACCTTTGGGCGGCTACACTCCCCTGGTTTAGCCCAGGGTCCTCTCCCGTCGAGGATTTCCTCCCATGTCCAGAAATCCTTATTGCGCGTCTCCTCGCGCTGCTCCTGCCTGTTGACACGCTGCTTGGTCCTTTTGTGGTGGGTGATTCTGTAACGAGTTTCGTCTTCATACGAAGGAGAGTCGGACCAAAATGCAGCGTGTGGTTTACGATCCATGTTTATTAATAATACGAAACACGAATCTCCAATACAATACTACAAAACAAAACGTAACGAAAACCTAAACAGCCTATCTGGTGAAAAAACACATAGACAGGAACAATCACCCACAAACAGACAGTGAAACCCAGGCTACCTAAATATGGTTCCCAATCAGAGACAATGACGAACACCTGCCTCTGACTGAGAACCATATCAGGCTGAACATAGAAATAGACAAACAAGACATGAAACATAGAATACCCACTCAGATCACACCCTGACCAATCAAAACATAGAAAATACAAAGTAAACTATGGTCAGGGCGTGACAGTGGCAGATATTTTGTTGCAGCTTTAAAGCTATTCAAATTTCACGAGGTAAAGAGAAAATTGCAGTTTTAAAGCTTGAATTACAAGTGCATTTCTATATTTTTTTATTTACATTTTTGGGGGAATACAAGAAGTATTGAGTTGAAAAAATATATAAATTGGTGGAGAAATGTTGCAACCAATATCCCTGTGAGCCTCCCACGCACATGTTGCCCAGGGTTAAGAACATAAAATTGTAAATTAATAATATTACATTGTATTACACCCTCTAAAATTATTCCGACGATCCATTGGCCAAAATGTGTATAATCTGCTGTTAGTAATATATGTATATATATATATATATATATATATATACAGTGCCTTGCGAAAGTATTCGGCCCCCTTGAACTTTGCGACCTTTTGCCACATTTCAGGCTTCAAACATAAAGATATAAAACTGTATTTTTTTGTGAAGAATCAACAAGTGGGACACAATCATGAAGTGGAACGACATTTATTGGATATTTCAAACTTTTTTAACAAATCAAAAACTGAAAAATTTGGCGTGCAAAATTATTCAGCCCCCTTAAGTTAATACTTTGTAGCGCCACCTTTTGCTGCGATTACAGCTGTAAGTCGCTTGGGGTATGTCTCTATCAGTTTTGCACATCGAGAGACTGACATTTTTTCCCATTCCTCCTTGCAAAACAGCTCGAGCTCAGTGAGGTTGGATGGAGAGCATTTGTGAACAGCAGTTTTCAGTTCTTTTCACAGATTCTCGATTGGATTCAGGTCTGGACTTTGACTTGGCCATTCTAACACCTGGATATGTTTATTTTTGAACCATTCCATTGTAGATTTTGCTTTATGTTTTGGATCATTGTCTTGTTGGAAGACAAATCTCCGTCCCAGTCTCAGGTCTTTTGCAGACCCCATCAGGTTTTCTTCCAGAATGGTCCTGTATTTGGCTCCATCCATCTTCCCATCAATTTTAACCATCTTCCCTGTCCCTGCTGAAGAAAAGCAGGCCCAAACCATGATGCTGCCACCACCATGTTTGACAGTGGGGATGGTGTGTTCAGCTGTGTTGCTTTTACGCCAAACATAACGTTTTGCATTGTTGCCAAAAAGTTCAATTTTGGTTTCATCTGACCAGAGCACCTTCTTCCACATGTTTGGTGTGTCTCCCAGGTGGCTTGTGGCAAACTTTAAACGACACTTTTTATGGATATCTTTAAGAAATGGCTTTCTTCTTGCCACTCTTCCATAAAGGCCAGATTTGTGCAATATGCGACTGATTGTTGTCCTATGGACAGAGTCTCCCACCTCAGCTGTAGATCTCTGCAGTTCATCCAGAGTGATCATGGGCCTCTTGGCTGCATCTCTGATCAGTCTTCTCCTTGTATGAGCTGAAAGTTTAGAGGGACGGCCAGGTCTTGGTAGATTTGCAGTGGTCTGATACTCCTTCCATTTCAATATTATCGCTTGCACAGTGCTCCTTGGGATGTTTAAAGCTTGGGAAATATTTTTGTATCCAAATCCGGCTTTAAACTTCTTCACAACAGTATCTCGGACCTGCCTGGTGTGTTCCTTGTTCTTCATGATGCTCTCTGCGCTTTTAACGGACCTCTGAGACTATCACAGTGCAGGTGCATTTATACGGAGACTTGATTACACACAGGTGGATTGTATTTATCATCATTAGTCATTTAGGTCAACATTGGATCATTCAGAGATCCTCACTGAACTTCTGGAGAGAGTTTGCTGCACTGAAAGTAAAGGGGCTGAATAATTTTGCACGCCCAATTTTTCAGTTTTTGATTTGTTAAAAAAGTTTGAAATATCCAATAAATGTCGTTCCACTTCATGATTGTGTCCCGCTTGTTGTTGATTCTTCACAAAAAAATACAGTTTTATATCTTTATGTTTGAAGCCTGAAATGTGGCAAAAGGTCGCAAAGTTCAAGGGGGCCGAATACTTTCGCATGGCACTGTATATATACACACACACACATTTTAAAGAGAATAATACATATACAGTACCAGTCAAAAGTTAGGACACACCTACTCATCCGTCTAATCTTTATTTTTACTATTTTCTACATTGTAGAATAATTGTGAAGACATCAAAACTATGAAATAACACATATGGAATCACATAGTAACCAAAAGAGTGTTAAACAAATTTGACAAAGTATCCACCCTTTGCCTTGATGACAGCTTTGCACACGCTTGGCATTCTCTCAACCAGCTTCATGAGATAGTCACCTGAAATTCATTTAAATTAACAGCAGTGCCTTGTTAAAAGTTAATTTGTGGAATTTATTTCCTTCTTAATGCGTTTGAGCCAATCAGTTGTGTCTGGGTTCGCGCCCAGGCTCTGTCGCAGCCAGCTGCGACCGGGAGGTCCGTGGAGCGACGCACAATTGGCCTAGCGTCGCCCGGGTTAGGGAGGGTTTGGCCGGTAGGGATATCCTTGTCTCATCGCGCACCAGCGACTCCTGTGGCGGGCCGGGTGCAGTGCACGCTAACCAAGGTCGCCAGGTGCACCCTCCGACACATTGGTGCGGATGGCTTCCGGGTTGGATGCGCGCTGTGTTAAGAAGCAGTGTGGGTTATGTTTTGGAGGACGCATGGCTTTCGACCTTCGTCTCTCCCGAGCCCGTACGGGAGTTGTAGCGATGAGACAAGATAGTAATTACTAACAATTGGATACCACGGAATTGGGGAGAAAAGGGGGTAAAAATATATATATATATTAAAAAAAAAGACATGAAGGTCAGTCAATGCGAAAAATTTCAAGAACTTTGACATTTTCTTCAAGTGCAGTCGCAAAAACAATCAAGCGCTATGAAGAAACTGTCTCTCTGGAAGACAGCCACAGGAAAGGAAGACCCAGGGTTACCTCTGCTGCATGGAATCATATAGTAACCAAAAGTATTAAACATATTGTATATTTTAGATTCTTCAAAGTAGCCAACCTTTGCCTTGATGACAGCTTTGCACACTCTTAGCATTCTCTCAACCAGCTTCACCAGGAATGCATTTCCAACAGTTATGAAGGAGTTCCCACATATGCTGAGCACTTGTTGGCTGATTTTCCTTCACTCTGCGGTCCAACTCATCCCAAACCATCTCAATTGTGTTGAGGTCGGGTGATTTGTGGAGGACAGGTAATGTGATGTAGCCCTCCATCACTCTTTCTTTGTCAAATAGCCCTTACACAGCCTGGAGGTGTGTTGGGTCATTGTCCTGTTGAAAAACAAATGATAGTCCCACTAAGCACAAACCAGATGGGATGGCGTATTGCTGCAGAATGCTGTGGTAGGCATGCTGTTAAGTGTGCCTTGAATTCTAAATAAGTCACTGAGTGTCACCAGCAAAGCACCCCCACACCATCACACCGCCTCCTCCATGCGACAGATTTCCACCGGTCTAATGTCCATTGCTCGTGTTTCTTGGCCCAAGCAAGTCTTCTTATTATTGGTGTTCTTTAGTAATGGTTTCTTCGCAGCAATTCAACCATGAAGGCCTGATTCACGCAGACTCCCCTGAACAGTTGATGTTGAGATGTGACTGTTACTTGAACTCTGAAGAATTTATATGGGCTGCAATCTGAAGTGCAGTTAACTCTAAGGAACTTATCCTCTGCAGCAAAGGTAACTCTGGGCCTTCCTTTCCTGTGGCGGTCCTCATGAGAGCCAGTTTCTTCATAGCGCTTGATGGTTTTTGCGACTGCACTTGAAGAAAATGTAAAAGTTCTTGAAATTTTCCGCATTGACTGACCTTCATATGTCTTAAAGTATTGATGGACTGTAATTTCTCTTTGCATATTTGAGCTGGACTTGCCATAATATGAACTTGGTCTTTTACCAAATAGTGCATTTTTCTGTATACCACGCCTACCATGTCACAACACAACTGATTGGCTCAAACGCATTAAGGAATTCCACACATTAACAAGGCTCACCTGTTAATTGAAATGCATTCCAGGTGAATTCCTCATGAAGCTGGTTGAGAGAATGCCAAGTGTGTGCAAAGCTGTCATCAAGGCAAAGGGTGGCTACTTTGAAGAATCTCAAATATAAAATATATTTGGATTTGTTTAACACTTTTTTGGTTACTACATGATTCCATATATGTTATTACATAGATTTGATGTCTTCACTATTATTCTACAATGTTGAAAATAAAGAAAAATCCTTGAATGAGTAGGTATGGCCAAATTTTGACTGGTACTGTATGTATGCATATATGACATACACACTACCATTCAAAAGTTTGGGGTCACTTAGAAATGTCCTTGTTTTCTTGTCCATTAAAATAACATCAAATTGATCAGAAATACAGTGTAGACATTGTTAATGTTGTAAATTACTATTGTAGCTGGAAACAGCTGATTTTATATGGAATATCTACAAAGGCGTAAAGAGGCCCATTATCAGCAACCATCACTCCTGTGTTCCAATGGCACGTTGTGTTAGCTAATCTAAGTTGATAATTTTAAAAGGCTAATTGATCATTAGAAAACATAATTGCAAAAGGGTTAGCACAGCTGAAAACTGTTGTTCTCATTAAATAAGCAATACAACTGACCTTTAGACTAGTTGATTATCTGGAGCATTAGCATTTGTGGGTTCGATTATTGGCTCAAAATGGCCAGAAACAAAAGACTCACAAGTTTCAGAAGAAAGTCCAGAAGGCTATTCCATGCGAGAAAGGACAGCATCCCAGAGTCGCCTCTTCACTGTTGATGTTGAGACTGGTGTTTTGCCGGTACTATTTAATGAAGCTGCCAGTTGAGGACTTGTGAGGCGTCAGTTTCTCAAACTAGACACTAATGTACTTTTCCTCTTGCTCAGTTGTGCACCGGGACCTCCCACTACTTTTCCTATTCTGGTTAGAGCCTGTTAAGCCTTTTCTGTTAAGGGAGTAGTACACAGCGTTGTACGAGATCTTCAGTTTCTTGGCAATTTGTCGCATGGAATAGCCCTAATTTCTCAGAAAAAGAATAGACTGACGAGTTTCAGAAGAAAGTTATTTGTTTCTGGCCATTTTGAGCCTGTAATCGAACCCACATATTCTAATGCTCGAGATACTCAACTAGTCTAAAGAAGGCCAGTTGTATTGCTTATTAAATAAGCACAACAGTTTTCAGCTGTGCTAACATAACTGCAAAAGGGTTTTCTAATGACAAATTAGCCTTTTAAAATTATAAACTTGGATTAGCTAACACAATGTGCCATTGGAACACAGGAGTGATGGTTGCTGATAATGGGCCTCCGTACACCTATGTAGATATTCTATAAAAAAAGCCATTTCCAGCTACAGTAGTAATTTACAACATTGACAATGTCTATAGTGTATTTCTGATAAATGTTATGTTATTTTAATGGACCAACCTTTTTTGCTTTTCTTTCAAATACATGGAGATTTCTAAGTGACCTCAAACTTTTGAATAGTAGTGTGGATAATGTGTCCTTCCTTACCTCTCTCTCCAGCTGGTTAATTTGTACTGTCCTCTCCTGCTGCTCTGTGTGCAGTTTCTGTAGCTGGAGGTCTCTCTGGTTCATGTTGTTCTGTAGGGCAGTCAGCTCCACCTGGGTCTGCCTTAGTCTCTCCTGCAGGTCCAGGGCTAGAGCTGCCTGCCTGACTCTCTCCTGCTCCACAGCATGCAACACAGGCAGCAGCTGCTGGTACTGCTCCCCTGACACACCGTAGACACAAAAAACAAACTGACCATTTTTTGGGAGGATACAAACATACTTTGCATTTTTCATGTGTATCCACAATGTTACAGCATGCAAGGAAGATAGATATTGTTAGAGTTTACCTACTCTACTGTATACATGGCCTAAAGATGGAAGATTAGTTATGTGCTATACATTGAGTGTACAAAACATTAGGAAGACCTTCCTAATATTGAGTTGCACCCCTTTCTGCCTTCAGAACTTCCTCAATTCGTCAGGGCATGGGCACTACACAAATGTCGAAAGCTGACATGTTGACTCCAATGCTTCCCACAGTTGTGTCAAGATGGCTGGATGTCCTTTGGGTGGTGGACCATTCTTGATACACACAGGAAACTTGAGTATAAAAAACCCAGCAGCATTGCAGTTCTTGACACAAACTGGTACGCCTGGCACCTACTATAATACCCTGTAGGCACTTGCCCATTCACACTCTAAATGGAAAACGTACGCAATTCATGTCTCAAGGCTTAAAAATCCTTCTTTAACCTGTCTCCTCCCCTTCATCTACACTGATTGAAGTGCTCTAACAAGTGACATCAATAAGGGATCATAGCTTTCACCTGGATTCAATCGTGTCAGGGAAAGAGCATGATAGTGTTTTGTACACTCAGTGTATACAGACTACAATATGATGTATAGTATTGAAGAGTATAAGCTAGGGAAATCACCTGGCTTGAGTTTGGGGACATCACAGAATGGAGCTGGCAGACAAGGCTTAGCACAGAGTGATCCCCCTCCACTCTATAACAAATATTTAGATCACTTTTACATAACAGTATAGTACATTTTGTCCACCATCATTGTCTGGAACAGAGTTGAGGGTATGCTGAGTTAGCAATAAGCAGGGTGCACTATGGTTTTATCGGGCATATACAGCATACAGAATATAGCATGTATAGACAATACACAGAGGGTATAGTTTGAGAGTGTAGTAGGGAGTATGCTCACCTCTCTAAGATGCAGCAGGCTGAGGATGGCCTCTAGGCTGGCCTGTTCAGCCTGGCTCTGCTGTGCTTCTCTCTGACAGTGCTCCAGTCTCTGCTCCTGGCTGGTAGTGAGGTGGCGTAGGTCCCTACACTCCTTCCTCAACACCTCTATGTCCTTCTCAACTATCTCCCTGTCACTCAGTCTTCTCTTCAGCTCCACAGCCTGGACAGAGGCCTCTTCCAGACGAGAACGCAACGTGGCGCTCTCTACACTCATCGCCTTGGCTCTGACCGACTCTTCCTTCAACTGGCTGGTCAGAGAGATTCCCAACTACTATTACGATAGGTATGTCCATCACAGTGGTATTAGTATTTTACTAACTACAACCAATCTCAACCATATCCACATATCATGGTTTTAAGCAAAACTGTCCTTTTTTACACGGTCCTCCTCATCACAGATGATTCAAGTGAAGTGTAACCACATAGATTAATTCATTTGAGATGAAAACACATTTTCAGAGGTTGATTCAGAAATTCATAAGTAAGCTATGACGAGCAGACACTTTAGTACCAACCCGATCAGCTGGTTCATTTCGGTCTTGTCCTGCTCTAGCTGAAGACACCTCCTCTCCCACACCACTCTCTCTTTATCACACTGGATAAGAGCCTCCTTCAGTCTGGCCTCGTTGTCCAACACCTATGGACCACAACACAGCATCCTGTTGCTATACAATCAAAGACTTCAATGTCTAAACCTAAGCAGCGCATTTCACCATGTACTGACAAGCATTTATTCTGAACAAACAGGCTTAAAATACATTTACATTCTTGTCATTTACATAGCTTGACTCGCCATTCTTATTCCATACCTTCTTCAGTTTCTCAGACATATTTCCCTTGTAACTCCGGAGAGCCAATGTCTGCCTCTCTGCAGTAACAAGAGCGTCCTTTCTCTGTTGCTCAACTCTTTGGGATTAATGGAAAATACAGCTGAAGTCGGAAGTTTACATAAACAAGTTAAATGACTCCAACCTAAGTGTATCAACCACTCCACAAATTTCTTGTTAACAAACTACAGTTTTGGCAAGTCAGTTAGGACATCTACTTTGTGCATGACAAGTAATTCTTCCAACAATTGTTTACAGACAGATTATTTCACTTATAATTCACTGTATCACAATTCCAGTGGGTCAGAAGTTTACATACACTAAGTTGACGGTGCCTTTAAACAACCTGGAAAAATCCAGAAAATTACATCATGACTTTAGAAGTTTCTGATAGGCTAATTGACATAATTTGAGTCAATTGGAGGTGTAGCTGTGGATGTACTTCAAGGCCTACCTTCAAACTCAGTGCCTCTTTGCTTGACATCATGAGAAAATCAAAAGAAATCAGCCAAGACCTCAGCAAAAAAATTGCAGACCTCCACAAGTCTGGTTTATCTTTGGGAGCAATTTCCAAACACCTGAAGGTATCACATTCATCTGTACAAACAATAGTACGCAAGTATAAACACCATGGAACCAAGCAGCCGTCATACCGCTCAGGAAGGAGACACAGTCTGTCTCCTAGAGGTGAACGTACTTTCGTGATAAAAGTGCAAATCAATCCCAGAACAGCAAAAGACCTTGTGAAGATGCTGGAGGAAACTGGTACAAAAGTATCTATATCCACAGTAAAAATGAGTACTATATCGACATAACCTGAAAGGCCGCTCAGCAAGGAAGAAGCCACTGCTCCAAAACCGCCATAAAAGAAGCCAGACTACTGTTTGCAACTGCACATGGGGACAAATATTGTACTTTTTGGAGAAATGTCCTCTGGTCTGATGAAACAAAAATAGAACGGTTTGGCCATAATGACCATCGTTATGTTTGGAGGAAAAAGGGGGAGGCTTGCAAGCCGAAGAACACCATCCCAACTGTGAAGCACAGGGGTGGCAGCATCATGTTGTGGGGGTGCTTTGCTGCAGGAGGGACTGGTGCACTTCACAAAATAGATGGCATCATGAGGGAGAAATTATGTGGATAGATTGAAGCAACATCTCAAGACATCAATCAGGAAGTTGAAGCTTGGTCCAAAATGGACAATGACCCCAAGCAAACTTCCAAAGTTGTGGCAAAATGGCTTAAGGACAACAAAGTAAATGTATTGGAGTGGCCATCACAAAGCCCTGACCTCCATCCTATAGAAAATTTGTGGGCAGAACTGAAAAAGTGTGTGCGAGCAAGGAGGCCTACAAACCTGACTTAGTTACACCAGCTCTGTCAGGAGGAATGGGCCAAAAGTCACCCAACTTCTTGTGGGAAGCTTGTGGAAGTCTACCCGAAACATTCGACCCAAGTTAAACAATTTTAAAGGCAATGCTACCAAATACTAATTGAGTGCATGTAAACTTCTGACCCACTGGGAATGTGATGAAAGAAATAAAAGCTGAAATAAATCATTCTCTCTACTATTAGTCTGACATTTCACATTCTTAAAATAAAGTGGTGATCCTAGCTGACCTAAAACAGGGAATTTTTAATAGGATTAAATGTCAGGAATTGTGAAAAATTGAGTTTAAATGTATTTGGCTAAGGTGTATGTAAACTTCCGACTTCAACTGTATATCTTAGTTAACAAACAAGCACTAGTACAAGGAGGTGACATCAGGTGATGTGTATTACATACAGTGTACAAAACATTAAGAACACCTGTCCTTTCCATGAAAGACTGGCCCGGTGAAAGCTATGATCGCTTACTTATGTCACCTGTTAAATTCACTTCAATCTGTGTAGATGAAGGGGAGGAGACAGGTTAAAGAATGATTTTTAAGCCTTCAGACATGGATTGTGTATGTGTGCCATTTAGAGGGTGAATGGACAAGACAAAAGATTTAAGTGCCTTTGAACGGAGTATGGTAGTAGCTGCCAGGCGCACCAGTGTGTGTCAAGAACTGCATCGCTGCTGGGTTTTTCACGCTCAACAGTTTCCTGTGTGGATCAAGAATGGTATACCACCTGAAGGACATCCAGCCAACTTGACAACTGTGGGAAGCATTGGAGTCAACATGGGCCAGCATCCCTGTGGAACGTTTTTGACACCTTGTAGAGTCCATGCCCTGACTAACTGAGGCTGTTCTGAAGGCAAAAGGGGGGTGTTCTAAATATTTTGAGAACTCCATGTTTATAGTAAGTGGGGATTGTTAAAGAAAATAGAATCACTGCTTACCTTATCCCCTGATTAGTCCTGTTTTCTAACTCAGCCCTAGCAGCCTTCAGCTCCTCTTGTAGCTGGTCCACTAGTCTGCTCTTAATAACCAATGTCTCTTCAGTCTCCTCCAGCCTCTTTTCTGTATCTCTACAATGAACATGGCAACACATCTAGCACAACTGCATTCACAAAGTTGTATCTGTGTATTCTCCTACCAACCTGAGTGCATCCCCTTGGGCCTCAACCTCAGCCTTCATACCCTCAATCTCCTCCTTCATATGACACACACTAGAAGTCTTAGACCCTACGGTGGAACCCAGAACCCGGACCTGTCAAGATTGTAGGTGAACAAATTTGTCTTAGTTCAAGCTGAGCATCTGTGGAACTAAACCCACATTAGTAACAATTATTTGGGCCCTCTGTAAAGGCCTGCATGAATAGTGTTATAATCATTAATAATGGCAGAGGTTGTATAAAATTGCA